>NW_028318273.1:185000-493333 GCF_062004578.1 Staurois parvus
GATTTATTGTAATATAATATATGATTATTAGATCATGGAATTGCACACTGTCCTGCTCTATATATATGTAGTATGCTCATCTAGGTAAACCATTTTATTGGGAGTTTACATTTTGCCCTCTAGGGGGAGCTAGTAGACCGTTTTTATCATATTGTATATGTTTTTAATTTTGAATAATTTTTGTTATAAGAATATATGTTTCAATGAAGTTTTATAGATAGTGCGCTTAGTATGAGATGTACTCGCCGCTGGTATTGGGTTATAATAGCGATGTGCTGTATGGGCGGTGATACCTTTTAGCAAAATGGCGGGATTGCTTTCATTGCCAATTTCAGAGAGCAATATAAGGAAGACCTTCTTACTAGACGTCCTTACCCTTTATGAATAAGTCAGGTGACGAAACATGTCAAAGGGAAGTGACGTCAAGATGTGTTGAGTAACAGGAAGTTGCTGGTTGGCCATCTTGGATCCTGGAAATTCCATTCAGAGACACAGGAGGAGTGTTCCTGAGGATCTATGGAGGGTCTGTTTGTTATGTTAATATGATGTGACATTTATGCAATAAAATTTATGTGATATTGAAGAACTTCCTATTGCTGTTTGTGGTGGCATTATCCAGAGTCATTGAGAACATGACCGGATGAGTTTTTACATGAAGTTTATCAGTATAATCTGCTCAGCTTTGGAGGGAATCTATAAGGTAATGGAGGAGGAATTTCCCACTTGCTAAGTTTGAAAAGCCGTTTTTGGATTGGGACTTACATGCTTGTTATATCCATGTTCTGGTAAGGGTGTTTTATCCTTACACTTAGAAGTGAACATGTGTTTACATGGTTTGCACACTGCATGAGAGTGTTTATAGCGGTTTGCACAGCTCACATTATACTCAACTTCATGAGTCACCACGTGTGGTTTAGTGTGATTCACATGTGTTTTGCAGTGATGTTGATATTACCTTATGCGTTTTTATGGTATCACACTATGGCAGTTCTCTCTTTTTTTGAGGTTCGATCTCCATAATCACTGGATCTACATTCGGCTGGAAGCCTTTTTGTGGACTGTCTTTCTGGAGGATTTTTGTCTATTCTGTTTATTTTATTTGATTATATTTTATTTTTTATTGTGGACTATATAATTTTTGGACAGTAGTATTTATTTATTTAAATACCTCACACATGTCATATGATTGTCCATAGATTTCAATCTGTTAGAGCAGATCATGCAATAGATAATGTTCCAACTGCCAATTAGAACACACACTGAATATATTCACCCAATGCCAGGCCATTTTAGTAGCTCCTGATTGGTATGTTTGTCAATGTGAGAACAACTGTATGAATATAGTAGGTCATTATTCCTGTCCCAGCAGCTGTTGTGGAGTGACCCTATAGTTGATGGATAAATTGACACATCAATATAAGAATATATAGAGGTAGCAGGTAATAGGACCAATCTTTGAGACCCTTAGCACAGTATAGCAGTGCATGGCAAGCCTAGGATGGAGTAATAGAAAAACTGTGATGAGTTCCTGATAAGATAAATATCATCAGTCATGAAGTGTGGAGTGAACAGTCCCCATATGTACATAGTACAATCATCACAGTATTAAACTGATGATAGCTATAAATACTCTCACCACATCCTATTGTCTTGCTGAATAATGATGGGTCTTCAGTTAGAACTTCATATCTGGTGGTCCGGTGTCTGCTCCAGATATATATGAGGATTCCTCCTGGTTTTAACAGCGTCTGATGCTGACAGCTCAGTGTGGTGAGTGTGTGGAGAATCGAAGCATGCAGGGCTTCAAGCTGGACGGCCTGGACGGGATTTCGGGAGCGTGGGCGTCACCAGGATGTGATGTCAATGCGTTTTGCCCACCAGGTCACGTGGCCTTCTTCAGGATATGGAAGCCATGTTTGTGAAGACTTTCATAGCAGCCTCCTTTTCAATTCTCCTAGGAAAGATGGCCACCAATCGACATTAAGTAAGATAGCATAAACTGGACTATGAAAACTTCATCCATATTAATAAAAATTGTATATAAATTAAATGGTAAAGCACATCGATCTCCATCTAGATCACAGATGGTAATGTAGATAAGTGTGTGCAATGGGAACAGACACCAAAGAATACCCCAAGATTAGAAAATTAATTAAAAATTAACAAAATATATATATATATACAGTGGGGATCGAAAGTTTGGGCACCCCAGCTAAAAATTTGTATTAATGTGCATAAAGAAGGCAAGGAAAGATGGAAAAATCTCCAAAAGGCATCAAATTACACATTAGACATTCTTATAATATGTCAACAAAAGTTAGATTTTATTTCCATCATTTACACTTTCAAAATAACAGAAAACAAAAAAATGGCGCCTGCAAAAGTTTGGGCACCCTGCAGAGTTAATATCTTGTACTGCCCCCTTTGGCAAGTATCACAGCTTGTAAACGCTTTTTGTAGCCAGCCAAGAGTCTTTCAATTCTTGTTTGAGGTATCTTTGCCCATTCTTCCTTACAAAAGTCTTCCAGTTCTTTGAGATTTCTGGGCTGTCTGTCACGCACTGCTCTTTTAAGGTCTATCCATAGATTTTCAATTATGTTGAGGTCAGGAGATTGTGAAGGCCATGGCAAAACCTTCAGTTTACGCCCCTTCTTTTCCGAACGTACCTTTGTTCGTTCCGGCCAAAAAGTTAAATTTTAACCTCATCAGTCCACAGAACTTGTTTCCAAAATGCATCAGGCTTGTCTATATGTTCATTTGCAAAGTTCAAACAATGATTTTTGTGGTGAGGACGTAGAAGAGGTTTTCTTCTGATGACTCTTCCATGAAGACCATATTCGTATAAGTATCTCTTTATAGTGGAATAGTGTACCACAACTCCAGTGTCTGCCAGATCTTTCTGGAGGGATCGTGCAGTCAAACGTGGGTTTTGAATTGTTTTTCTCACAATCCTGCGAGCTGTTCTGTCTGATATTTTTCTTGGTCTTCCAGATGTTGCTTTAACTTCCACTGTTCCTGATGACTGCCATTTCTTAATTACATTCCGAACAGAGGATATTGACATCTGAAAACGCTTTGCTATCTTCTTATAGCCTTCTCCAGCTTTGTGAGCGTCAACTATTTTCAGTTTCAGTTTTCTAGACAACTGCTTAGAAGAACCCATGGTGCTGATTGTTGGGGCAAGGTCAGATGAGTCTGGGTATTTAAAACCTTTGAGATTGACATCACCTGGTCTTCCCAGACGATGATTGAGAACAATCCATGACACTGGCAGGTCTCAGCTTGGCAAAGGGGGCAGTGCATGCTATAAATTCTGCAGGGTGCCCAAACTTTTGCAGATGCCATTTTTTTGTTTTCTGTTATTTTGAAAGTGTAAATGATGGAAATAAAATCTAACTTTTGTTGGCATATTATAAGAATGTCTAATCTGTAATTTGATGCCCTTTGGAGATTTTTCCATCTTTCCTTGGCTTCTTTATGCACATTAATACAAATTTTTAGCTGGGGTGCCCAAACTTTCGATCCCCACTGTGTGTGTATGTGTATATATATATATATATATATATATATATATATATATATATGTATGTATGTATGTATGTATGTATGTATGTATGTATATATATATATATATATATATATATATATATAAAAAGGGGGGGAAGACATTTTATTGTTATTATTGAATCAAATAAGGAATGAATGGAGGTATATATTTATGGGCCCACGAAAACTTGCAGACTAAATTCATTATTCAGCCCTGCTGGTGCCAATGACCCCAGTTTAAAAATCCATTCTTTTTCTTTCCATAATAATATAGTGTCAAAGTCACCTCTCCTTGTTGAAAGCTTTAGAGCATACAGTATATTGCTTTTACATGTAATACGCATGGAGAGGAACGATGTGCCAGGGCGAAGTGTTCTGCCACCGGGGTGCTGTCATGATGGTTACATGTACTACTGATATGTTCTCCAATACGTACCCGTAGTGGGCGTTTAGTTTTGCCTATGTAGATTTTATCACATGGGCATTGTAACATGTATATAACTTTAGTAGTAGCAAAATTAATTAATTGCTTGATGTGAAATTGGCCAACACCTGTGGCATCAGTGAACGTGTCTGTGCGATCAATGTATTTGCATATTCTACAATGACCACATACCTTTCAGTGGTGCCAGGTTAATAAGCCAACTCCTTTGGGGGGTACATACATATTCAGGCTGAACAAGATTGTCATGTAAATTCATAGCACATTTGGCCACCATGAATGGTCTGGTGCCAACAATAGAAGATAATTCAGATGTTTGAGTTAGTATCTGCCAGTGTTTTGTGAGAACAGCATGCGCCACTTCCCATTGAGTTCCAAATCTAGTAATGATGCATACAGGAGCTGATGCATTGGAGGTAGAGTTGGATACTGATCCAGCCAATAGCTCATCTCGGCTTCTTTTGGAAGCTACCACTCAAGATCTTCGAAGGTTACTATGTGAGTAACCTCTCTCACGAAACCGTTGGTATAAATCATGAGCCTCATCAACGTAATCACATTGGCTAGTACAATTGCGGTTAATTCTGAGGAATTTCCCAGTGGGAATGCCATGTATAAGTGACTGGGTGTCAGGGCAGGACTGTGGAACGGACAGGTAGGCCTAGTGACAGGGTAACGCACTGACTGACGACAACCACCACCAACAGACCGAAGTCCCTCAGGGCGCGGAGTCTAAGTCCCAGGCTGTCCTTCACCAGGGCCCCTGATGGTGGGGATGGACTTGACGCAGCTAGGAACCAGGTCACGGCCCCCGAGACACCCTGGCTGCGGTAATGTAGCTGGTAGGAATGACAATAGCGTAGTCAGGCAGGCCGGGTCGACAACAACGGGACAAAACGGTACAGAACAGTAGACAAGAATCACAGGTCACGGGCCGGGTTCAGCAACGGAAGGTCAGATCAAAGGAAAACACAGAGAATGGTCTAGTCACAAGCCGAGTCAGATACCAGAAGAGTCACGAGAGTATACACAGAGCTGTAACAACACAAAGACACAAGACACAAGTGCAAAGAGCAAGTGCGGATCACAGGCTTATATGTACTCAGCCACACCCCTCTGGGGGATGGACCTCAGAGACCTGAAGGTATAAAAGACTCCCACCATGCTCTGCAGAAACCCAAGATGGACGCCAGTACATGCTGCACAATCTCTGGGAAAAGGTAGGACCTTGACATGGGGATGATGGCTAGATGCCAATAATAGAGTATTGGCAGCAGTTTCCTTTCTAAAAGTCCTGGTGCAGAGAGTCTGAGCATCAATAGACACCAATAGATCCAGAAAGGAAATCTGGTGCTGATCGAATGAATAAGTGAGCCTAATATTTCGATTGTTAGAATTTAGTTCAACAAGAAAAGGCATGGAGAACCGACTCGGTACCTGTCCAGAGTACCAGTACATCATCAATATACCTCAGCCACAGTGAAACATGGCTGAGGTAATATTGAGATTGATAGACAATTTGTTCCTCCCACCATTCCAATTGCAGGCATGCATAGGCCGGTGCCCATGGGGCCCACATAGATGTTCCACATACAGTTGCAAGAAAAAGTATGTGAACCCCTTGGGATTACGTGGAGTTTTGCATGAATTGGGCATAAAATGTGCTCTGAACGTCATCTAAGTCACAACAATAGAAGAACACAGTCTGCTGAACATAATACTACACAAACATTAGATGTTGCCATGGTTTAATTGCACATAACATGTAAACATTCACAGTGCAGGGAGAAAAAAAGTATGTGAACCTTTGGACTTAATAACTGGTTGACGCTCCTTTGGCAGCAATAACCTCAACCAAACGTTTCCTGTAGTTGCAGATCAGACCTGCACAACGATCTGGAGTAATTTTGGACCACTCCTCTTCACAAAACTGTTTCAGCGTAGCAATATTCTTGGGATGTCTGGTGTGAATCGCTCTCTTAAGGTCATGCCACAGCATTTCAATCGGGTTGAGGTCAGGACTCTGACTGGGCCACTCCAGAAGGCGTATTCTGTGCTGTTGCAGCCATTGTTTTGTTGAATTACTTGTATGCTTTGGATCATTGTCCTGTTGCATCACCCATCCTCTGCGGAGCTTCAGTTGGTGGACAGATGGTCGTACGTTTTCCTGCAAAATGTCTTGATAAACTCTGGAATTCATTTTCCCATCAATAACAACAATCCGTCCAGGCCCTGAGGCAGCAAAGCAGCCCCAAACCATGATGCTCCCTCCGCCATATTTTACAGTGGGGATGAGGTTTTGATGTTGGTGTGCTGTGCCTTTTTTTCTCCACACATAGTGTTGTGTGTTCTTTCCAAACAACTCAATCTTGGTTTCATCTGTCCACAGTATATTTTGCCAGTAGTGCTGTGGAACATCCAGGTGTTCTTTTGCAAACTTCAAACGTGCTGCAATATTCTTTTTGGACAGCAATGGCTTCCTCCGTGGTGTCCTCCCATGTACTCCATTCTTGTTTACTGTTTTCCTTATTGTAGATGTGTCAACAAAAATGTTAGCATGTGCCAGAGATTTCTGCAGGTCTTTAGCTGACACTCTGGGATTCTTCTTTACCTCATGCAGCATTCTGCGCTGTGCTCTTGCAGTCATTTTTACAGGACGACCACGCCTAGGGAGAGTAGCAACAGTGCTAAACTTTCTCCATTTGTAGACAGTCTGTCTTACCGTGGACACATGAACATCAAGGCTTTTGGAGGTTCTTTTGTAACCCTTTCCAGCTTCATGCAAGTCAACAATTCTTGATCGTAGGTCTTCTGAGAGCTCTTTTCTGCGAGGCATGGTTCACATCAGACAGTGCTTCTTGAAACCAGTAAACCCAAAACAGGTGTGTGTTTTTTAAGGGCAGGACAGCTGTCAGCAACACATCCAATATCATCACACTGATTGGAGTCAAGGTTGGCTCACTCCTGGCTCCAATTAGCTCTGGGAGAAGTCATTAAGCTAGGGCCTCACATACTTTTTCCTCCCTGCACTCTGAATGTTTACATGTTATGTGCAATTAAACCATGGCAACATCTAATGTTTGTGTAGTATTATGTTCAGCAGACTGTGTTCTTCTATTGTTGTGACTTAGATGACGTTCAGAGCACATTTTATGCCCAATTCATGCAAAACTCCACGTAATCCCAAGGGGTTCACATACTTTTTCTTGCAACTGTATTTGATGGTATGATATCCCAAGAAACTGAAAGAAAGAAATTATAGTGTAGTGCAAATTCCAAGAGTTTGATCACAAACTCGTTTTGAGCACCCATCAAAGGATATGTTTGATCAAGAAAATGCATCACAGCATTGATACCCCAAGAATGGGGAATAGATGTATAGAGTGACTCAACATCAATGCTTACCAGTAGCGTGCCGGGAGGTACTTGAATCTGTGAAATTTTAGATAGTACATCCTGTGTGTCTTGGATATAGGAAGGAAGTTTTAAAACCATTTCCTTGATCAAAGCATCAATATATTTGCCAATTCGCTCTAGAGGTCCCTTGATGATAATAGGTTGTCCTGGAGGATCAATGAGTCTCTTATGAACCTTGGGAATAATATAAATGGTAGGAATATTGTAATTATCCACTTGAAGATAACTATATTCCTTAGCCGATAAAAGGCCTGCTTCATGTGCCAAGCCTAATTTTTGGTTAAGTAATAAAACTACCTTAGGAAAAGGGTTATATTTTAGTTTGATATATGTTGATGAATCTGAGAGTGGACGTCTAATCTCACGTTCATAATCAATTTCAGTCATGAGGACTACATTACATCCTTTGTCACTAGGCTTAATGATCAGATTAGGCACCGCTTTAAGCTCTCCAAGACTTAGACTGGAAGGGAATATTGGCATTAATGAACACAACACAGAAATGGGAGTTCTTCAAAAAGACTGTATGTGAACACACTACAAAATATATTCCCATGGGCAAGAAGTTTAAAAGGCTAAAAATCGAACCTATGTGGCTTATGGCCATAGTTAAAAAAGCTATAGATAATAAGAAAAGAGCTTTTATTAAATAGAAAAATGAAGGAACATTTAAACATTACAAAGACTATAACAGAATATGCAAAAAGGAAATAAAGGCCGCAAACATTTAAAACGAACAACAGATTGGAAAAGATAGCAGGACCAACCCCAAAAAATTCTTCAAATATATTAATAGTAAAAAGGTCCGATCCGAGCATGTAGGCCCTTTACAAAATAATCTAGAGTGGGTGACTGGGGACAAAGAGAAGGCAAATTTGTTTAATTGCTTTTTCAGCTCTGTGTATACAAAAGAGCATGGGGGAGCATGTCCATAATGGGCATGGTATTGACACAGCTCCAGTTGATCCACATTAGCTCACAATTGATATGATCCAAACATATTTCAACAGTATAAAGGTGAATAAAGCACCTGGACCGGATGGCATACACCCATGGGTCCTTAAAGAATTGAGCTCTATCATTTCAAAGCCATTTTTCCTAATTTGTAGGGACTATTTAATGACTGGCATAGTACCACTGGATTGGCGTAAGGCCAATATGGTGCCAATATTTAAAAAGGGGTCAAAATCTTTACCAAGTAATTATAGACTTGTTAGTTTAACTTCTATAGTTGGAAGATACTGGAGAGTTTAATAAAAGACCACATAAATGAGTTATTGCTGGAATAAAATATTTTAAGCAACAGACAGCATGGATTCATGAAAGACAGAAGTTGTCAAACAAATCTGATTTATTTTTATGAGGGGGTGAGCAAAACCTTGGACAGAGGGATGGCGGTGGACGTGGTATACTTGGATTTTGCAAAATCGTTTCACACAGTTCCCCACATACAGCTAATGTGTAAGGTAAAGTCTACTGGCTTGGAAAAATCATAGAAAAATGGATAGAAAACTGGCTAAAAGATCATATTCAGAGAGCAGTGGTTAATGATTCATACTCTGGTCGTCAGTGGTGTACCCCAAGGTTCAGTGTTGGGACCCTTACTTTTTATATTTCAATTTTTTTATTGAAAGATAGGCATACAGTGGCATAAAAAGAGATGTTAAATTCCACCTACATGGTGAAACGAAACATGTGACCACAAACATAGAACAAATAAGCACATGAAAAAGAATATTAGCAGTCAATGGCAATGTACACGAGAGTGCCACCCATCTCCACCCAGTAATCTACGTTTCAGCAAGCAATAGGGCTTAACCGTAGGAATAAACCAAGCGTATCCAAGTCAATTCAACGGAAGAAAAAAAGGAGAGAGAAGAAGAAGAGAAAAAAAAAGGGGGGGGGAGGGAAACTCTTAAGAGGGAAAGGAGAAAAGGGGGGGTCAGCTGTAGAACTCTCAGGATACAGAAATATAACTGATCCAAGGCTCCCACGTCACCTCAAATCTAGACACATCATTATTGACAATACTTGTAAGTTTATAATTTACCATTATCCAATTAAGTTTTTGTTTAACCCCGTCTAGCGGGAAAAGTGATTGTTTCCAACTTCTAGCTATGGTAATGCGAGCCGCCAGTAAGAGGTATAAAATTAATTTAGTCAATTTTATTGGGAACGTCAGCGGGTAGTGAATGAAATAAGGCTACTTCTGGTGATCTACGAATATTAATTCCTGTTACTGAATAGATAAAATTAAACATGCGGATCCAGAACCTACTCACTATTGGACATTTCCACCAAACGTGGAACATAGTACCCTCTTGACCACAACGTCGGAAGCAACAAGATGATACTAAAGGGTACATTTTAGCAAGGCGCTTAGGAACCAGATACCAGCAAAGTAGCGTTTTATAATTGGATTTGATAAGATCAGTATTAATCGAGATCTTTGATAAAGTATGGGCCGCATTGCATTCCACCAAGTATCCAGATCTAATGAGCTATTCAAATCCCCCTCCCATTGGGTCATGTAGGATAATTTAGTGAGGGGGTCAACAATGGAAGCATAAATAATGGATAAACGACCTCTCATCATCCTAGTTGCCCGCAGGAGACCTCGAGGGGAGTAAGTGCGCAAGGTTCTGAGAGTAATCTAAGTTTGCTAGTGATAAAAGTGCTAAGTTGGTAATAGCAAAATATTTCCCCGGGAGGCATCTGACACTTTGTCAAAAAATGTTGAAGAGACCGAGGGCGAAACCCATCTAGATAGTCTCCAATACGCAGCAAACCCTTATTCATCCACCATTGGAACACCGATGGAGATAAACCCGGAACAAACTCAGGATTACAAAATACTGGAGCCAATGGGGTATGCGGGGAGAAGAAAGGTTTGCGAGCTCACCATCTATCCCACACCGTTAACAAATAGGATAGAGTAGGACACAAAATAGGAGGACGCAATCGACTGGGAAGCCACATGAGAGTACCAATAGCATATGGATGGCATGCTAAAGCCTCAATCCCAACCCACTGGGAGACGTACCCCCTGGCCGTAGTGCAAGATAACTGTGCTATTTGAGCCTCCTGAAAGTAGGTGAAAAGATTGGGAAGTCCAAAACCGCCATGCCTCTAGGGAGAATAAGGTAGACTTGGTAATCCTAGGGTGTTTTCTCCTCCAAACAAATCTAGAGACTGCTGCTTGTAGTAGCAGCAGTTCCCGTTTGGGGACCATGATTGGTAACGTCCGGAAATAGTACAATAGTCTTGGTAAAAAGGTAATTTTAATAGAATTAATTCTACCAAACCAGGAAAGTGGAAGATCCTGCCAGTCTAGTAAGTCAGATTTGAGTCGTTTGAAGATTGGTTTTATATAACGTTGAGATAGATTTTGTGAGGTGAACCCCCAAATAGGGGAGAGAACTAGGGGCCCACTGGAAGTCAAAATTGTCCTGGAGGTGATGAACCTCTGGGTCGGGTAACGAGATATTTAAGGCAACCGTTTTAGAAGAGTTAAGCATAAGACCAGAGGCCTCAGAGAAATGATGAAACAGGTGGAGGAAACCAGGTAAAGACGTTCGAGGATTAGATATATACATAAGAACATCAGCAGCAAATAAATCGCATTTATGATCCCGTTGACCACAGCGGACGACCGAGATGGTGGGATCAGAGCGGATAGCAATCGCAAGTGGTTCCATTGCCAAAGCAAACAGTAATGGAGAAAGAGGACATCCCTGTCTAGTTCCTTGTTTTATCGAAAACGAGACTGATTTATATCCATGAATGGAAACTTGAGCGGACGGATTGGAATATAGGGCCCGTAATAGCGTCGTAAAATAAGGGCCAAACCCAAACTTATCTAACATCCGAAACAAGTAGTCCCAAGAAAGACTGTCAAATGCTTTCTCAATATCTAGTGATAATAATAGGATTTCCCTCTGTGAGGATTTGTCCCAATTGGACTGCACAGCTGACAGTAGGGCTAGAGTTCGACGAATTTGGTCCGACGTTTGTCGACCGCTTATGAATCCTGACTGGTCATCATGAATATATAGGGCCAAAAATTTATGGAGGCGTAGGGCCAGTATTTTAGTAAGAATCTTTAAATCACAATTAATTAAGGAGATAGGTCAATAATTAGAAACCATAGAGGCGTCCTTAAGAGGTTTGGGGATGACACTGCCTTATTTTCATGTACAAATCATTATTAAGACCGCATCTGGAATATGCAGTTCAGTTTTGGGCACCAATTCACAAAAAGAACATTGGGGAACTAGAGAAAGTACAGAGAAGGGCAACCAAAACTGATAAGAGACATGGAGGAGATCAGCTATGAGGAAAGATTAGAGGAACTGAATTTATTCTCTCTTGAGAAGAGGAGATTAAGGGGAGATATGATCAACATGTATAAATACATCAGTGGTTCATATAGTAAACTCGGTGTAGAGCTATTCACCCTGAGGTCATCACAGAGGACAAGGCGGCACTCTTTGTCTGGAGGAAAAGAAATTTAATCTGCAAACAAGGAAAGGTTTCTTCACAGTGAGAGCTGTGAAAATGTGGAATAGACTCTCTCAAGAGTTGGCTCTGGCCAGCTCAGTGGATTGCTTCAAAAAAGGCCTAGATTGTTTCTTAGATACACAGAATATAACTGGATACTAACATTTATAGGTAAAGTTAATCCAGGGAATATCCAAAGTTGATCCAGGGAATATCCGATTGCCTCTTGGGGGACCAGGAAGGAATTTTTTTCCCAGCAGGAGCAAATTGGATCATGCTTTGCTGGGTTTTTTGCCTTCCTTTGGATCAACTGTGAGTATAGGATTATAACTTTTAAATTTTTTTTTCTTTATGGTTGAACTGGATGGACTTTTATCTTTTTTTCAGCCAGACTAACTATGTAACTATATAATTGCAGTGGGTGCAGAGTAATCTGGGGGGGGGGGTGGTGGAATTGTAGTGGGCACAAAGTAACCTGGGAGGTGGAGTTGAAGTGGCCACAGAGTAACCTGGGGGGGGGGGGGAGAATTGCAGTGGGCACAGAGGAACCTGGGGAGAAGGAATTTTAGTGAGCGCAGAGTAACCTGGGAGTGGGATTGTAGTGGGTACAGAGTAAACTGGGTGGGGAAGGAATTGCACAGGGGGAACAGAATAACCAAGGGGGAGAATTGTAGTGGGTACCTGGGAGGGAAGAATTGTAATCATCACAGAGTAACCTGGGGCGGGAGATTGTACTGGACACAGAGAAATTTGGAGGGGGGAATAGTGGGAACATGGCAACCTGGAGCGGCGGAGTTGTAGTGGGCACAGAGTAATCTGGAGGGGAGGAATTGCAGTGGGCACAGATAAACCTAGGGCAAGAATTGTAGTGGGTGCAGAGTAAAGGGAAGGGGGGAAGAACTGTATCTATCTGGGGGGGAGGAGTTGTAGTAAGAACAAAGCAACCTGGGGAGGAGAAAATGTAGTGGGCACAGAGTAACCTGGGGGGGGGGGATTTGTAGTGGGCACAGAGTAACTAGGGGGGATTGTAGTGCGTACAGAGTAACTGTAGTGGGCGCAGAATAACCTGGGTGGAGGAAGTGTAGTGTGCACAGAGTAATCAGGGGGAATTGTAGTGGCACAGAATAACCTGGGGCAGAGGAATTATAGTGGGTACAAGTAACCGGGGGGGGGGAATTGTAGTGGGCACAGAGTAACCTGGGGGGCACAGACTAAACTTGGGAGGATTGTACTGGGGATGCATTCAATACCGTGCAATTTTACACCTTCCTGCCCAGGCCATTTTTCAGGTTTCAGCGCTCTCACACTTTGAATGACAATTGCGCGGTCATACAACACTGTACCCAAACTAAAATTTTATCATTTTCTTCACACAACTAGAGCTTTCTTTTGGTGGTATTTAATCACCGCTGGGGTTTTTATTTTTTGCTAAATTAACAAAAAAAGACCAAAAATTTTGAAAAAAAACACATTTTTCTTTGTTTCTGTTATAAAAGTTTACAAATAAATAATTGTTCTTCATAAATTTAGGCCGAGATGTATTCTGCTACATGTCTTTGGTGAAAATAACCCAAATTAGGATATATTATTTAGTTTGTAGGAAAGTTATAGAGTTCACAAACTATGGTATATATCTGAAAATTGATCAATCCTGAAGTACTGACAGCCAATCTAATTTCTTGAGGTCCAAGAATGTCAGAATAGTACAGATATCCCCAAATGACCCCTTTTTGCAGAGTAGACAGTCCGACGTACTTCATAAGAGGCATGGCGAGTTTTTTGAAGTTGTATTTTTTTGTCATAATTTTTCGGAAAATTAAAAAATTTAAAAAATTATTTTCACTATTTTTTTTTTTTACATACTGTCACCAGTGCAGTACAGCATCATCATATAACTGGCATGGCGGTGAACAGGGACACTGACTGGTGACAGTATGAAAAAAAAAAATATATATATATTTTTTAATTTTTTTAATTTTTTTATTTTAAATTTTTTATTACATTTTTTTTTATTTTTTTTAAGATTTTTTTTCATATTTTACTATAACCAAAGTAGTACAATGTTACCATAGTAACATTGTACTACTTTGGGGAAGTGATCAGTATTTTTTTTTTTTTTTTTTTACACAATTTGCTTATAGCAAAGAATTACTTTGCTATAAGCAAGCATTTACCTGAATGAAATCGATTCATTAAGCTTTTTTTTTTTTTTTGTGCTTAGCTGTGATTTGGTCACAGCTAATCACATGACATGTGCATGTGATTAGTTGTGACCATTCACAGCTAGGCACTAGTATACAATGGATGGCATGAATGAAGCCATCCATTGTATACAACTGTCATGTCACCTGCTGTGATTGGTCACAGCAGGTCACATGGTACCAGCAACAGGAGCCGGTACTCAGATCTGTCATCGGCCGTGTCCGAGGTGCACGGCCGGTGACAGATCGTGCTGCTGCGCCGCTCTGCATTAGCGCAAACTGCGCATGTGCGGGAGCATGCCAAATGGCGTGCACCCGGAATGCAGCAACACATTTGAAGCCGCCAAACGGCCATTGGCCGGGCGGCTAATGGTTAATGGACCATTGCGCGGTCATGCAATATGGTACATAAATTGAATTTATGTCCTTTTTTTCCACACAAATAGAGCTTTATTTTGGTGGCATTTGATCACCTGTGCACTTTTTATTTTTGGCGCTATAAGAACATTTTTTTTTAAAAAAAAACTATATTTTCTCATTTCTGTCATAAAAAATATCCCAAAAAACTAAAATTTCGTCATAAATTTAGGCCAAAATGTATTCTGCTACATGTTTTTGGTTAAAAATCCCAATAAATGTATATTGATTGTAGAACTATAACTTTCACACAAAGCAAACTATGGTATCAATAATGGAATTTACACAGCTTTTACTTTCTGACTGCTTATCATATTTCTTGAGGTGCTAAAATACCAGGATAGTACAAACACTCCCAAATGACCCCTTTTCAGAAACAAGACACCCTAAGCTATCTGCTGAGAGGCATATTGAGTCCATGGATTTATTTTTTTTCCACAAGTATCTGGAAAATGACAAAAACATTTTTTTTTACACAAAGTTGTCATTTAAATTATATATTTCTCACACAAGCCATGAGTATATGTGGAATTACACCCCAAAATACATTCTGCTACTTCTACCAAGTATGTGGTATGTGTGAGACTTTTTGGGAGCCTAGCCACATATAGGAGCCTGAAATCCAATAACCACTTTGAAAGCCTGAAGGTGCGTAACTTCCTCTTTTCACTTCCTCACTACCTATCACACTCTCAGAGGCCCTGGAATGCCAGGATAGCACCAACCCCCCCCCCCCCCCAAATGACCCCTTTTTGGAAAGTAGACACCCCAAGGAATTTAAAAAGAGGCATGGGGAGCATTTTGCAGGTCTCATTTTTTCTCACAAGGTTTTGAAATATAAAAAATATGTTTTTGTTTTTTATATTCATTTTCCAAAAACTTTTAGCAAAGATCTGCAAAATACTCACCATGCTTCTTTTCAAATTCCTCGGGGTGTCTACTTTCCAAGAAGGGGTCATTTGGGGAGGTTTGGTGCTATTCTGGCATTTCAGGGCCTCTGAAACTGTGATAGGTAGTCAGGAAGTGTAATGAGGAAATAAAGCCCTTTAAAAGCCTGAAAGTGCTTATTGGATTTTGGGGTCCTGTACTTGGCTAGACTGCCAAAATGTCTCTCACATATGGTTCCCCCATACTCGGGAGAAGTAGCGGAATGTATTTTGGGGAGTAATTCCACATATACCCATGGCATGTGTGAGCAGTAAATCATTTACAGTTGTGTTCAAAATAATAGCAGTCAGACATCACTAACCTGATCAATCACGGTTTTTGGTAGAAATATTTCTACATGGCAAATACTTTTCTAGTAGAGTAATAGAAATCCAACAGATCCAACAGTCATGACATGCATGCTGCTGATTCTGTGTAATTGAATCACTAATTGAAAGGGGCATGTTCAAAATATTAGCAGTGTGGAGTTCTATTAGTGAGGTCATTCATTCTTTGAAAAACAGGTGGCAACTATTGCCCTTATTTAAGGAAGGAAGGCAGCAAATGTTGTACATGCTGGTTACAGTGCATTTCTCTTTGAAATTCTGAGGAAAATGGGACGCTACAGACATTGTTCAGAAGAACAGTGTACCTTGATTAAAAAGTTGATTGGAGGGGGAGGAGCCTGAGCATGGCGGCGGCGGAGGGCTTGATGTAGGAGCTCTCCATTAAGCTCCTCCACTAAACTCTCCAGGGGCCCTCTATATGGGGAAAGAGCCATGGTGAGACATACC
This sequence comes from Staurois parvus, assembly GCF_062004578.1. Classification (NCBI taxonomy): domain Eukaryota; kingdom Metazoa; phylum Chordata; class Amphibia; order Anura; family Ranidae; genus Staurois; species Staurois parvus. The sequence continues at coordinate 201,245 of NW_028318273.1, forward strand.
TGAGCACTGAGGGTGTCGGCTGGAGAGCGGAGGTCGTGGGAGACAGACCCACCCAGAGCTCGGCTGGGCTGACGGGAGAGCAGCGGGGCCACATGTCTAGCCGCAAAGGAGCACTGGGAGCGGAGGAAGCCGGCCGGCGTTTTGAGAAAAGAGGAAGGCGGTTACCTGTTCCCGGCTTTCGGCTCCCTAGTCGGCTCCAAGGCTGGCAGTGTACAGCGATGAAGAGGTGAACACCGGCTTTTTGTGGGAAGACCCCTATGGAAGCAGGGGAAGCAGCCTTGAGGAGACCCCCCCAGGGAAAGATCTGAGCAGAGGAGCTGGATACCTGAAGACCCCACATGCCTTGCAGCCAGGGACAAGAGACGTGGGTGAGTGAGAGAGACTGAAAATATTACACCCCAAAATGTCCCAGTGTGCTGTTAAGGAGAGCAGGGGATGAGGGGGAGAAGAGAGGGAGTCCCAGGGGCTGTGAAATAGAAGAAGAAAAAAGAAGAGGAATAGGAAGAGAAGAAGAGTAAGCAACCTAAAAGAGGAGGATAAATGGTCACTAGTCTGGGCTAAGCTGGGACATTATATATGTGAATTACCTATCTTTATAAGAGAGAACAGAGGAGAATAAGGCTCAAAGAAACAATGAAGAACAAAAGTAGTAAAGGAAGCGGGCCCTAAGGGGCCCAAATGGGAATGATTAAACAATATACATCCCAGGGAAAAGTGACCCCAGAAAGATCCCAAGGTATAAACGGAAAAGGTGAAGGAGATATCAGTCTGGAAAGCAGCCCTAGACTATCGTTGGGTCTAAATATCAATAGTCAACAAACAATAGGAAACATGGAGATGAGAGAGAGGGAAAGTGAATTACAAGTACCGAATAAAAAAGAAATGGCAGAGATGTTTAAAGAATTGGAGAAGACAATAAGCAAGAAATGGCAACTATCTGAAATGATATGGGGCAGGTGTTGGTGAGAGTGGAAGAAACAGAGGAGAAAGTAAAAAACCAGGCCCAAAGCATTGCGGAACTAGAAAAGAAAATAAAGAATATGGAGAAAATCCAGAAAAAATTGATATAAGATAGAGGTACAAGAAAATTGGGACAGGAGGAATAACCTTAGGATAAGGGGAGTCCCAGAGAGTGCAAAAGGGGAAGCACTGCAAGAACTAGTAAGTAAAATCTTAAACTCCATAATGGACAGGCCCGCTTTAGAGATGATTGATCTGGACAATATCATGAGAATAGGAAAGTACCAAAAAGGCACTGAGAAGGAAAAACCAAGGGACATAATTGTCAAATTTAACAAGTATAGGGATAAAGAAGCGATTTGGAGGAAGCTCAAAGGAAAAGCGTCAATTAGATATGGAGAAATTGATATTCAGATATTTGCATATTTTACAGAGACTTTGTGGAGAAGGAGATCCCTGAAACCCCTCTTGGAGCAGATAAGGAAAAAAAATGTGCTCTATAGATGGGGGACTTCAGTGTGCCTAATTGGATGGAAAGATGGAGTTACAGCCTATTTGAGATTTCCGGAAGACATGAGAGATTTCTGTGAAAAACTTGAGTTGCAAAGAGTGGAGATTGCTGGATGGGAGGAAGAGGAGAGAGAAATAGAAACGATAAGACAAGAGGACTGGCAGTCTGTTAGAGGGAGAAATTAGGGGGGGGAGAGGTTTTTTTTTCTCCCCCTCCTCTCTCTCTCTCTCTTCTTTGCAACTATACATCCCTTTATAGTATGTTACCAAGGGGTCTGTGGAAATTTAGGGAGTTAAAATAAAGGTTGGAGGGCACTGGGGAGGTGGGAGGGAGGAGGAGCTGTCCATGGGCGGAGTTTGACCCCAAGCATTAAATCAAAGGTGGGGATTTTCGCCCCACAAATGATCAATAGGTATATTAGTAGCCTAAAGATGGGGGGGTATGGGAGTGGGTGGGGGGAGTGGTATTAGGGTCAACACTCTGCAGAAAAGAGGGAGGTTTAAAAGCAAGGGAAAAAGAGGAGGAGAGATGGAAGGGAAGAGGAGCGACATAGATAGATGGAAGAACTACAAGTTATCACTTATAATGTAAAGGGGCTGAACTGTCCTGGGAGGAGATTTAGGTTATTTAAATAGCTTCACTATAAAGCATCATCAGTGGGTTTTTTTGCAAGAGACACATTTTGAGATAGAATCTAAGGTTAAGTTAAAATCTAGATATTATCCAACATGGTATTATGCAGATTCCCCGATTAGGAGAGCAAAAGGGGTGGCAATAGGGTTCGCAAAAATATAAGGTTTCAGTTGGAGGATAGAAAAGTGGACCCAGAAGGGAGATATCTGTTTTTTAAGGGTAAATTGCAGGAGGTGGAGTGTACAGTAGCTAACATATATTGTCCAAATAAGAAGCCGGAGATATACTTGAAAGGAGTGCTAAAAAAATTAATGGATTTTAAAAAGGGTTGTTTGCTGGGGATTTTAACTTTTGTATGGACCCACAAAAAGATACAACTTCTTCTGTGCAGCGAGAAGGGAGAGGGTCTCTGAGACTATTATTTTTTTTTTTTTTTTAAATTTAAATATTTATTAATTTTTCATGCTATTACAAATATCCATATAGGGAGACACATCACATATAAATATATATTCATAACATTTCTACCTTTCCCCTTCTAAAAACTCTTTTCTTTCCCAACCCTCCCAACCCATTCCCACCCCCCCTCCCCCCTCTGCAAGCTCTCCTCCACTCTAATCTCTAGAGGCCTACTGACTTTAGGTAACGTCCTAGTTTATAGTTTTCTATATTTCTCTTTCAATCCTGATTTTTCCCATTTTTCCCACCTCATATAATATACTCCCATCCTGTCTTCCTGCAAATGGTAAGATTTTTCCATTCTACTAATCTGGTTTACTCTATTAATCCAGTCTTCCTCCTTCGGCACCTCTGTTTTCTGCCAAAACTTGGGTATCAAACCTTTTGCCGCATTTAAGTAGTACCATATACCTGATTCTTTATATTTATTTACTGATGTCTCAACATTGTGTAGGAGGCACATCGTTGGGTCTAACCCTATGTCATTTCCAGTTATTATTTCAATCAATTTAACTATTGTCTTCCAAAAAGCTTGGATTTTCGGATTGGATATTCCCACCATATGTGAAACACCGTGCCTATCTCTCCACATCCTCTCCAACACATTTTTGAATTTTCCCCACTCATCTTGTGCTCAATACTTGGTGTAATGTGCCATCGTGTCAAACACTTATATTAGTCTCAACCTCTCTCATACTAACATTCTCGTGTATCAATCTAAATATCTTTTTCTGTTTATCCTCATCTAACACTACTTCCATATCACTTTCCCATTTTGTTATAAAAGTTAACTTTGTGTTTGTGTCTAATTCTGTGAGTATTCTATAAATTTTCGCAATACCGTGCTTCCCATCCCTTCGTGTTTCTAACAGCCTTTCAAACATATTCCACTCTTCTTTTAATCTCAGGGGTTTCGGGAGATTTCCAATGAAACATTTTAATTGATGATATTTCTACTCATCTATTCTAGTAAAAATATCTCCCTTCTTCTCTTTTAATTCTTTAAATGGTCTCAGTTCCCCCTCAACCAGAACATCTCTCAATTGGATATCTTCCTTTTTAAACCATCTCCCTGATATCTCATCCTTTCCTGGGGGAAAGTACTCAGTGTTTGTAAGAGGCATTAATATAGAATTGAATTCCCATTTCATGTTTTTGTGTAAATTATCCCATACCTTTAAAACATTTAAAGTGTAAATACTTGTGCTTTCCTTAATTCCTCTAAACTGTGCTGGAACCCATATCATCTTACTCAAACTAATTCCACTTAGATCGTTTTCAATTTTTACCCAACTTTTCCCCTTATGGTTAAATGTCCAATCATAAATTCTTGCTAAAACGACTGCTTTATAGTATCTCTTGACATCTGGCAATCCCATTCCCCTTTTCGCTTTAATCCTACTTAATGTTTCATATGATATTCTTGGTTTTTTTATTCCTCCATATATATCTAATTAACATTTTTTTTATTATCTTAAAGAAAGCCTCTGGGATTTTAATTGGTACCATTTGAAATCTATACAATATTTTAGGTATAATTACCATTTTATCTAGGTTTATACGTCCTATCCATGATGGATTTCCTCCTTCTAATGTTTTTAATTCTTCCCTAATCTCGTTTATCAAAGAAATATAGTTTAATCTATATAAATGCTTAGATGAGACAGTAAGTTTTATTCCTAGGTATTTTATATCTGTTTCTCTCCATATAAAGAAGAATTCTTTTTGTAACTTTTCTTTTTCACTCTTTGGTATATTAATGTTCAGAATCTCTGTTTTTGTTGGATTAGTTTTTAGGTTTGATAATTCACCATACTCCTTCAGGATCTTCATTATATTTGGGAGTGTTATTCGGGGGTTCCCCACAAAGAACAATAGGTCGCCCGCAAAGGCCGCTACTTTATGTTCTATAGTTTCTGTCAGAATTCCCTTTACCGCTCCACTATTCCTTATTATTGACAACAGGGGTTCCAATGACAAAACATACAATAAAGGGGACAATGGGCAGCCCTGTTTTGTTCCATTAGACATCCCAATGGGATCTGACCTCTCCCCATTTACTGTAATGATTGCGGTGGGCTCCCTATATAATTTACCTATCCATTCACGCATTCTCTCTCCTATCCCCAGCACTTCTAAGTTATCCATCATAAAGCCCCAGTCCACTCTATCAAATGCCTTCTCAGCATCAATTGACAAGAGTACCACTGGGGCTTTCCCTTTTCTACTTTTCTGAATAAGCATCAGGGTTCTCAAGCCGTTATCTCTACCCTCTCACCCTGGTACAAAGCCCACCTGGTCTCCATGGATCCATTCAGACATTAGGTCTTTCAACCTATTTGCTAGAATCTTTGCATACAGCTTGGTATCAGTGTTTAGTAATGAAATTGGTCTATAGCTGGAGCACTGAGAAGGGTCTTTTCCCTCCTTGTGAATAAGTACTACATGGGCCTGTAAGGATTCCCTCCTCACCTCCATCCCACCTCCCAGAGCGTTCATATACTTCTTTAGCTTGGGTAACAGTAATTCACTATATTTTTTATAGTACTTAAGTGTGTAACCATCCGGTCCTGGGCTTTTTCCACCCCCTGTACTTCTTAAAGCTGCTTTAATTTCTTCCTGAGAAATTTCCACGTCCAAGGAGTTCAACTGTGCTTCACTTAGTTTTGGTAATCCCGCATTTTTTAAATATATCATCTTTTTTTCCTTGATACCCTCTCGAATTTCTTTTAGGGAACCTTGAGGACTAATATTATACAACTTTCTATAATACTCCGTGAACACTCTAATAATCTCTTTAGTTGAGTGGACCAGCTCCCCCTTAGGACTTTTTATCTTTTCTATGTAATTCCTATTTTTCTTTTTATTCAGAGCTCTCATTAAGTATTTTCCCGGTCTGTCTCCCCATCTATATCTCTCACTTAAGACTTTGTTGTATACTCTTCTGTCAGGGCTCCCGGGTATGACCAGAGGTATGTGACTGACGCAGGGAAACGCAGACTTCAGATATGTTAAACAATATAATTTATTAACACTAACAATACAAACATAAACGCAGTGCAATACTAAAACATAACACAGTGCAAACAAACCAAACCAACCACCCACAGATGACAGTACATACAATGCAAGCGTCGTCAGGCAGGCCGGGTCAATATCAATCGGGCAGGTAGGTACAGGGGGAGCAAGCGGAGAATGGTCGGGGTCACAAGCCAGGTTCAGCAGGTAGCGGGCAAAGTGGTACAGAGGGTCAGGCAGAGGAGAATGGTCAGACAAGCCAGGGATCAGGAGCAGGAGAATGGTCAGACAAAGCCAGGGATCAGAGCAGGGTCAGCAACGAATCAGACAGGAACAGGAACAGGGAGCAGGAACAGGATACAGGGCCCAGGAGAAACACACACCAAGGCAGAGTCTGCAGGTCTGGCCATCCCTTAAATACACCAGTATAATCAGTTCCAGGTGTTTGACTGGCTGCAAGGTTGAGTCTCTGATTGCTGGGAGCACCCGCTGGCCAGCCCTGGTACTGCAGCTTATAAGGCAGGTGAGTCCCACCATTGCTGGCCAGTCCATTCCTGACAGTACCCCCCCTCAAGGAGCGGCCTCAGGACGCTCCAAACAGTCCTAGCTGGGCAAAATGTTCCACCGCCCGGGTCTGGTCACTGGCGGGATATCAAAGACTGGCACACCGGGCAGGACTCCGGGCAGCGGCACACCGGGCAGGACTCTGGGCAGGGGCACACTGGGCAGGGGCACACTGGGCAGGGGCACACTGGGCAGGGGCACATCGGGCAGGGGCACATCGGGCAGAGGCACACCGGGCAGAGGCACATCGGGCTGGACTCCGGGCAGAGGCACATCGGGCTGGACTCCGGGCAGAGGCACATCGGGCTGGACTCCGGGCAGAGGCACATCGGGCTGGACTCCGGGCAGAGGCACATCGGGCTGGACTCTGGGCAGAGGCACATCGGGCTGGACTCTGGGCAGAGGCACATCGGGCTGGACTCTGGGCAGAGGCACATCGGGCTGGACTCTGGGCAGAGGCACATCGGGCTGGACTCTGGGCAGAGGCACATCGGGCTGGACTCTGGGCAGAGGCACATCGGGCTGGACTCTGGGCAGAGGCACATCGGGCTGGACTCTGGGCAGAGGCACATCGGGCTGGACTCTGGGCAGAGGCACATCGGGCTGGACTCTGGGCAGAGGCACATCGGGCTGGACTCTGGGCAGAGGCACATCGGGCTGGACTCTGGGCAGAGGCACATCGGGCTGGACTCTGGGCAGAGGCACATCGGGCTGGACTCTGGGCAGAGGCACATCGGGCTGGACTCCGGGCAGAAGCACATCGGGCTGGACTCCGAAAGAGGCACATCGGGCTGGACTCCGGGCAGAGGCACATCGGATTACCAGGCGAAGCAGCAGGCATCGGGCCCCCAGGAGGGGCGACAGGCATTGGGCCCCCAGGAGGGGCGACAGGTCTCGGGCCCCCAGGCGGAGCGGCAGGCGCCGGACCCCCAGGCGGAGCGACAGGTCTCGGGCCCCCAGGCGGAGCGGCGGGCGCCGGACCCCAGGCGGAGCGACAGGTCTCGGGCCCCCAGGCGGAGCGGCGGGAGCCGGACCCCCAGGCGGAACGACAGGTCTCAGGCCCCCAGGTAAAGCGACAGGTCTCAGGCCCCCAGGCGGAGCAACAGGTCTCAGACCCCCAGGCGGAGCGGCGGGCGCCGGACCCCCAGGCGGAGCGGCGGGCACCGAGTCACCAGGCACGACAGTGGGCTCCGAGTCAACTGGCATGACCGCTGGCACTGGGTCAGACATTGGATCGTCTGGCTGGACAGCGAGCATCAGGTCACCAGGCATCAGGTCATTTGGCTCAACAGCGGGCACCGCGTCATCTGGCAAGGCAGTGGGCTCCGAGTCAACTGGTATGACCGCGGGCACTGGGTCAGACATTGGATCGTCTGGCTGGACAGCGAGCATCGGGTCACCAGGCATCAGGTCATTTGGCTCAACAGCGGGCACCGCGTCATCTGGCAAGACAGTGGGCACCAAGTCACCAGGCACGACAGTGGGCTCTGAGTCAATTGGCACGACAGCGGGCACCGGGTCATCAGGTACCGGATTGTCTGGCTCGACAGCGGCATCGGGTCACCAGGTATGACAGCGGGCACTGGGTCACCAGGCATCAGGTCATTTGGCTTGCCAGCGGGCACCGCGTCATCTGGCAAGGCAGTGGGCACCGGGTCACCAGGCATTGGATCGTCTGGCTCGACAGCGGGCATCGGGTCACCAGGTATGACAGCGGGCACTGGGTCACCAGGCATCAGGTCATTTGGCTCGCCAGCGGGCACCGCGTCATCTGGCAAGGCAGTGGGCACCGAGTCACCAGGTACGACAGCGGGCTCTGAGTCAATTGGCACGACAGCGGGCACCGGATCAGGTACCGGATCATCTGGATCAACAGCGGGCATCGAGTCAACTGGCCTAATAGGATCATCAGGCTGGATCAGTTCATCATGCTGGGTAGAGGCATCAGGCTGAGTGGAGGCATCAGGCTGAGTGGAGGCATCAGGCTGAGGAGAGGCATCAGGCTGAGGAGAGGCATCAGGCTGAGGAGAGGCATCAGGCTGAGGAGAGGCATCAGGCTGGGTACAGGCATCAGGCTGGGTACAGACCTCAGGCTGAAGTGCGGGTGCCGAGGCACCAGGCTGAACCACGGAAGGCAGGTTCTCAGGCGGCAGGCTCACCGGTTTGGATACTGGCAGGATGGTATTGGTTGGAAAGAATTTTCGCTTTTTTCTGGTTTTAACTACTGGAGCACTGCAAGTGAACGCAGGTCTGCAAACGAATGGAGCAGCTGGAGACAGAGAAGAGCTGGAGGATGGAACAGAGGAGGGAGCAGTTGCTACAGAGGGCTTTTTTTACAAGGTTAAAGGCAGGATAGGTGCAGCGAGTGGGAACAGGGTACTGACATGCGGTAGATAGCAGGGCAGGAGGAGCTGTTGGGAATGCAGGAATAGAGCTTTGAGGAAATAGATTAGAAGCAGGACTGGGTTTTTGTAAGCTGACTGAGGCTGGGTGCAACAAATCTGTCCATGTCTGCAGTATGGGTTGAACAAAGCTGAGCTTACACAAAGCCTGTCTGACCAAAGACTGCACTGCGTTTATACAATCTCTTAGTATCTGTGGTGAACATGCAGCATAATGCTCCAAGAAGCAATCCACATCATCCTCTAATAACCATACCAGGGACTCTACCTGGTCGGCACTGAATGGCGGCAAAAATTCATCCCTGCATTCGGGGGTACCAGATGAAACCAACTCCGCACAAATCTGAATCAATGGCTGCACCTCAGAGAATTCTGTGCCGTGATCTACTAGAACATGAGCGAGCCGTATACATTCTAGCAGTTCATCCCGGGGATACTCCTTCAGAGTTTGATAAGCATACTCTCTGTCATCAAACACTAGCAGATATAAATACACAACCTCATCAAGATCCATCCTTCCCATCAACAAACCAAGATGACTTCCCTGTGCAGCCACTTCTAGTCAGGATTGGCCTTGGTGTAATGTCAGGGCTCCCGGGTATGACCAGAGGTATGTGACTGACGCAGGGAAATGCAGACTTCAGATATGTTATAAACAATATAATTTATTAACACTAACAATACAAACATAAACGCAGTGCAATACTAAGACATAACACAGTGCAAACAAACCAAACCAACCACCCACAGATGACAGTACATACAATGCAAGCGTCGTCAGGCAGGCCGGGTCAATATCAATCGGGCAGGTAGGTACAGGGGGAGCAAGCGGAGAATGGTCGGGGTCACAAGCCAGGTTCAGCAGGTAGCGGGCAGCGTGGTACAGAGGGTCAGGCAGAGGAGAATGGTCAGACAAGCCAGGGATCAGGAGCAGGAGAATGGTCAGACAAAGCCAGGGATCAGAGCAGGGTCAGCAACGAATCAGACAGGAACAGGAACAGGGAGCAGGAACAGGATACAGGGCCCAGGAGAAACACACACCAAGGCAGAGTCTGCAGGTCTGGCCATCCCTTAAATACACCAGTATAATCAGTTCCAGGTGTTTGACTGGCTGCAAGGTTGAGTCTCTGATTGCTGGGAGCACCCGCTGGCCAGCCCTGGTACTGCAGCTTATAAGGCAGGTGAGTCCCACCATTGCTGGCCAGTCCATTCCTGACATCTTCTCCTCTCCTCTTCCATCAACATCTCTAACTCATCTTTTTTATCCATTAACTTCTGACTTGTTTCTTTTGTTATTTTCTTCTTATGTATCTGCTCCAAGTCCAATATTTCTTTTAGAAGCCCACTAACCCTCTCTCTTCTTTCTTTTTTCTTCCTTGCTCCTGCCGAAAATCAAGATTCCTCTTATATATACCTTGTGGCTCTCCCATTCTGTAGCTATCGATACTTCCTCTGTTTCATTCTCCTTAAATTATACCTTAATCTCTTCCCCGATCTTCTGAGCTATTTCCTCATCCAGAAGAAGAGCCTCATTTAACCTCCAACCTAAACCTCCCGTCCACCGTCTTCCCCATCCCATTTTCATTACGACAGGAGCTTGATCCGAAAACGTTCTTGTCTCTATTTCTATTTTAACCAACAGTTCAATGAGTTGATGATCTATTAAGATATAATCTAGTCTCGAATATATCTCATGTGCATTAGAGAAGAAGGTATAGTCTCTGTCATTCATATGCATTATTCTCCAGGTGTCCACTAGTTGATACTCGTGGATCGCTTTTTTCAAAGCTCTCAGAGACCTACCACCCTCTCTCTGCACAGAAGAGGTTGCATCCCTTTGTGGGTCCATACAGCAATTTAAATCTCCTGCCACTATCAAACGCCCCTTTTTAAAATCCATCAATTTTTTCAGCAGGCCCTTCATATACATCTCCGGCTTCTTATTGGGGCAATATATATTGGCTATTGTACACTCAATTCCCTGTAGTTTACCTTTTCAAGAACAAGAATCTCCCCTCCGGATCGGTCTTTCTATCCTCCAACTCAAATCTCATATTCTTTGCCAATCCTATTGCAACCCCTTTTGCTCTTTTAATTGGAGAGTCAGCATAATACCATGTTGGATAATATTTAGATTTTAATTTCACATTTGCCTCTATCTCAAAATGTGTCTCCTGTAAAAATACCACTGACGTTGCCCTATGATGTAGCTCTTTAACCTCTTGCCGACCGCGCATAGCCGAATGACGGCTTCACCGCGGCCGGCCAGTTCTGAGTGGACGTCATATGACGTCCTCCCAGAACGCGCTCTCCTGCGCGCCCCAGGGGGGCGCGCACGCGGCGATCTCCGTGATCGCTGTGTCCTACGGACACAGCTGATCACGTGATGTGGTGAAAGGCCGATCCCACCGGCCTTTTACCACGTGATCAGTGGTGTCCAATGACACGCTGATCACAGGGAAAGGCAAGTGCCGGTTCTCGGCTGTCCTTTCCTCACGCTGTCAGATCGTGAGGAAAGTACTGCCGAGAACCGGCAGTTATCAGAGCGGGGATCGGCACCGATCATCAGGGCACTGATGATCAGTGCCCTGATGATCGGTGCCCAGCAGTGACACCCGCAAGTTCCGCCCAGCAGTGCGCCCACTAGCCCCGCCCACCCGTTCCCAGCAGTGCCCCCACCTGTGCCCCGCAGTGCCCCCACCTGTGCCCAGCAGTGCACCCACCTGTGCCACTCTGCAGTGCCACCTACCTGTGCCCAGAAGTGCCACCTACATGTGCCCAGCAGTGCCACCCACCTGTGCCCACCCACGCCACCCACCTGTGCCCACCAGTGCCACCCACCTGTGCCCACCCACCAGTGCTGCCCACCAGTGCCACCCACCAGTGCAGCCCAGCAGTGCTGCCAGTCAGTGCCACCAGTCAGTGCCCAGGGGTTGTGCCAGTCAGTGCCGCCAGTCAGTGCCCAGAAGTGATGCCAGTCAGTGCCGTCTATCAGTACCCATCATCAGTGTCACCTATCAGTGCCGCCTATCAGTGCTGCATATCAGTGCTGCCTATCCGTGACCCCTAATTAGTGCTGTCTATCAGTGCCGCCTATCCGTGCCACCTCATTAGTACTGCCTATCAGTGCCCTTTAGTGCTGCCTATCAGTGCCCATCAGTGCTGCCTATCAGTGCCAATCAGTGCCGCCTCATCAACGCAAATCAGTGAAGGAGAAAAAATACCTGTTTGAAAAATTTTATAAAAGAAACAAATAAACTTTTTTTTTTTTTCAAATTTTTTGCACTTTTTTAATTTATAGCGCAAAAAGTAAAGCGCCCAGTGGTGATTAAATACCACCAAAAGAAAGCTCTATTTGTGAGAAAAAAATGATCAAAATTTCATATGGGTACAATGTTGCATGACCGCGCAATTGTCAATCAAAGTGCGGCAGCGCTGAAAGCTGAAAATTGGCTTGGTAAGGAAGGGGGTATAAGTGCCTGGTAGGCAAGTGGTTAAACAACTTAAATCTTTTCCCAGGACTATTCAACCCATTCACATTATAAGTTATAAACTATATTTCTTCCATCCTTCTTAATTGGCTCTATCTCTCTTCCAATTGCCTCCTCCTCTTCGTTCCTACTATCATGCAGAGTATTAGCCCAGCGGCCCCTCCCCTCCCTCCAACCCAACCCTCATCTCCCGCCCCCCCATCCCCCTTTCTTTTTTTTTCCCTTCCCGTTTCTAGGCTTGAAAACTGCCTACAAATCATTTGTGGCTCTATTCCCACCATTGATTTGAAACTTTGGGCATAAGCTCCGCCCATGAACGGCTAGCCTCTTCTCCGACCTCCCCAGATCCCCTCTCTCTATCAATTGGACTCAGAAAAAATCTTTACTTCCCCCCTCAGCTGGAGCTCCAGAGCGACTACCACTTCGACCGAGGTGAGGCCAGGGGGGTGAGAGAGGAAGAAGACAAAAAAAGAAAAAAAACACCAAATTTTTACTTCATTCTCCCTCCTTTCTCTCCCCACCCCCGGGCCCCCCCTCCCTCTCCCCCCGACCCCGCTGCCAGTCCTCTTTTCTTGTATCTTCTGTATCTCCCTTTTCTTCTTCCCACCCCGCTATCTCCATTCTTTGCAAATCCAGTCTGTCGCAAAATCCCTCAGTTCCTCCGGGAATCTCAAATAGGCTGTAACCCCATTTTTCCTGCCAATTAGACAAGCTGGAGTACCCCATCTATACTGCACGTTCTGTTTTCTCATTTGCTCCAACAAGGGTCTCAGGGATCTCCTTCTCCATAGGGTTTCTGGTGTTAAGTCCGCATAAATTTGGATAGTTAATTCTCCATACTTAATTAATGATCTTCCTTTAATCTTCCTCCATATCTCATCTTTAACCCAAAATTTTTGGAACTGGACAACTGTATCTCTCGGTCTTTCCTTCTCAGTAGCTTGTTTAAACTTTCCTATTCTAAACACTCCATCCAGTTTGATTCCGTCTGTTTCAGGTCTGTCTCTTATGGAGTTTAAAATTTTAATAACTAGTTCATACAGTGTTTCCCCTTTCGCAGACTCTGGAATTCCTCGTACTCTAAGGTTACACCTTCTTTCTTTATTTTCTTGAACTTCCATCCTATAGAGCAATTTTTTCAGAGTATTCTCCAAGTAGGTTGTTTTTTTCCCTAGATTATCTATGGTTTGGGCATGGTTTTTAACTTTCTCCTCTGTTTCTTCCACTCTCAATAACAGGTGCCCTAAATCATTCCGAATAGCTGTCATTTCGTGTTTTATTATTTTCTCCAGACTTTGGAACATTTCTATCATCTCCTTCTTATTTGGTACTTGTAGTTCACCGTCAGGTTCTTTTTTTTCCAAGCCATCTGCTATTTGTTGGCTGCAGCTGCTATTCATACCCATTGATAATCTAGGGCTATTTCCTAAGCTAGTGTCCATTTCCCCTTTTGCACTAGCGCCTTGGGTCCTTTCTGGCGTGATATTTCCTTGTGATGTAAATTTCTTAATCGTGCCAGTTTGAGACCCTTTGAGCCCTGCTCCCTTAGGACCTTTATTCTTCATGACCTCTGAATATCTATTTTCTTCTATTTTCTCAAGATGGGGTTATGCCAATCCTTTATACTTTGTGAACCAGACCCCCTGGTCCCCTATGTCACTCAGGGGTCCACAGCACAATAAACCCCCAACAGCTCTCACTCACCCTTCTCTTCTCCGGACGGTGGCTATGAGCTTTAGGAGGAGATTTTTCACAGCAGCTCAGTCCTAGGGGGGATTCCACCGGGTCTCCAGTACTCTTCTCCTTTATTTATTGGGAATCATCCCAGGTAAGCAGGGTGGGTCACTTGGTTCTCCTGGGTCTCCCAGACCCAGGATCGATCAGCCGGCCGGGGGGGTATAGGCAGGAGTAAGCCGGAGGCTCCCTCTTACATTGGGACGCCGGCCGGCTTTCTCCTTCTCCCAGAGATCCTCCGCGGCTGGTCACATGCTCTCACCACGTCACCTCGCCTCCCAGCCTCCCGGATCTCATCCTCGTGAAGCGCCCGGAGGACCGGCGCGTCACTGCAGCCTCCGACCAGCTCCCATCTCCGGCTCTCCAGTCACTCCTCCACAGTCCTTCAGACTCCGGTGAGTCGGTTTCTGATTCCCTGCTCCAGAGGGTCACTGGGGAGGTCGGGTAGCGGAGCCTAGCAGAGAGCTATTGCAGCACGCTCCCCACACCCGCCATGTTCAGGCTCCTCCCCCCATATACATCCTCCTCTGAGACTATTAAAGAAGGCAATTCATGAGTGTCAATTGGTGGACACATGGAGAATTATGCATATGAAAGACAAAGACTACATTCTTCTCAAACGCACATGAGATCTATTCGAGGTTGGATTACATATTGATAGAACATCGATTTATTGAGTTAATGGTTGAAGTAGAAATAGGAACAATGACTATTTCAGATCACGCCCCTGTTGTAATGAAGAAGGGATGGGGAAGGGGGAAAACAGGTGGTGTAGGATGGAAGTTGAATGAAGCTCTTCTCTTGGATAAAGATACTGCACAGATGATTGGGAAAGAAATTGAGAGATTTTTTACAGAGAACGAGACAGAAGATGTGTCGATAGCTACAGTGTGGGAATCTCATAAGGCATATATAAGAGGTATCCTGATTGCGGTAGGGGCAAGAAAGAAAAATGAGAGAAGAGAAAAAATTAGTGGGCTCTTAAAGGATATATATGACCTGGAACAGATACATAAAAATAGCATAGCAAAAGAATTTAAGCAGAAGATAATAAAAAAAGAAGAGCTAGAGACTTTATGGAGGAGGAGAGAAGGAGAGTATATAACAAAGAGCTAAGCAAGAGGTATAGATGGGGAGATAGACCAGGAAAACATTTAATGAGAGCTTTAAAGAAAAAGAAAAATAGGAATTATATAGAAAAAATAAAAAGCACCAAGGGAGAACTGGTTTATTCAAACAAGGAAATCGAAAGGTGTTTATGGAATATTATAAAAAGTTGTATAATATTAACCCCTTGACTCAGTAAAAAATATGGAAACTGAAAACAGGAAAAAAGGAAGGGAATATTTAAAAAACGCGGGTTTACCGAAATTAAAAGAAGCACAATTAAACGCCCTAGAAGCAGAAATTACACAAGAAGAAATAAAAGTAGCGTTAAAAAGCAGAGACGGGAAAAAGTCCAGGACTGGATGGCTATACGGTGAGGTATTATGAAAAAAATTTAGTGAGTTATTAATTCCCAAGATGGAGAAATATATGAATGCTCTGGGAGGAGAGATGGATATGAGGAGAGAATCTCTACAGGCACATGTGGTGTTGTTACATAAGGAGGGAAAAGACGCTTCACAGTGTTCTAGTTATAGGCCAATCTCATTGTTGAACTCAGATACCAAGCTATATGCTAAGGTCTTAGCAAACAGGCTGAAAGAGCTTATGCCAGAATGGATACACAGGGACCAGGTGGGATTTGTCCCAGGGAGGGAGGGTAGGGACAATGGGTTGAGATCCCTGATGCTTATTCAGAAAAGTAAAAAAGGGGAGGTACCGGCGGTGGTTCTTTCGATCGATGCTGAAAAGGCCTTTGATAGAGTAAGCTTCATGATGGACACCTTAGAAGCCCTTGGAATTGGAGCTAGAATGAGAGAATGGATTAGAAAGTTGTATAGAGAGCCCTCTGCAGTTATAATAGTAAATGGGGAAAGAACAGAGCCTATTGGGATGTCAAATGGAACAAGACAGGATTGCCCATTGCCCCCCTTGTTGTATGTTATGTCATTAGAGCCCTGGTTGTCTACAATAAGGAAGAATAGAGATATAAAAGGAATTCAGATAGAAACCATAGAGCACAAAGTGGCGGCCTTTGTAGATGATTTGCTATTTTATGTGGGCAACCCCAGGATAACACTTCCAAACTTAATAAGGTTGCTGAAGGAATATGGGGAATTATCAAATTTACAAATTAACCCACCAAAAAATGAGATCCTTAATATAAATATTCCAAAAGGTGAAAAAGAGAAAATACAAAAGGACTTCCCTTTTATTTGGAAAGAAAGAGATATAAGATACTTAGGAGTAAGACTCACCGCTGCATATAAGTACTTGTATAAATTAAACTATATTTCATTATTAAATGAAGTTAAGGAGGAATTAAAAACATTAGAAAGAGGAATCCTATCATGGATAGGACGTATACATTTGGTAAAAATGATAATCGTACCTAAAATCTTATATGGATTTCAAATGATCCCAATTAAACTTCCAGAAGTTTTTTTCCAAGGTAATAAAAAGAATGATAACAAGATATATCTGGAGGAATAAAAAACCGAGAGTGTCTTATGGAATATTAAGTAGAGATAATGAGAAGGGTGGATTGGGAGTTCCAGATATTAAGAGATATTACAAAGCAGTAATATTAGGGAGAATTTTTGATTGGACATTTAATTTAGAGGGGAAAAGTTGGGTAAAAATGGAAAATGCACTAAGTGGAACTAATTTGAATAGAATTATTTGGTTACCTGCACAATATAGAGGATTAAAGGATGATGTAAGTGTATACACTTTAAATGTTTTAAGGGAATGGAACAAAGTACACAAATATATGAAGTGGGAGTTCAATTCTATATTAATGCCACTAAGGAATACAGAATTTTTTCCCCCAGGCAGAGAGGAGATAACAGGTAGATGGTTTAAAAAGGAGGATGTTCAACTGAGAGATATAATGGTGGAGGGGAAATTGAAGCCATATAAAGATTTGGTAAAGGAAAAGGGGGAGATGTTTACTAGGTTAGATGAGTGGTGTTATCATCAATTAAAATGTTTTATGGGAAATCTTCAAAAACCTCTGAAAATGAAAAAGGATTGGAACTTGTTTGAAAAGTTGTTAGATACACGGGGGGATGGGAAACAAAGCACGGCTAAAATGTATAGAACCCTCACAGAATTAGACACAAACACAAAACCAATGCACATAGTGAAATGGGAAAAAGATATGGGGGTGGTATTAGATGAGGACAAACAGAAAAAAATAAATAGATTGGTCCACGAAAATGTAAGTTTGAGGGATGTAGAAATAATATATAAATGTTTGATAAGATGGCACATTACACCGAGTGCTGAACATAAGATAAGTGGGGAAACGTCACCGTGGTGTTGGCGGGGGGTGTGGAGAGTTAGGGACGGTGTATCACATTTGGTGGGAATGCCCAAAAATCCAAGTGTTCTGGGAAAAAAATTGTACATTTAATTGAGACCATAACTGAGATAAATATTGGGTTAGACCCAGAGATCTGTTTGTTACATAGTTCAGAGCTTCCAGTTAACAAATATAAGAAATTAGGTTTAGGGTATTATCTAAATGCTGCAAAAAGTCTGATCCCTAAGTAATGGAAGAAAACAGAAGTACCGAGAGAGGAGGATCGGATAGAGAGAGTAAACTGGATTAGTAGGATGGAGAAGAATTACTATATTTAGGAAGATAAGATGGGGATATACCATGCGAAATGGGAAACATTTTGGAATAAACGGGAAAAGTGAAATATAGGATGATATAGAATGAGTGGATGGGTAGGATATTTCTTTCTTGCTTTAGATGAGAAGATATGAAGAAATGCAGAGTGGGAGGTTTGGAGGGGTGGGGGGGAGGGGTGGGTAGGGGGGGAAAAGGGAAACATTTTAAGAGGGGAAAAGAAAAGTAATAAGAAATAGCTATGTATATTTATTGTGAGTATGATGAAAGTGTTTGTAATTATTTTGAAAAATTAAATAAATATTTAAATTAAAAAAAAAAAAAAAAGTTGATTGAAGAGGGGAAAACATATAAAGAAGTACAGAAAATTATAGGCTGCTCAGCTAAAATGATCGCAAATGCTTTAAAATGGCAACCAAAACCTGAAAGACATGGAAGAAACCGAAAAACTACCATCCAAATGGATAGAATAGCCAAAATGGCAAGGACTCTAAGATTGTTCTTTTTGGATCTAGTGGCCAGAGACAGTTTGTCAGATGACCCCCAAACACTGAATTCAAGCCACAGTACACTGTGAAGCATGGTTGCGCAAGCATCATGATATGGGGATGTTCCTCATACTACGGTGTTAGGCCTATTTATCGCATACCAGGGATCATGGATCAGTTTGAATACATCAGAATACTTGAAGAGGTCATGCTGCCTTATGCTGAAGAGGAAATGCCCTTGAAATGGGTGTTCCAACAAGACAACGACCCCAAACACACCAGTAAACGTGCAACATCTTGGTTCCAGACCAACAAGATTGATGTTATGGAGTGGCCAGACCAATCCCTGGATCTTAATCCAACAGAAAACTTGTGGGGTGACATCAAAAATGCAGTTTCTGAGGCAAAACCAAGAAATAGAGAAGAACTGTGGAATGTAGTCCAATCATCCTGGGCTGGAATACCTGTTCACAGGTGCCAGAAGTTGGTTGACTCCATGCAACGCAGATGTTCAGCAGTTCTCAGAAACAGTGGTTATACAACTAAATATTAATTAAGTGATTCAAAGGAAAGCAAAATCTTCAAACATTTTTCATATATAGTGAATGTTTGAGTTTGTAAAGAAGAATACAAACACTGCTATTTTTTTGAACAGTCTAATATTCATTTTTCTTAAAGTTTTTTTAGAGGAACAACACAAATTTGATATATTTTTCTTCATGTTTTGATTTGGAATAGAATGTGTAGTGTTCCCAATGCATTTGTGTGTATGGAAATAAAAGCTATTAGAAGGATTTTGAGCTTTATTCATTTTTTTCAACACACTGCTGTTATTTTGAACACAACTGTAAGTGACAAGTTTTTTTTTGTCATTTTCAAAAACTTGTGGTAAAAAAATAAATTCTTCTATTGATTCAATATGCCTCTCAGCAAATAGTTTGGGGTGTCTACTTTCCAAAAAGGGGTTGTTTTGTGGGGTGGGGGCATTTTATGCCCAGCATTAGAAGTTTATGCCACACATCACTCACTCTTCTAAACACCTGAAAAAAATCTGTATTTTTTGCTAGGAAATTAATTTAAACCCCCAAATGTTATATATTTTTTTTAAAGCAGACACCCTAGTGAATACAATGGTGGGTGCTACAATTTTTTATGTCACATAGTACTTGCGCAGCGATTTTTTTTTCAAAAGCAAATTTAAAAAAAAACAAAACACTTTTTTTACTTTTAATGCACAAAAACACAATATATTGGCTAATTATTTGGTAAAGTATAAAAGATGATGGTATGCTGAGTAAATAAATACCAAACATGACATGATTTAAAACTGCGCATGCCCCGTGCAATGGCGACAAACTGCATATGTTTTTAACCACTTGCCCACAGGGCACTTATACCCCCTTTCTGCCCATGCCAATTTTCAGCTTTCAGCGCTGTCACACTTTGAATGACAATTGCGCGGTCATGCAACACTGTACTCATATTAAATTTTTATGAGACAGCTAGAGCTTTCTTTTGGTAGTATTTAATCACCTCTGGGTTTTTAATTTTTTGCTAAACAAACCAAAAACTGAAAAAAAGGTTTTTTATTAGTTTTTGTTATAAAATTTTGTAAATAAGTGATTTTTCTCCTTCACTGATGTGCGCTCATGAGGCTGCAGTGATGGGCACTGATAGGTGGCACTGATGGGCACTGATGAGGAGGCACTGATAGGCATTGACAGGCATCACTGATGGGCACTGAAAGGCAGCACTCATATATGGCACTGATAGGCGACACTGACTGGCACTGTTAGGTGGCACTGACTGGCAGTGATAGGCGGCACTGATAGGCAGCTCTGATGCGCATTGTTAGGTGGCACTGACTGGCACTGTTAGGTGGCACTGACTGGCACTGATAGGCAGCACTGACAGGCACTGATAGGCAGCTCTGACGCACACTGATAGGCGGCACTGATTGGCAGCACTGATAGGTGGCACTGACTGGCATTGATAGGTGGCACTGACTGGCACTGATAGGTGGCACTGAAAGGCAGCTCAGGTGTGCACGTGTGGAGGGGGCGAGTGTTTTTTTTTTTTAAGTTATTTATACACTGTCCCTTTAATTTTTTTATCACTTTTACTGTAATGCGATCACAGGGAATGCAAATATCCCCTATAACTTCAATGGGCATTGTTATATATTCTTTTTTATCTATCAGACTCTAGATCTCTCCTCTGCCCTTACATTATCTAATCAAACCAAGATCGGTGTGATCAGAGGCTTTCCCAATTTACAAATGGCGCTGTTTATATCCTGCGAAACTGAAGTGATGAAATGCTTGTAGCTTTCGATTTCTTAGACTATAGAGATGATTGGCACCATTCTGGTCTCCAATCAGCTCTATGGTCAGCTGGCAGAAACACCGGCTGCATTCTCAGGTTTCCCCGATGGCACTGGACTGCGCAAGAAGGCAATGGTAGACAGCGGGGGAGGGGGGGCATCATCTCCCGCTGCTTGTAAAAGCAATCCTGCAGCTAATTAGCCACTAGGATTGCTTTTTCATGAAAGCAGATCGTCAGCTGAAAGAAATGATACCAGGATGATGCCTGCATTCAAAGTCATGGGATGTACCAGTACGTCTCTGATCCTTGTTGGGTATATATGCTATGTTCTTTTCTTTTTTTTGTATGCAGCCTGTGGACTGAATGGAAAAGAGGGAAGAAATCTGTCAGAAAAAGTGTGTGGTATGCCCAACATTATAATATACCGCCTTGCAACCACCCACTTCTACTGGTGGGCACACATTAGGTCGCACGGGGCCAAATGCACCAGTTCCAAGATTGTACAAATGTCTAAATAGTGGCACGCTTGAATAAAAATTGTCCATGTATAAGTAGTACCCCATATGGAAAAAGGATGACACCAAGTCCCAAACTATCTTGCCACTACTCCCCATGTAGTCTGGGCATCCAGGGGGGGCTCCACGTGAAATACTGCAGCCGTCCTCCCTGTCAGTGTTTGCCGGTAATCGCCGGGCTCCAGCGGGTAATCGCCGGGCTCCGGTGGGTAATCACCAGTCAGGACCCAGTAATTGACACCCGCGGCTGCGATTGGTGGCGCAGGTAGGGCGGTCGCACACCCCCTACCCAAAATGCAAAATCACGTATATATACTTGATTTTGCGCAGTGGTGCCGCCCTGCTGCAGTATATGTACTGTGGATGATCGGCAACCGGTTAAGCAGACGCAGATTATTCTAGTGAAGTTCCTCTGTAAGGTGTTAGCTCTCTATTTTCAGTGTACACAAAATCATATGTAATGGCAGTGTTGTATTTTTAAAAGAATGATTGTGCTGAGGTTTATACATGTCTTTGAAACTCTTACTTGATCAGAGGGTAAGACCACCTGGGACTGTAAACTCAAGACACCCATGCAGGCACAGTGCAACCAAATAACATGCTGGAAGGACACGGGGTATGCACAGAATACTAGAAACCAAGGTAACCTACTGCAGCAAGCTAGGAAGGGATGCCAGGGGAGGGGATGCAGGAAACAAGTGTAAAGCGCAGGAGAGTGAGGGATGCTGAGCAATGGTGCAGAGAGACAAAATCAGCAAGCTGGAAAGGGCTTCAGGGCAAACAACGAGAAACAGTGCTGAGGAGGACACACACAGCAACAGGAAATGAAGAGATCCACAGATAGACACAGACAGAGAACAAAGAGAGGATCATACAACACACAGAATATGGGAATACTCAAGCTGCAGTGAACACCACTGGAACTAGAGGAGTTCGGCCTCCACATGAAGACACGTTGCTCAAACACTTAACACACAGGTGCAAAGGCTTAATAATAACTAGGTTCAGGGCAGATAGGCAGGAGCCTGAGCAACTCAGACAAGAGGTAAAACGCGGCGCCTGATTGATGTGCAAGTGTGACATTAGTGCATTTGCCCAAAGGTGTCCCAAGCCTTTTAGAATTTTAGCAACAATCCTGGCACAATGAAAACCATGTCCATCTTTTTTGCTGCATTGCAATAAGCTGACCACGTTTTGTTCTATTTTACTTTGTTTATGGAGATCGTTCATCCCACATCTTGGAGTTTTCATGGGGTTCAGATCAGCAGAGCACATTCTATGCTGCTAAAGAAGCCATTTTGCAGCATCAGGGATTGGGACCCTTATGGACAAAGAGTACCATTTCAGCTGAATGTAGTGGAGCAGGATGGTACCATATTTTTAAGCCAAGAGGCTCCACCCTTTGAGTCTCTGTCAGAAGGTATTAAAGAGTTAGCATGGTTCACTGATGGTTCAGGCCATAGTCACCTCATCTGAGGGTCAGTGGACAGTGGCATCCTACAACCCGAGTACAGATAGAGTCCTGCAGGAGACCAGAATGGGAGGCTCCAGTCAGTATGCAGAGTTGAAAACTGTAGTAATGATTCTTCAGGAGGATCCTTCTTCCCATGTGACTATTTACACTGACAGCTGGTCGCTATTTACAAGACTGACAACTTGGATGTGCATGTGGAAGTCCAATAACTGGATGATTCATGTAACAGTGGTGTGGGGAGACAAAGAAGTCTGGGACTATATCTGGAAGGAAGCTCACTCCTGCAAAATAAAATTGGGGCATGTTGGGGCACATGTGCCCTAGTCCAAGATTTCAAGAACAATAGCAAAGTAACAGATGAAATCGCCAAGGTGAAAGCAGTTGAGCCAATTGATCCTGTATTGATGAATTTGGCCAACTGGGCTTACAAGCAGACTTGACATTTGGGGCATAAAGTGACATATGAATGAAATATATGATAAAGACTGTAGTAGGGAAATGTACAGTGTGTGGAGAAGTGTGACAATCGACAAGTGTGACAATGACAAAGGACTCCAGTGGGTCAATTAAAAGGGGAGAAAGGCATGCTGAGATGCGGCATATTGCCTTCATCGGTCCCCTGCCCTCAGTGTTGCCAACCTACCAGACAGAAATTCACTGACACGCCATCAGCAATTTACTAGCACAGCCAATTCTTTACTGGCATTTTCAAAACTTACAAAATTGCTGTTTTAAGTGCAAATTTCAGTAATCCCTCACATCTACCTTAAATCAAATTGCTAATTGCATATTGTAATTGTTTGTAGCATAAATGTGCTACAAACAAGTACAATATGCATTTAGCAATGTGATTTAAAGTAGATATTAAAGTAAAAAAAATACATTCTTATGTTATTTTTGATATAGTAAGGGCAAGTTATTATAACCCATCAGTTTTTGGCACCTAGGTGCAACTGGAGAGATTTCCCCTTAATTTCTGTTCCATAGCCACCACAGAAAGTGAGAAAAAATCCCTGGTAGTCACCAGGAATGCCAGAATTTGTGTCCCCAACTCTAAAGATTCACCTCTATTCTTGTTCTGGAATCTTGTTTGCTTTTGTTGATAGTAGTAAACAGGCGAAATATATAGAAGAAACATCTCTTTAACTTGGGCACAGACAGCAATAAAAAGTTTTTTCAACATATCAACTGGCAACCGGGTATTAAACCCTTAGCACCCAGCCCCAGCTCAGGCATGGCACTGACTCAGCACCCATTCCTCTGTGCATATATGACAGCCCCTAAATGCCCAGTTTTAATCACATATGCTTTATCTACTCACTGCTCAGTCTCCAGGCAAGTATGTTTGAGCACCCAGTACCCAGCTCTTTAAGGTTAACTCATCAACTCTCAGTTTATATGTATTAATCTCTCAGCTGCCAGTATCCAGTGCACGTGAAATACCCCTTCATACTCAACATTGTGCATTAATCCCTCAGTAGTCAGTACACAGACTCCATCACATCATAAATATAGCCCTGCACCATGAAAAATATCAGTCTCTTTTCCACTGATTCTGGAGCAGTGTCAGTCTCAGCTCCACTGCCCAACTTCCTGTTAAACAATCCCCAGCAACTAAACCCTGCCCATTTCCCACATCCCCAGAACGAATCGCCTGATTACAATTTGATGTCACTGTCATCTGTTAACCTGGAAGGTGTGTCACAGGTGTGGGGACCTGGGGTTCTGTCTGGGGCTGGGGGAATCTCCCACCTGAGAGATCTGAACTCTGCAGGCTTGGCTTGCCTTGCTTACTTGTGTGCCTGGTCCAACTCCATCCTGCAGACAGTGCATAGTTTGTCAGTCACACACACTCACTCACACATGACACAAGGCCTCCGGCCACTCAGCACGGAAATGTGCCATGATGTCATCACGCTCGCCTAGAGAGTAGCGCACAGCCTCCACCAGACCCGCCCCCCGTGCCGGCCAAACATACTAGGATGGTCTCGGTGGGGCTGCAGAACAGGCACTTTTCTCCTATTGTAACAAAGGTATAGCGAGCGCTACGGGTAAGTAAATATAAGCAGCTAAACACCAAACAAAGGTAACCAAAAAACCTTTCAATAATCAATAAAGGGAGAAAGATAGGTGTAGCGCTTTGAATCAGAGTGCAAAAAGAATACTCAAAAGGTGTATATGTACATATATATGAATATGAGTACAATGATAAACAGTGCGCTAATCAATAAAAGTGTTTAAAGCACACACACAGTCCACATCCCAAATCAATGGTGGTAGGAAGGGTGAAGGGAATCCTAGGAGCGAATAGAGTGCGCACTCACCAGAAGTGCGTAAAAATTACGCATGTAGAGAGATAAACTCCTAAGTATGTCTCTGGCATCCAGGCTGTGGTCAGATCGCACTCCACACCATCCTCTATGGCACCGCGGACCGCAGTAAACCGGATTCCCCAAATGGCAAGGGCGTCAAAGGTACTCCATATAAGTTGGCCACATATAGTGGCTAGATGTCAATGAGCTGTAGCCCCCCTGACGCGTTTCGTGCGATGCACGTTATCAAAGGGCGCAGGGCTTACAGCAGGACATCTTACCCCATCTATATATGCACAGGAATGGCAATCGCGCTAATCGCGGCGGCCATTTTGCCGGCGTTTCGCGCATGCGCAGTACATCGGCGCCATTTTGCCGTGGATCAAGGGAGAATACAATAGTTTCCCCTAGTGCCCATTAAAAACATACAGGGCGGCACTGTATTACAGATAGGAGAAAACCGAATCTCCTGTTTATCTGATAGTCATGGACACAAATACATGACTATATATATAAATTACTATTTATTATATAAAGTAAGCTATTGAGGGGGTACTGGTTACATATGAAAAACCATCTTCAAATAGAAGGAGTAATTAGTTATAATATACTAATATTATGTATATGCATATGTAAATGCATGTAACCAGGTTTGTTAAGTAACAATTGTTTAATAAAATTGGAAGCAGTCATTTTACATTTAGCTTACCATTCAAATAAAAATTCATTAATAATAGTATAAATTTATTTTGCAAAAAATTACTGCGACTTAATAAATAATTATAATAATATAATAGTGCGATGGCCATTTCTATTGCAATAAAATAGATGTAAAAATAATATATTTAAAATCTCATATATTTTATTGAATCTAAATTAAAAACTAGGTCAGCATAATACATCCAAAATCAGTACATTTCATATGGTCAGAAGAAATCAAACATCAATATTAGTACATGGTAATAAATATTGTACTTAATAAAACAATCTAAGAACATATAAAATAGAATAGAATACGCAATGACAGGTGTGGTGATATTTAGATATTTAGACACTACCAACCACATTCAGTATATGAGTATCATAAATACTAGGACCATATAAACGCACATTAGCTGTCATCAATAAAACAATTTAAGTCAAATTCAATGTTGTGGCCATTAGGGTGTAGAGAACCAAGTTCGTATATCCACTTAGATTCTAGTTGTGAGATCGCTCTTTTTTTATTTTGTCCTCTCCAGTGTGCGTTTATAATTCCTATACCCATAAATATTAATGATGATGGGTCTTTGTTGTGGTGCGTTTTGTAATGGAGGGATAAAGAGTGATCTTTAAAGCCCTTTCTGATGTTGTTAACGTGTTCTTTTAAACGATCTCTCAAACGTCTGGTTGTTCGTCCTATGTATTGTAAGTGGCAAGGGCATTGTATTAGATAAACGACATATTTACTCGTGCAAGTAATAAAGTCGTCAATCTTAAAAATTTTACCATTTGCTGTAGACTTAAAGCTTGTATGCCTACTAGTAAAGTTACTGTTAGTGCAGGTCATACACTTTCTACATGGGTAGAAACCTTTCATTTGTGGAAAAAAAGGAGCATTTAAAGGAGGGTCTAGAACATTTGGGGCTATTCTATTCCCCAAGGGAGTGGCTTTCCTAAAAGCGATCTGTGGTTTATCTGGTAGAAAACGTCTTAAAACGGGGTCTGACATTAAGATCTTCCAATTATTACGAATTATTCTAGTAACTGACTTATGTTGGATTGAATAATTTGTCACAAAGGGGCAAACTTTCTCTGGCCTCTGATTGTTATTATTGTTCAGCATCTGATCTCTATTTGAGTCGCCTACTTGTATCATGGTTTGTGTCAAAGTATTTTCATCATATCCCTTTTCAAGGAACTTAGTTTTAATAATGGCAGCCTGTTTATAGTATGTATTAACATCCGTACAGTTGCGTCTAATTCTGGTGAACTGACCCTTAGGTACATTCCGCAACCAAGCCGGATGGTGACAGCTTTCCAAGGGAATGTAACTGTTTCTATCAGTTTGCTTAAAAAATGACTCAGTTATAATTCTTCCCTCTAGATTTATCAAAGTCAGGTCCAAAAAATTAATGTTCTCATGACTATAGTTAAAAGTAAGACTAATATTAAAAGAATTAAAATTAAGAGTAGTAAAAAAATTTAAAAGTGATTCTTCATCGCCATTCCATATGAGGAGGATGTCATCTATGTATCTCCTGTAAAAGGAGAGTTCGGGCCAATCCCTAGCATAGATGACATCCTCCTCCCACCTGGCCATAAATAAATTCGCCAGGCTGGGGGCGAATTTCGCCCCCATCGCCACTCCCTTAGTCTGTAGATAGAACTGGCGGTTAAACCAAAAATGGTTCTTTGTCATTGCGAATTCTAAAAGTATTAAAATAAAATCTTTCTGTAAAATAGGTATATCGCTAAAATCATCTAAGAAGAATCTCACTGCTTCCATACCATCCGACTGGTTTATATTAGTATATAAGGAGGCTACGTCAGCTGTAACCAAGAATGTATCCGAATTAGTAGAAATATCTTTAATATCTTGTAGAACCTGTTTTGTGTCTTTAAGATATGCTGGCGTTTTCGTCACGAGTGGCTGTAGGAAATGATCTATATATTTACCTATCCTGGCTGTTAGAGATCCTATGCCGCTTATTATTGGCCTCCCTGGTGGGTTAAGTGGATCCTTATGCACCTTAGGCAATATGTATAAGATAGGAAGCCTCGGAGATACAGGGCATAAAAATGCTTTTTCTTTCTTACTTATAATATTGTTTTCATATCCCCTTTGTATTATTGACTTGAGTTCTTTCTTATATTGAACTACTGGGTTTTTAGGTAGCGGTAAATACGTATCTCCATCGCTGAGGATATTCTGGACTTCTTTGATGTAATCCATTTTATTGAGGACAACTACCCCTCCCCCTTTGTCCGCTGGGCGGATCACAAGGTCTTTCTTCTCTAATAATGAGTCAATGGCTTTACGGTTAGCATCATGTTTATTGACTTTCTTAGTTTTCAAGGTCTCTAGGTCACGTAAGACTGTGTCCCTAAAGGCGTTAATATAGGTGTTATTTTGTGGTGGAGGGTTGAAAAGTGACGGATTATGAAGATTAGAGTTAATAAATCTACCTTGATTAAAGGGAATTGGGGGTTTATTAAAAAAATATTTCTTTAAGGACAGTTGCCTTACGTATTTCCTGATATCAACATATGTTTGAAATTTATTGAGCGGTTTATTAGGTGCAAATTTCAATCCTTTATTTAATAATTTAATTTCCTGGATAGTCAGAGTCTTATTGCTCAGATTAAAAATCCCCATATCCTTTACATCTTTCTTTTCTTGAGGTTTGTTGATCCTCTTGCCTCCCCGTTTACCTCTTCGGTGGCACCTCTTTTTTGTGCCTTGTTCTCCCCTAAAAAATTAACCTGAGGTTGATTCCTATTGGGCTGTTCAATATGGGCTTGTTGTGTGTATGTCGTCCTATAGTCAGGTCTATTGGACTGAGGTGCTGGACCATAGTTCGTGTTTCTCCACGTAGAATGGTTAGGATTCCTCATATTGTTTCTAGGTGAGGAATAAGGTCTGTTGTTATATGCCTGTTGGGCCTGGTTAGGCTTAAAGTACTGGCGACTTTTGTTTTGGTTGTAATTATAATTATGATTATTTTGATAATTATTATGATATTCAGGTCTTGGATGCCAGTCAAGGTTGCGAGGTCCTATGTCACTGGTACCTTCTGCCAATAAAGGGGCATAGCCATTCTGGGTAGGGATATTGTACTGATAGTCTAGTCTGGCTGGTGATTGAACCTGATTATTAAATCTAGGTGATGGGCCCCTTTTTTGCCATGGTCCTTTTCTGAATTTATTAGTATGGTAGGTGTTGTTTGGCTTTGGAGGGTTGATTATGGGAGTTACTTCCTCTTGCTTACACTGCCATTTAAACACCTGATCATTTTGATAATCCTCCACATCTCTAATGTATTTTTTTCTCTTTTTAATTTTTTGTTCCTTTTCTATATTCTCCATGTGGATTCGTAACTTGTTGGTCTCAATTTTATATTCCTCACTCTCTCTAAAAGGTGCGAGTTTATCCCGGACCTTATTTATTTCTTCATCTAAATATTGTAGTTTTTTCTGTTTCCTTACAATTAAAAACTGCAAAAGGTCAAGGCCAACTTTATTAAAGAATTGGTACCAGTCCCCTGTTCCATTTATATCTTCAAATTCTGGGGATACCTCCCACCTCAATGATCTTGGAACCATCCCTTCCTTGATATACTTCTCTAGGAAGGAGATGTCCCATAAAGCCCTGATTTCGGCTGATGTAAGATTTTGTAAATGTGTGAACGTACTCATAAGATTATCTGTTGGGTGGTCTGTGGTAAATACTTCATCAGAAATGTTACCACGCATTAATCTTATTTCGAATATGTCAGCCATTATGGCAAACTTTTGGTAGCTGCTCAAGCTCAATATTGGTAGAAAGACAAAAGGATGTAACAAAGGTATAGCGAGCGCTACGGGTAAGTAAATATAAGCAGCTAAACACCAAACAAAGGTAACCAAAAAACCTTTCAATAATCAATAAAGGGAGAAAGATAGGTGTAGCGCTTTGAATCAGAGTGCAAAAAGAATACTCAAAAGGTGTATATGTACATATATATGAATATGAGTACAATGATAAACAGTGCGCTAATCAATAAAAGTGTTTAAAGCACACACACAGTCCACATCCCAAATCAATGGTGGTAGGAAGGGTGAAGGGAATCCTAGGAGCGAATAGAGTGCGCACTCACCAGAAGTGCGTAAAAATTACGCATGTAGAGAGATAAACTCCTAAGTATGTCTCTGGCATCCAGGCTGTGGTCAGATCGCACTCCACACCATCCTCTATGGCACCGCGGACCGCAGTAAACCGGATTCCCCAAATGGCAAGGGCGTCAAAGGTACTCCATATAAGTTGGCCACATATAGTGGCTAGATGTCCATGAGCTGTAGCCCCCCTGACGCGTTTCGTGCGATGCACGTTATCAAAGGGCGCAGGGCTTACAGCAGGACATCTTACCCCATCTATATATGCA
The DNA here is from genome assembly GCF_062004578.1 of Staurois parvus. Taxonomy (NCBI): domain Eukaryota; kingdom Metazoa; phylum Chordata; class Amphibia; order Anura; family Ranidae; genus Staurois; species Staurois parvus. The sequence goes on from NW_028318273.1 coordinate 230,999, forward strand.
CAGGAATGGCAATCGCGCTAATCGCGGCGGCCATTTTGCCGGCGTTTCGCGCATGCGCAGTACATCGGCGCCATTTTGCCGTGGATCAAGGGAGAATACAATAGTTTCCCCTAGTGCCCATTAAAAACATACAGGGCGGCACTGTATTACAGATAGGAGAAAACCGAATCTCCTGTTTATCTGATAGTCATGGACACAAATACATGACTATATATATAAATTACTATTTATTATATAAAGTAAGCTATTGAGGGGGTACTGGTTACATATGAAAAACCATCTTCAAATAGAAGGAGTAATTAGTTATAATATACTAATATTATGTATATGCATATGTAAATGCATGTAACCAGGTTTGTTAAGTAACAATTGTTTAATAAAATTGGAAGCAGTCATTTTACATTTAGCTTACCATTCAAATAAAAATTCATTAATAATAGTATAAATTTATTTTGCAAAAAATTACTGCGACTTAATAAATAATTATAATAATATAATAGTGCGATGGCCATTTCTATTGCAATAAAATAGATGTAAAAATGATATATTTAAAATCTCATATATTTTATTGAATCTAAATTAAAAACTAGGTCAGCATAATACATCCAAAATCAGTACATTTCATATGGTCAGAAGAAATCAAACATCAATATTAGTACATGGTAATAAATATTGTACTTAATAAAACAATCTAAGAACATATAAAATAGAATAGAATACGCAATGACAGGTGTGGTGATATTTAGATATTTAGACACTACCAACCACATTCAGTATATGAGTATCATAAATACTAGGACCATATAAACGCACATTAGCTGTCATCAATAAAACAATTTAAGTCAAATTCAATGTTGTGGCCATTAGGGTGTAGAGAACCAAGTTCGTATATCCACTTAGATTCTAGTTGTGAGATCGCTCTTTTTTTATTTTGTCCTCTCCAGTGTGCGTTTATAATTCCTATACCCATAAATATTAATGATGATGGGTCTTTGTTGTGGTGCGTTTTGTAATGGAGGGATAAAGAGTGATCTTTAAAGCCCTTTCTGATGTTGTTAACGTGTTCTTTTAAACGATCTCTCAAACGTCTGGTTGTTCGTCCTATGTATTGTAAGTGGCAAGGGCATTGTATTAGATAAACGACATATTTACTCGTGCAAGTAATAAAGTCGTCAATCTTAAAAATTTTACCATTTGCTGTAGACTTAAAGCTTGTATGCCTACTAGTAAAGTTACTGTTAGTGCAGGTCATACACTTTCTACATGGGTAGAAACCTTTCATTTGTGGAAAAAAAGGAGCATTTAAAGGAGGGTCTAGAACATTTGGGGCTATTCTATTCCCCAAGGGAGTGGCTTTCCTAAAAGCGATCTGTGGTTTATCTGGTAGAAAACGTCTTAAAACGGGGTCTGACATTAAGATCTTCCAATTATTACGAATTATTCTAGTAACTGACTTATGTTGGATTGAATAATTTGTCACAAAGGGGCAAACTTTCTCTGGCCTCTGATTGTTATTATTGTTCAGCATCTGATCTCTATTTGAGTCGCCTACTTGTATCATGGTTTGTGTCAAAGTATTTTCATCATATCCCTTTTCAAGGAACTTAGTTTTAATAATGGCAGCCTGTTTATAGTATGTATTAACATCCGTACAGTTGCGTCTAATTCTGGTGAACTGACCCTTAGGTACATTCCGCAACCAAGCCGGATGGTGACAGCTTTCCAAGGGAATGTAACTGTTTCTATCAGTTTGCTTAAAAAATGACTCAGTTATAATTCTTCCCTCTAGATTTATCAAAGTCAGGTCCAAAAAATTAATGTTCTCATGACTATAGTTAAAAGTAAGACTAATATTAAAAGAATTAAAATTAAGAGTAGTAAAAAAATTTAAAAGTGATTCTTCATCGCCATTCCATATGAGGAGGATGTCATCTATGTATCTCCTGTAAAAGGAGAGTTCGGGCCAATCCCTAGCATAGATGACATCCTCCTCCCACCTGGCCATAAATAAATTCGCCAGGCTGGGGGCGAATTTCGCCCCCATCGCCACTCCCTTAGTCTGTAGATAGAACTGGCGGTTAAACCAAAAATGGTTCTTTGTCATTGCGAATTCTAAAAGTATTAAAATAAAATCTTTCTGTAAAATAGGTATATCGCTAAAATCATCTAAGAAGAATCTCACTGCTTCCATACCATCCGAGTGGTTTATATTAGTATATAAGGAGGCTACGTCAGCTGTAACCAAGAATGTATCCGAATTAGTAGAAATATCTTTAATATCTTGTAGAACCTGTTTTGCGTCTTTAAGATATGCTGGCGTTTTCGTCACGAGTGGCTGTAGGAAATGATCTATATATTTACCTATCCTGGCTGTTAGAGATCCTATGCCGCTTATTATTGGCCTCCCTGGTGGGTTAAGTGGATCCTTATGCACCTTAGGCAATATGTATAAGATAGGAAGCCTCGGAGATACAGGGCATAAAAATGCTTTTTCTTTCTTACTTATAATATTGTTTTCATATCCCCTTTGTATTATTGACTTGAGTTCTTTCTTATATTGAACTACTGGGTTTTTAGGTAGCGGTAAATACGTATCTCCATCGCTGAGGATATTCTGGACTTCTTTGATGTAATCCATTTTATTGAGGACAACTACCCCTCCCCCTTTGTCCGCTGGGCGGATCACAAGGTCTTTCTTCTCTAATAATGAGTCAATGGCTTTACGGTTAGCATCATGTTTATTGACTTTCTTAGTTTTCAAGGTCTCTAGGTCACGTAAGACTGTGTCCCTAAAGGCGTTAATATAGGTGTTATTTTGTGGTGGAGGGTTGAAAAGTGACGGATTATGAAGATTAGAGTTAATAAATCTACCTTGATTAAAGGGAATTGGGGGTTTATTAAAAAAACCTTGACTGGCATCCAAGACCTGAATATCATAATAATTATCAAAATAATCATAATTATAATTACAACCAAAACAAAAGTCGCCAGTACTTTAAGCCTAACCAGGCCCAACAGGCATATAACAACAGACCTTATTCCTCACCTAGAAACAATATGAGGAATCCTAACCATTCTACGTGGAGAAACACGAACTATGGTCCAGCACCTCAGTCCAATAGACCTGACTATAGGACGACATACACACAACAAGCCCATATTGAACAGCCCAATAGGAATCAACCTCAGGTTAATTTTTTAGGGGAGAACAAGGCACAAAAAAGAGGTGCCACCGAAGAGGTAAACGGGGAGGCAAGAGGATCAACAAACCTCAAGAAAAGAAAGATGTAAAGGATATGGGGATTTTTAATCTGAGCAATAAGACTCTGACTATCCAGGAAATTAAATTATTAAATAAAGGATTGAAATTTGCACCTAATAAACCGCTCAATAAATTTCAAACATATGTTGATATCAGGAAATACGTAAGGCAACTGTCCTTAAAGAAATATTTTTTTAATAAACCCCCAATTCCCTTTAATCAAGGTAGATTTATTAACTCTAATCTTCATAATCCGTCACTTTTCAACCCTCCACCACAAAATAACACCTATATTAACGCCTTTAGGGACACAGTCTTACGTGACCTAGAGACCTTGAAAACTAAGAAAGTCAATAAACATGATGCTAACCGTAAAGCCATTGACTCATTATTAGAGAAGAAAGACCTTGTGATCCGCCCAGCGGACAAAGGGGGAGGGGTAGTTGTCCTCAATAAAATGGATTACATCAAAGAAGTCCAGAATATCCTCAGCGATGGAGATACGTATTTACCGCTACCTAAAAACCCAGTAGTTCAATATAAGAAAGAACTCAAGTCAATAATACAAAGGGGATATGAAAACAATATTATAAGTAAGAAAGAAAAAGCATTTTTATGCCCTGTATCTCCGAGGCTTCCTATCTTATACATATTGCCTAAGGTGCATAAGGATCCACTTAACCCACCAGGGAGGCCAATAATAAGCGGCATAGGATCTCTAACAGCCAGGATAGGTAAATATATAGATCATTTCCTACAGCCACTCGTGACGAAAACGCCAGCATATCTTAAAGACACAAAACAGGTTCTACAAGATATTAAAGATATTTCTACTAATTCGGATACATTCTTGGTTACAGCTGACGTAGCCTCCTTATATACTAATATAAACCACTCGGATGGTATGGAAGCAGTGAGATTCTTCTTAGATGATTTTAGCGATATACCTATTTTACAGAAAGATTTTATTTTAATACTTTTAGAATTCGCAATGACAAAGAACCATTTTTGGTTTAACCGCCAGTTCTATCTACAGACTAAGGGAGTGGCGATGGGGGCGAAATTCGCCCCCAGCCTGGCGAATTTATTTATGGCCAGGTGGGAGGAGGATGTCATCTATGCTAGGGATTGGCCCGAACTCTCCTTTTACAGGAGATACATAGATGACATCCTCCTCATATGGAATGGCGATGAAGAATCACTTTTAAATTTTTTTACTACTCTTAATTTTAATTCTTTTAATATTAGTCTTACTTTTAACTATAGTCATGAGAACATTAATTTTTTGGACCTGACTTTGATAAATCTAGAGGGAAGAATTATAACTGAGTCATTTTTTAAGCAAACTGATAGAAACAGTTACATTCCCTTGGAAAGCTGTCACCATCCGGCTTGGTTGCGGAATGTACCTAAGGGTCAGTTCACCAGAATTAGACGCAACTGTACGGATGTTAATACATACTATAAACAGGCTGCCATTATTAAAACTAAGTTCCTTGAAAAGGGATATGATGAAAATACTTTGACACAAACCATGATACAAGTAGGCGACTCAAATAGAGATCAGATGCTGAACAATAATAACAATCAGAGGCCAGAGAAAGTTTGCCCCTTTGTGACAAATTATTCAATCCAACATAAGTCAGTTACTAGAATAATTCGTAATAATTGGAAGATCTTAATGTCAGACCCCGTTTTAAGACGTTTTCTACCAGATAAACCACAGATCGCTTTTAGGAAAGCCACTCCCTTGGGGAATAGAATAGCCCCAAATGTTCTAGACCCTCCTTTAAATGCTCCTTTTTTTCCACAAATGAAAGGTTTCTACCCATGTAGAAAGTGTATGACCTGCACTAACAGTAACTTTACTAGTAGGCATACAAGCTTTAAGTCTACAGCAAATGGTAAAATTTTTAAGATTGACGACTTTATTACTTGCACGAGTAAATATGTCGTTTATCTAATACAATGCCCTTGCCACTTACAATACATAGGACGAACAACCAGACGTTTGAGAGATCGTTTAAAAGAACACGTTAACAACATCAGAAAGGGCTTTAAAGATCACTCTTTATCCCTCCATTACAAAACGCACCACAACAAAGACCCATCATCATTAATATTTATGGGTATAGGAATTATAAACGCACACTGGAGAGGACAAAATAAAAAAAGAGCGATCTCACAACTAGAATCTAAGTGGATATACGAACTTGGTTCTCTACACCCTAATGGCCACAACATTGAATTTGACTTAAATTGTTTTATTGATGACAGCTAATGTGCGTTTATATGGTCCTAGTATTTATGATACTCATATACTGAATGTGGTTGGTAGTGTCTAAATATCTAAATATCACCACACCTGTCATTGCGTATTCTATTCTATTTTATATGTTCTTAGATTGTTTTATTAAGTACAATATTTATTACCATGTACTAATATTGATGTTTGATTTCTTCTGACCATATGAAATGTACTGATTTTGGATGTATTATGCTGACCTAGTTTTTAATTTAGATTCAATAAAATATATGAGATTTTAAATATATCATTTTTACATCTATTTTATTGCAATAGAAATGGCCATCGCACTATTATATTATTATAATTATTTATTAAGTCGCAGTAATTTTTTGCAAAATAAATTTATACTATTATTAATGAATTTTTATTTGAATGGTAAGCTAAATGTAAAATGACTGCTTCCAATTTTATTAAACAATTGTTACTTAACAAACCTGGTTACATGCATTTACATATGCATATACATAATATTAGTATATTATAACTAATTACTCCTTCTATTTGAAGATGGTTTTTCATATGTAACCAGTACCCCCTCAATAGCTTACTTTATATAATAAATAGTAATTTATATATATAGTCATGTATTTGTGTCCATGACTATCAGATAAACAGGAGATTCGGTTTTCTCCTATCTGTAATACAGTGCCGCCCTGTATGTTTTTAATGGGCACTAGGGGAAACTATTGTATTCTCCCTTGATCCACGGCAAAATGGCGCCGATGTACTGCGCATGCGCGAAACGCCGGCAAAATGGCCGCCGCGATTAGCGCGATTGCCATTCCTGTGCATATATAGATGGGGTAAGATGTCCTGCTGTAAGCCCTGCGCCCTTTGATAACGTGCATCGCACGAAACGCGTCAGGGGGGCTACAGCTCATGGACATCTAGCCACTATATGTGGCCAACTTATATGGAGTACCTTTGACGCCCTTGCCATTTGGGGAATCCGGTTTACTGCGGTCCGCGGTGCCATAGAGGATGGTGTGGAGTGCGATCTGACCACAGCCTGGATGCCAGAGACATACTTAGGAGTTTATCTCTCTACATGCGTAATTTTTACGCACTTCTGGTGAGTGCGCACTCTATTCGCTCCTAGGATTCCCTTCACCCTTCCTACCACCATTGATTTGGGATGTGGACTGTGTGTGTGCTTTAAACACTTTTATTGATTAGCGCACTGTTTATCATTGTACTCATATTCATATATATGTACATATACACCTTTTGAGTATTCTTTTTGCACTCTGATTCAAAGCGCTACACCTATCTTTCTCCCTTTTCTCCTATTGTTGGCATTTATGGGCAGGAGAAAAGTGGCCAATTTTTACTGGCTGCTCGTAACAATATGGGTGGTTGGCAACATTGCCTACCCTGGGGAAACAATGCACTGAGCTATTATTTCACTGCAGTGGACACATATTCAGGACTTTTGCTTCTTCATCTTTTCTAAATGTGCAGATCAAGCCACAGCGCTTCAACTGCTCCAGAAACTTGACATTGCTTATGGCTGTCCCAAACAAGTCCAAAGTGCTAACGGCTCACAGTTCACCGGATCAACAGTACAGCAGTGAGCCAAAGATTCTGGCGTGTACCAGGCAGCTGGTTTGATTGATACAATGGGCTATTGAAGGACCAGATACACATACACCCACACATAGGTAACACCCTCCAGGTTTGTTAGGTAGTTTTTGTTAGATAAAGGCAGCCTGAGGATGAGTTAACCTAGGGAGTGAGGTTACCTCAGGACAGACTGGGAGGCTCTAACGGGTCAGGCCTTCTGGAGCCCTCCCACCTTTCCAGAAACCTGAGAGCTTTTTGGAAGAGGGGTGGAGGAAGGGAGGAGGCCCAGATTTGCATGTTTGAGGGACTCTGGCCAATCCCCTGGCAGAAGGCTGGGCATGGTGACCAGGTAAACCCTCAAATGTGGCAGAGCAGGGGGGGGGGAGAGACTGAAAAGCGGAAGATGGATTGAGGAAGGCTGGAGTGAGAAGCCTGGGAGAGGGCCCCAGGGAGGGGACCCATCTACAGGCAGTTCGGTGGAAAAGAGGATCTCCACTGCCTCAGCAACTCCAGGAGACGACAGCCTGTATGGCAGGGAAGGAGCCAGCCCAGCACAAGGCCTAAAGGCAGCCACCAACCCACTAAACTAACCTGGGCCAGATAAGGGGAGAGGGTGGTCAGGTGCAATATTCAACTAGCTTCTCATCTGGGACTGTTCAATCGGCAGCGCTTGGGCCCCCTTGCTCAGAGATACCCTCAGGCAGCTGGGTGAAGAGAAGAAATCAATGAATCTTTGTACATAGTTGCTAAGGAGTTGTTCTCGTGCATCCCATATACCCTTATGCCCCATCCAGGTTTAACCCCTTAATAAAAACCACAAAACCAAGCTCAAGGACTGTTCATTAACTCCAGTGTGCAAAGTGGGATCTTGCATGTTGCCTGGCCATGCAGAGCATAGGAGGACCCAATTCAAATCATGCAGCCTCTAAGTGGGTAGTGCTACACATACATTGAGAGAGTGGGATCGGCTCCTTACACAGGCAGTTCTGTTGTTAAATTCTAGGCCAGTAGCCAAAAGTACATCATATGAGAGGATGGTGGGGGCTGGGGTACATATGCCACAGCTGGAGTGCACCGTTCAGTATTTACATAAGGTTCATGAAAGAACGGGGCTTAACAGGTACCAGGTTATTGTTTCCCATGACATAGAAACCAAAAGTTACATAGCTGACGCCAAGGCTTATCTAGGAATAAGAGGGAATCTGTCAGGTACCATATTTTTCGCTCCATAAGACGCACTTTTTTTCCCCCAAAAAAGGGGGGAAAATTTTAGTGCGTCTTATGAAGCGAATATAAAGTGGCCGGTCCGGTATTTCTGCCGCCACCATGGCAGAATATGAGGCCGGCCGCTCAGCTCTTCTCTCCTGCAGGACCTTACCTGTTCCTCGCTCCAGCGCTGTACAGTCTTCCCACGCCGGCTTCTGTGACAGCCGGGTGCCCACTGCGCATGCGCGAGAAGCGCTGCACTTTGTCAATGGTCCGGTGTCTTCTGGGACACATGACAGGTTCCAGAAGGCACCGGGCCATTCACAAAGCGCAGCGCTTCTCGCGCATGCGCAGTGAGCACTCGGCTGTCACAGAAGCTGGCGTGGGAAGAAGAGGGAAAGATAACTCCACGGAAGTGGGAGCGGGTACCTGTCAAATTCAGGTGCCCGCTCCCCCTCCCTCCCCAAAGGTCCGCAGTCTCTGGTCATCCCCTGCACTGTCTGCAGTCTCTGGTCATCTGTACTATGCCGCTGGTATTTTCCCTGTACTATGTCCGCAGTCTCTGGTCATCTGTACTATGTCCACAGTCTCTGGTCATTCCCTGTACTGTGTCCGCAGTCTCTGGTCATCTCCTCTACTGTGTCCGCAGTCTCTGGTCATCTCCTGTACTGTGTCTGCAGTCTCTGGTCATCTCCTGTAGTGTGTCCGCAGTCTCTGGTTATCTCCTGTAGTGTGTCCGCAGTCTCTGGTCATCTCCTGTACTGTGTCAGCAGTCTCTGGTCATCCCCTGTAGTGTGTCCACAGTCTTTGGTCATCCCCTGTAGTGTGTCCGCAGTCTCTGGTCATCTCCTGTACTCTGTCCGCAGTCTCTGGTCATCTCCTGTAGTACGTCCGCAGTCTCTGGTCATCTCCTGTACTGTGTCTGTGTCTGCAGTCTCTGGTCATCTCCTGTAGTACGTCCGCAGTCTCTGGTCATCTCCTGTACTGTGTCCGCAGTCTCTAGGTCATCTCCTGTACTGTGTCCGCAGTCTCTGGTCATCTCCTGTAGTACGTCCGCAGTCTCTGGTCATCTCCTGTAGTGCGTCCGCAGTCTCTGGTCATCTCCTGTACTGTGTCCGCAGTCTCTGGTCATCTCCTGTACTGTGTCCGCAGTCTCTGGTCTTCTCCTGTACTGTGTCAGCAGTCTCTGGTCATCTCCTTTACTGTGTCCGCAGTCTCTGGTCACCTCCTGTACTGTGTCCGCAGTCTCTGGTCATCTCCTGTACTGTGTCCACAGTCTCTGGTCATCCCCTGTAGTATGTCCGCAGTCTCTGGTCATCCCCTGTAGTATGTCCGCAGTCTCTGGTCATCTCCTGTAGTACGTCCGCAGTCTCTGGTCATCTCCTGTACTGTGTCCGCAGTCTCTGGTCATCTCCTGTAGTACGTCCGCAGTCTCTGGTCATCTCCTGTACTGTGTCCGCAGTCTCTGGTTATCTCCTGTACTGTGTCCGCAGTCTCTGGTCATCTCCTGTACTGTGTCCGCAGTCTCTGGTCATCTCCTGTAGTACGTCCGCAGTCTCTGGTCATCCCCTGTAGTGTGTCCGCAGTCTCTGGTCATCTCCTGTACTGTGTCCGCAGTCTCTGGTCATCTCCTGTAGTACGTCCGCAGTCTCTGGTCATCCCCTGTAGTGTGTCCGCAGTCTCTGGTCATCTCCTGTATTGTGTCCGCAGTCTCTGGTCATCTCCTGTAGTACGTCTGCAGTCTCTGGTCATCTCCTGTACTGTGTCCGCAGTCTCTGGTCATCTCCTGTAGTACGTCCGCAGTTTCTGATCATCTCCTGTACTGTGTCCGCAGTCTCTGGTTATCTCCTGTAGTGTGTCCGCAGTCTCTGGTAATCCCCTGTAGTTTTCCGCAGTCTCTGGTCATCTCCTGTACTGTGTCCGCAGTCTCTGGTCATCTCCTGTAGTACGTCCGCAGTCTCTGGTCATCTCCTGTACTGTGTCCGCAGTCTCTGGTCATCTCCTGTAGTACGTCTGCAGTCTCTGGTCATCTCCTGTACTGTGTCCGCAGTCTCTGGTCATCTCCTGTACTGTGTCCGCAGTCTCTGGTCATCTCCTGTACTGTGTCCGCAATCTCTGGTCATCTCCTGTAGTGCGTCCGCAGTCTCTGGTCATCTCCTGTACTGTGTCCGCAGTCTCTGGTCATCTCCTGTAGTGCGTCCGCAGTCTCTGGTCATCTCCTGTACTGTGTCCGCAGTCTCTGGTCATCTCCTGTACTGTGTCCGCAGTCTCTGGTCATCTCCTGTACTGTGTCCGCAGTCTCTGGTCATCTCCTGTACTGTGTCCGCAGTCTCTGGTCATCTCCTGTACTGTGTCCGCAGTCTCTGGTCATCTTCTGTACTGTGTCCGCAGTCTCTGGTCATCTCCTGTACTGTGTCCGCAGTCTCTGGCCATCTCTTGTACTGTGTCCGCAGTCTCTGGCCATCTCCTGTACTGTGTCCGCAGTCTCTGGTCATCTCCTGTACTGAGTCCGCAGTCTCTGGCCATCTCCTGTAGTACATCCGCAGTCTCTGGCCATCTCCTGTAGTACGTCCGCAGTCTCTGGTCATCTCCTGTACTGTGTCCGCAGTCTCTGGTCATCTCCTGTACTGTGTCCGCAGTTTCTGGTCATCTTCTGTACTGTGTCCGCAGTCTCTGGTCATCTTCTGTACTGTGTCCGCAGTCTCTGGTCATCTCCTGTACTGTGTCTGCAGTCTCTGGTCATCTCCTGTACTGTGTCCGCAGTCTCTGGCCTGTACCGCCCTTGATTTTTTTCTCAGACTACATAGAAAATAATTTCCTAAAAAAAAAAAAAATCATACTAAGCATTCATTCACCATGAATGCAATCCCATTCTGCCACTAAGAAAGTGTTTCAGTCTTTAGCAAAAAAGTTCATTAGAAACAAGTCCAGGCTTGTAACACATCAATGGCCAGCTCTTGCAGTCTTTCATCATTCTGTCCATCACGAAGCCACTTTCTCTGGTCTGTCTATGGATCAAATCAGAGACAGCCTGTGGAGTGGCAAACAAAGTGGATTATCTGTTCCTTCCCCTCTTGCTTAGAAGTGTCAAGTAACCAGTGTCCCAGCCACTGTCCTGAAGCTAATTTGCAGATGAAAAATTAAGTTCAAATCTACCGTATTTCGCGCTCCATAAGACGCACCTGACTATAAGACGCACCTAGGTTTTAGAGGTGGAAAACAAGAAAAAAAATATTCTGAACCAATGGACTGCAGACATAGTACAGGAAATGACCAGAGACTGCGGACACAGTACAGGAGATGACCAGAGACTGCGGACGTACTACAGGAGATGGCCAGAGACTGCGGACGTACTACAGGAGATGGCCAGAGACTGCGGACACAGTACAGGAGATGACCAGAGACTGCAGACACAGTACAGGAGATGACCAGAGACTGCGGACACAGTACAGAAGATGACCAGAGACTGCGGACACAGTACAGAAGATGACCAGAGACTGCGGACACAGTACAGGAGATGACCAGAGACTGCGGACACAGTACAGGAGATGACCAGAGACTGTGGACGTACTACAGGAGATGGCCAGAGACTGCGGATGTACTACAGGAGATGGCCAGAGACTGTGGACTCAGTACAGGAGATGACCAGAGACTGCGGACACAGTACAGGAGATGACCAGAGACTGCGGACACAGTACAGGAGATGGCCAGAGACTGCGGACACAGTACAGGAGATGACCAGAGACTGCGGACACAGTACAGAAGATGACCAGAGACTGCGGACACAGTACAGGAGATGACCAGAGACTGCGGACACAGTACAGGAGATGACCAGAGACTGCGGACGCACTACAGGAGATGACCAGAGACTGCGGACACAGTACAGGAGATGTCAGGGCTGAGGTGGCGTCAGCTAGATGCCGGAGCCCCGGCCATCCCTGCGGGAGGTTCGCACCCCTCTGCGGAGAGGTGTGAACCTCGCCACCTTCTCCTCTCTGGCCTGAGAGGGAGAAGATAGGAAGGGGTGGTTGAAGTCACACCTCTCATCCCGAGGCGGTAGGATGAGAGATGGAGGGGGGGACACTAGACCCCAAGGATGAATGATGCTGGTGACAGGGACATTCTGAGGGGCAGGATGACACCAGGCCCCCCAGAGACATAAGAGGGGCCGGTGTCAGCATTTATGAAAGGCAATTTGGGAGGTATGCGGTGAGCTGGCAGCAAGCTGGCCGGGAGGGAGGGGGGCCACAGTAATTGAATTAGGCAATTTGGGAACATACAGAGTGAGATGCTGAGGGGCATGTGATACAGGAGATTAATAAGGGGATTAATAATTGGCAGGGCCGCTATACCGTGACACCCCTGTTCTGTGTCTTTTTTTTCCTCTCTCAGCTCTTCTAGGTCTGATCGCCACTATACAGCACACGATGACAGAGGTGCTTCTAAATTTTGGCTTGGGCTTACAGAAACCTGTCCAACATATCGGCAGTATATATCCCCGGAGTTCAGAACTCACAAGCAGACTTCCTATCCGCCCTTGATTTTTTTCTCAGACTACATAGAAAATAATTTCCTAAAAAAAAAAAAATCATACTAAGCATTCATTCACCATGAATGCAATCCCATTCTGCCACTAAGAAAGTGTTTCAGTCTTTAGCAAAAAAGTTCATTAGAAACAAGTCCAGGCTTGTAACACATCAATGGCCAGCTCTTGCAGTCTTTCATCATTCTGTCCATCACGAAGCCACTTTCTCTGGTCTGTCTATGGATCAAATCAGAGACAGCCTGTGGAGTGGCAAACAAAGTGGATTATCTGTTCCTTCCCCTCTTGCTTAGAAGTGTCAAGTAACCAGTGTCCCAGCCACTGTCCTGAAGCTAATTTGCAGATGAAAAATTAAGTTCAAATCTACCGTATTTCGCGCTCCATAAGACGCACCTGACTATAAGACGCACCTAGGTTTTAGAGGTGGAAAACAAGAAAAAAAATATTCTGAACCAATGGACTGCAGACATAGTACAGGAAATGACCAGAGACTGCGGACACAGTACAGGAGATGACCAGAGACTGCGGACGTACTACAGGAGATGGCCAGAGACTACGGACGTACTACTGTGAGTTCTGAACTCCGGGGATATATACTGCCGATATGTTAGACAGGTTTCTGTAAGCCCAAGCCAAAATTTAGAAGCACCTCTGTCATCGTGTGCTGTATAGTGGCGATCAGACCTAGAAGAGCTGAGAGAGGAAAAAAAAGACACAGAACAGGGGTGTCACGGTATAGCGGCCCTGCCAATTATTAATCCCCTTATTAATCTCCTGTATCACATGCCCCTCAGCATCTCACTCTGTATGTTCCCAAATTGCCTAATTCAATTACTGTGGCCCCCCTCCCTCCCGGCCAGCTTGCTGCCAGCTCACCGCATACCTCCCAAATTGCCTTTCATAAATGCTGACACCGGCCCCTCTTATGTCTCTGGGGGGCCTGGTGTCATCCTGCCCCTCAGAATGTCCCTGTCACCAGCATCATTCATCCTTGGGGTCTAGTGTCCCCCCCTCCATCTCTCATCCTACCGCCTCGGGATGAGAGGTGTGACTTCAACCACCCCTTCCTATCTTCTCCCTCTCAGGCCAGAGAGGAGAAGGTGGCGAGGTTCACACCTCTCCGCAGAGGGGTGCGAACCTCCCGCAGGGATGGCCGGGGCTCCGGCATCTAGCTGACGCCACCTCAGCCCTGACATCCGCAGCGCGGGCACGCAAAGTTCCCGCGCTTGCGGATGTCCCTGCCCAGGGTGCGTTCCTCGTTGCCGGGCAACGAGGCATGCCAGCGCCAGCCCAGCCCCGGTTGCCTAGACAACCAGGAAGCGTTCCGCATCAGCTTAAGAAACTGATGTCGGGCGCTCCGGTCATATTCCACTGTGCAGCCACCGAAGGAGCCCAGCTGCAGCGGGACCTTCGTGGCTAGACTCTGCAAGCCCCCCAGCCTCATGGGGATCCACACCCAAGCCGGCTAGAGACCCCACACAACATAGGGAAGAGATTGCCAGAGACTGCCTGCCATTGCCAGAGACCCCACAGCATAGGGGAGAGATTGCCAGAGACTGCCTGCCATTGCCAGAGACCCCACAGCATAGGGGAGAGATTGCCAGAGACTGCCTGCCATTTCCGGAGACCCCACAGCATAGGGGAGAGATTGCCGGAGATTACCTGCAAGCACCAGAGATCCCAGCATAGGGGAGAGATTGCCAGAGATCGCCTGCCAGTGCCAGAGACCACCCGCATGATATGGACTCCACAGGTACCTGCGTTCCGCTTCTACCCCTGGGAGACCAGGCACCCTGTTGGATCCGTGAGTACATGCTTTCCCCCTGTGTTACCTGAACTGTTGCTGTACTGACCCCCCCCCCTTTGTCGGATTACAATTGCTACAGAAACTCTCCCTTGGCTCTCGGTGTTGGACTATAAGTGTGTTGGCCCCTCTTGGCTGCCCTTTACTTGCGTATTCACCCTCCCTGCAAATTCCCCTATTGAGTGACTGTCATCTGTTTGTCTCAATAAAGCTTGGTGCATTTGCCATCTACTCTGTGTGTTCTGTCCTGCCTACCTTCCTTCACATACTGGTTGGCATCTGTGGGATCAGGACACTGAGGCAATGGCAGACAGCGAAAGCCAGTTGATGGGGGAACAGGCCCGGCCCAACGAATACAGGAAGTGGACCATATTGTGTCTGCATGAGAGGGCTGAGGAGCTATCCCTTACCTGGAGGGGTCTAGCCAAAGACGATCTGGTCACCTCCTTTGAGGAAGCAGACCCCCAGGATGCCCCAGGAAAAAGCAGCTCAATCCCAGCCTCCCCAGCACGCCATGACCCAGGGCCCAAGAGCCCGTGGCTTACTCGGGTGGAGGAAGAGATGGCCCTCCTTGGGTCAGACACCACAGCAGAGGACAAGCGAGAGGCTATCCGGAGGGCCCTCCTCCCCGGGTCAGCCACAAGGACTTTAAACCCTTCAACAAAGCCACCGGGGATGTAGAGGGGTTCTTTCAGGACTTTGAGCAGCAGTGCCAGCTCATGGAGGTGCCAAGCATGGATTGGATACGGCACCTCGTGGGTCTGCTAGAAGGGGGTGCGGCTGCAGCCTACCGCACTCTGGATTATGTGGACGGCCGAGATTACGCCTGGGTCAAACAGACTGTGTTGGAGTATTACGCAGTGACCCCAGAAGTGTACCGGGCGCGCTTCCATGACCTTCCCTGCCATGCGGAGCCGTCCTATCGGATGTATGCGCACAAGGTGTCGCAGTCATGTCAGAGGTGGCTAGAGGGGGAACAGGCCTGCACTGCAGAAGAAATCATCCAAGCCTTTCTGAAGGAGCAATTCTACAACCAATGCCCGGCGGAGGTGCGCGGATGGGTAAGAGAGAAAGCCCCTACCACCCTTGCAAAGGCCGCTGCCCTGGCCGACGAGATCCTGGCCATCAAGCCATATTGGAAACGGCAGGCCCCTGAGCCGCCAAGGGCCCCGCCCCCCACCACCTCTGCCAAAACGGACCCCCCACCTACCACTGCCAACCCCGCAGGACCGCCACCCAGAGCCCGGTTCACAGGGCCCCTCTTGGACCGCCGCTGCTACGGGTGCAATCAGTCGGGGCACCTCCAAGCCAACTGCCCCACCTCCCGAAGCCGTCGCTTCACCCGTCCGGTCCACTACCTAGAACTCCATCCCACAGAAGAACCACTGCCCCCGCCTCCCAGCAAATGGATGAGCCCCCAGACGCCAACCACTCCTGGGGGGTTTACAGTGTCCACCCCCCGGGGGCTACATATCCCGCCCAGAAACAACGCCACCTGCAGGCCGTGCGGGTGGACGGGCAACCCGCCACCGGTTTTCGGGATACGGGGGCCTTCTTGACCATCGCCGACCCCCGAGTGGTCCGGCTGGTAGCCATCCAACCCGGCCCTGGATTCGCCATCGAGCTGGCAGGAGGAACCAGACATCATCATATCCCCAGGGCATCCGTACACCTCGACTATGGGTTCAGGGAGCAACAATGCCATAGGCGGCCTCCCGGCGGATGTTCTGCTTGGCAACGACCTAGGGGAGCTATGATGCCAGTACGTCGGGGTGGTGACCTGGAGCCAAGCATGTCGAGGTCCTCCTAAAGACGAAACCACCACGGGACCTTCCCCCAGCATGGACTCGATGAGTGACCCCCCCCACCTGACCCAGACCTTCCCCTGACCTGGGACCGGGAGGCCTTCAAGCGGGAGGTAGCCAGAGACCCCACTTTGGCTACGTTTAGGACCCAGGCCGCCACAGGGCGGCAGGAGGGGGGTGGAGACCAGCTTTGGTGGGAGCAGGGGCTGTTGTACCACGAGGCAGGCCCAAGCCGCCTGGGTCAACCCTCTGCTAGCTCCAAACAACTGATAGTGCTTAGACAGTTCAGATTCTCGCTACTCCAGATAGCCCATGACATTCCAGTAGTCGGCCACCTGGGTAAGAGGAGAACAGGGCTGCGGCTGACCCAAGCCTTCTACTGGCCAGGTATCTCCCAGGACGTAGCCCACTTCTGTCAGACCTGTGACATCTGTCACAGAAAGGGAGGCCCAGGGGACCACCCCAAGGCCCCGCTCCGCCCCTTACCCATCATTGACGAGCCCTTTCAGTGGGTAGCTATAGATATCCTGGGACCCCTGGCCCGGCCCAGTAAGTCCAGAAAGCGGTACTTCCTAACTGTGGTGGATTACGCTACCCGCTACCCTGAGGCTGTCCCTGTCCAGCATCTCCGCCCCTAAAGTGGCCGAGGCCCTAGTCACCGTTTTTTCCCGGGTGAGTTTCCCCAGCGAGATCTTGACCGACCCAGATCATGTCCGAGGTGGTCCAATCCCTCTGGCGCACGTGCGGGGTACGGGCGATCCAGACCACTCCCTATCACCCCCAAACCAATGGCCTCTGCGAGCGCTTCAATGGAACACTTAAGAACAATCTGAGCTCCTTCGTTGACGGGGAGGCGGACTGGGAGAAGCTCCTCCCTCACCTGCTGTTTGCATACCGGGAGGTACCGCAAGAGTACGGGTACCCCCGTCGTTCCTTACGTTCTCGAGCTGCGGGAGAGGCTGACCCGCCTGGCCACCATGGCCCACGACCACCTCCGGGCGGCCCACACACGCCAGAAGGTATGGTACGACTGCAAGGCACGCGGTCGCGAGTTCACTGAAGGGCAGCAGGTGCTCAAGATATTCCCCAACCCCCAGAACAAGCTCCAGTACACCTGGGAAGGACCTTACAACGTCCTTCGCAAGTTAGACGAGACTAGTTACGTCATTAGTCTCGACGCCCGCGACCGCCAGCAGCGCACGGTCCACATCAACATATTGAAAGAGTACCATGACCAGACTCTGCCCGTGCTAGCCGTCTGCCCCGCCTCCACAGGCGGAGCAGATGAGGGAGCCCTGCCCGATCTCCTGCAAACCACCAAGGTCACCACTCCCCTAGATCAGATTCCCACGGGGGCTCAGCTGAACCCCGCCAGACGGCCCAGATGCGGACCAGGCCATCGCCTTCTCGGCCACCCCGGGCCGCACCGGGTTAGCCCTCCACCACGTGGAGACCCACAGTCAGAAACCCATCCAGCAGGCCCCATACCGAGTCCCCGAATCCGTGAAGGTGGCCATCCAGGCAGAACTCTCTGAGATGCTCCAGCTGGGTGTCATCCAACCCTCCCGCAGTCCTTGGGCCTCCCCGGTGGTGCTCATTCCAAAGAAGGATGGGACCACCCGCTATTGCGTGGACGACCGGAGGTTGAATGACTACACTGTCAGTGACGCCTACCCCATGCCCCGCATAGATGACCTGCTGGACCGTCTAGCCGGGGCCCGCTACGTTAGCACCCTAGACCTCAGCAAGGGCTATTGGCAAATCACCCTCACAAAAGAGGGCATTGAGCGCTCCGCCTTCATTATCCCATTCGGCCTGTACGAATTCGTCATGCCCTTTGGCATGAAAAACGCCCCCGCCACCTTTCAACGGGTTGTGGACCAGCTACTAGAGGGATGCCAAGAGTTTGCATGCGCCTACCTAGATGACATAGCCATCTTTAGCGACACATGGGAGGAGCACCTGGCCCACATGGGGGCCATCCTAGACCGCATCTGCAAGGCCAGGCTGACAGTGAGACCAGACAAGTGCCAGTTGGGAATGGCTGAGGTACAGTACCTCGGGCACAGAGTAGGGGGGGACACTGAAACCTGAGCCAGCCAAGGTTCAGGCCATTTATGACTGGCCCACCCCCCAGACCAAGAAGCAAGTGATAGCCTTCATCGGCACTGCCAGCTATTACCGTAAATTTGTACCTAACTTCAGCTCCACGGCCCAGCCCCAGACTGACCTGACCCGGAAGAACAGTCTGGATGGTGACCTGGATCTCGGCCTGTGTATCCGTCTTCCGTGACCTCAAAACCACCCTGGCGAGCAACCCTGTTCTGGCCGGCCACAACAGACTCTTCCTCGTGCAGACAGACACCTCCACCTACGGCCTAGGGGTATTTTTTCTTTTTCACTATTTTTAAGGTTCACATTTAAGATTTCGGTTTTTGTCGGGTTAATCTTTAAATTTGATAATTCCCCATAATCCTTCAATATCTTCATTAAATTTGGGAGTGACATTCTAGGATTTCCAACATAGAACATCAAATCATCCGCATAAGCCGCCACCTTATGTTCTCTATCTCCTATCCATATTCCTTTTATATCTATGTTCTTCCTTATCGTAGACAACAATGGCTCCAGTGATAAAACATATAACAGTGGGGATAATGGGCATCCCTGTCTTGTACCATTTGACATCCCGAAAAAGCTCTGATCTTCCTCCATTAACCATGATAGCGGCAGTGGGCCCTCTATATAACCCTCCAATCCACTTTCTCATTCTGTCTCCTATCCCCAACACTTCCAAGGTGTCCATCATAAAACCCCAACTCACTCTATCAAATGCTTTCTCGGCGTCAATTGACATCAGTATCATTGGGGTTTTCCCTTTTTTACCTTCCTGTATGAGCAACAGTGATCTCAAACTGTTGTCTCTACCCTCTCTCCCTGGGACAAAAACCCACCTGATCCCCATGTATCCACTCCAGCATCAGATCCTTCAGTCTATTTGCCAAAACCTTTGCATACAATTTAGTATCTACATTCAGCAGCGCTATTGGTCTGTAACTCGCACACTGCGAGGGGTCTTTATCTTCCTTATGGATTAAAACTATATTAGCCTGTAAGGATTCTCCCCTTATTTCCATCTCATTTCCCAGAGCGTTCATATATATTTTCAACTTGGGTATTATTAGCTCTTTATATTTTTTGTAATATTTTACCGTATATCCATCTGGACCTGGGCTTCCCCACCGCAGTACCTTTTAATGCTATTTTTATTTCCTCTAATTTGATTTCTGCTTCTAGGGAGTTCAATTGTATTTCGCTTAGCTTTGGTAGACCTGCCTCTTTTAAGTATGTTCTTCTTTTTTCTCTATTTACTGTATCAGTTTTATTTAATATATCCTAGGGTGTAATATTATATAACTCATTATAGTAATCCTTAAATACTCTAGCAATATCTTTAGTTGAGTGCACTAGTTCACCCTTGGGATTTCTTATTTTTTCTATATAATTCCTATTTTTCTTTTTCCTTAAAGTTCTCATTACTTTCCCGGCCTATCTCCCCATCTATACCTTTCACTTATTACTTTATTAAAGACTCTTCTTTTTTTCCTCCTCCATTACATTCTCTAGTTCTTCTTTATAATTTCTGCATTATCTCCTTAGACATTTCCCTTTTATGAGCCTGTTCAAGATCATATATTTCATTTATCAGTCTATTAATCTTTTCTCTCCTTTCTTTTTTGCCCCTATTGCAATGAGTAGTCCTCTAATGTAGGCCTTGTGGGCCTCCCACACTGTTGCAACCGACACATCCTCTGTTTCGTTCTCCTCAAAGAACCATTAAATTTCCCTCTCGATCTTTCGATCGATCTCTTCATCCATAAGGAGTGCCTCATTTATCCGCCAGACAAAACCTCTAATGCCACCTCTAACCCTAATGCCACGTTTGATTTTTAACCCTGGGGTTGGGCTCTGTCCATGTGCGGCTCACCTTCCCTCCATTTCTCCCAATGTCCCCCTATCATTTCTCTATTTCTCCTTCTAACTAACTGCCATTCCTCTTTTCTCATAGCACATATCCCTCCTTCTTCCAACTCCCAACCTGGGATCTCTATTTTCTGAATGTTTAGTTTATCAAAGTCTCTCAGTTCCTCAGGAAATCTCAGGTACGCAGTGATTCCATTCTTCCATCCAATTAAACACGTCGAGCTACTCCATCTATATTGTATATTCTGTTTTTTCATCTGTTCTAGTAGTGGTTTCAATGATCTCTTTCTCCACAATGTCTCAGCTGTCAGGTCTGCAAAAACTTGTATATTTTTTCCTCCATATATAATACTGGTTCTTCCTTTTATCTTCTTCCATACCTCTTCTCTATCTCCATATTTATTGAATTGTACAACTACATCTCTTAGTCTCTCTTCCACCCGTTCCCGTTGGAACCTTCATATCCTATATACATTGTCCAATTCATATTTCTCAGTATTGGGTTTATCCATAATGGAGTTTAAGATTTTACATATTGTCCCTCTTAGATCTTCTCCTTGTGTAAACTCCGGGACTCCTTTTATCCTTATTTAATAAGGATATTTTTCCTATGCTTATTACCTTGTATCTCCAACTTGTACTGCAGCTTTTTTTGTTCTTTCCTCATCTCCATTATCTGATTTTTTAATTCTGGAATAGCTTGAGCATGTTTTTTGATTTTTTTTCTTCCATTTCTTCTACTCTGGATAATAAATGTCCCAAATCATTCCAAATAATCCCCATCTCTTGTTTAATAGATTTTTTCAAATTTTTAAACATTTCTGCCATCTCCCTTTTATTTGGGATATGTAGTTCTCCTTCATTTTCTCTTAACTTTGTTCCCTCTGATGATTGTTGGTTATTACCATCCATTTCCTCAGAAGACCTGGCGCTCTTATTCAAACTGTTTTCCATTATACTCCTTTCACATGCCCCCTGAGATCTTTCTGGGGTCACATTTCCCTGGGACGTATATTTCCTAATCGTTCCAGATTGGGGGTGCTTAGGACCACTCCCTTTACTGTTTTTACTCTTCATATTTGCTGTAGATCCAGACCCTCTTCTCTAAGCTCCAGGGCATGTGCTATAATTTACCCTTGGGAGAATTCAAATTTTCTTCTGTCCCCTTGGGAATCCCCCTTTTCTTCCGTGTATTCCTCCTCTACCTCAACCTGAATAATCAACATACAGGATCAATATACAGTCCAGCCACCCTCACTCACCCTCCTTCCGACTGCTTTTTTAGTGAGGCGCTTTTCCAGGTTCCTTATCCGCTGTCTGTCTTTGTTTCCTCTCTAGGGGGATTCCTCCGGGTCATGCTCCTCTTCCTTCACCTGCTCTCCTTTACAGGTAGCAGGCAGGGTGCTTCTCTATCGAGCCGGCGTCTCTCCAGCTCCTTAGCACGCCGGACGGCTTTTTCCTTTCCCTCCTCACAGGGTCCTGCTTGTAGCTGTCTCCACTCACAGCTGTCAGTGAGAAGCCAGCGCCTCCCCTCTGCCTGGGAACGCCGGCCGGCTTCTCTTCCTCCCAGTAGTCCCTTGCAGGAGGTCACGTGGCCGCCTTGCGTCCTCCAGGCTCCCAGCAACCCGCTGTCTCGGACGGGGAAGCACCAGCCGTCCCACCGCAGCGGACCCACAGCACACCGTCCTCCTCACTTCTCCAGCAGGATCCCGCTCAGAGGTAGGGCCTCCCGGGCATCTCCAGCGGCATTCACCGGGCACATTGAGGGAAGGTGACTGCCTTGCGGAGAGAGAGCTTACATCGCTCTCTCCCCTGCTGCCATGATCAGGCTCCTCCCCACCAGGCACCCTGTTGGATCAGTGAGTACATGCTTTCCCCCTGTGTTACCTGAACTGTTGCTGTACTGACCCCCCACCCCCCCTTTGTCGGATTACAATTGCTACAGAGACTCTCCCTTGGCTCTCGGTGTTGGACTATAAGTGTGTTGGCCCCTCTTGGCTGCCCTTTACTTGCGTATTCACCCTCCCTGCGAATTCCCCTATTGAGTGACTGTCATCTGTTTGTCTCAATAAAGCTTGGTGCGTTTGCCATCTACTCTGTGTAATCTGTCCTGCCTACCCTCCGTCACAAGGGGATACTTAAAAGCCACAGAAAAGCGCCAGTGGAGGATCAAGGGAATAAAGTTTTTTTTTTTACAGTTTTTCATCTTCGTCCTGGGCACTAGATGACCTTGTCCTGGAACTGCACAAAAGGTACTCAGTAGATCTTCTCCTCCCCACACAGTACATTGCTGAGATCGGTTTCTCTTAGAGACACAGCCTCAGTCTGATTTGAATTAGCAGCTGCAGTAACCAGCTACACACTGTGTGGAGGGAATTCGATCTCACCTATCTACCACATCTATGAATTGGTAAGTTGCAGTATATTAAATGCTTGCTTTGCACCAATCCACCTAGGTTCATATTCGAGCTGGATGCGGTGCGCTTTTGATGGCCAGTGAGATACAATTTTGTTCATGCAGTGCAGGTGCAATTCTGATGTGAATGTTAAAGTGTATGAGGCTGGAAATCGCACCCACACTGCACTGAAAAATTGCACAGGACCCCTTTTCAAAATCGCACTGAGGCAGGCCCGCATATACACTATAATGCCAAAAGTATTGGGACACCCCTCCAAATCATTGGATTCAGGTGTTCCAATCACCTCCACGGCCACAGGTGTATAAAATCAAGCACCTAGACATGCAGACTGCTTATACAAACATTTGTGAAAGAAAGGGTCACTTTCAGGAGCTCAGTGAATTCAAGCGTGGTACCGTGATAGGTTGCCACCTGTGCAATAAGTCCATCCGTGAAATTTCCTTGCTACTGAATATTCCACCCTCAGCTGTTTTTGGTATTATAACAAAGTGGAAACAACTGGGAACAGCAGCAACTCAGCCACGAAGTGGTAGGCCACATAAAATGCCAGAGTGAGGTCAGTGTATACTGAAGCGCACTGTGCGCAGAAGTTGCCAACTGTCTGCAGAGTCAATAGCTAAAGACCTCCAAACTTTGTGTGGCCTTCAGATTAGCACAACAATAGTGCATAGATTAATGGAATGGGTTTCCATGGCCAAGCAGCTGCATCCAAGCTTTACATCACCAAGTGCAATGTAAAGCGTCAGATGTAGTGGTGTAAAGCACGCTGCCACTGGACTCTAGAGCAGTGGAGATGTGTTATCTGGAGTAACGAATCACGCTTCTCTGTCTAATAATCCAATGGACGTGTCTGGGTTTCGCAGTTGCCAGAAGAACAGTACTTGCCTGACTGCATTGTGCCAAGCAGGGGCGGACTGACCATTCGGGCTCTCGGGCAGTGCCCGAGGGCCCAGGGTCAGTAGGGGGCCCCATGAGATGCCCCTGGTACTGTTTCATAGGCTTTTTTGGGTGTGGTTTTAGTGTGGGTGAGGACACAGGGGCCCCATGATCCCCTATTGCCCAGGGGCCACATGAGTTGTCAGTCCGCCCCTGGTGCCAAGTGTAAAGTTTGATGGAGGGGGAATTATGGTGTGGGGTTGTTTTTCAGGGGTTGGCCTTGGCTCCTTAGTTCCAGTGAATGGAACTCTTAAGGCGTCCGGATAGCAAGTCATTTTGGACAATTTCATGCTCGCAACTTTGTGGGAACAGTTTGGGGATGGCCCATTCCTGTTCCAACATTACTGCGCCCCAGTACACAAAGCAAGGTCCATAAAGAAATGGATGAGCGATTGGAGAAACTTGATTGGTCTGCAGTCCTGACCTCAATCGGATAGAACACCTCTGGGATGAATTCGAGCGAAGACTGCAAGCCAGGCCTTCTTGGCTGACATCAGTGCCTGACGTCACAAATGTGCTTCTGGAAGAATGGTCATTCCCATAGACGCACTCCTAAACCTTGTGGACAGCCTCCCTAGAAGAGTTGAAGCTGTTGTAGCTGCAAAGGGTGGGACAACTCAATATGGAACCATATGGACTAAGACTGGGATGCCATTAAAGTTCACATGCGTGGAAAGGCAGGTGTCACAATACTTTTGGCAATATAGTGTATGTAAACGGGCCCTGCAGAAAAGCAATTTATTTCACGTGTTGTGTGTAATCTGCGCAATTCAAATCGCAATTTGTATATACCAAGGCTCTATGGCAGCATACATGTGGTAGAGTTGATGCCCACAACACATATCTCATGCATGCTGCCACATTGGCGCCAGGATTGTTTTTGGAGAAATATGGTAACACGTCTCAATGATTACAGAGCTTCTCTATTCTCTATTCCCTCAAACAGAAACCTAACACCTAGAAAAAAGAAAGAAGCAATGTCGCTGGCCTCCTAAGCTCAGCTTCTTTGTTCGTTTCTTTGAACGCAGTTTTCTCTATTTCCTAGAAAAAAAATGCCTAAATAGAAAGTGAAAGTCATAGCTACCCAGCTGGCCGCCTCCTCACGTGTTTTCAGAGAAAGGGGAGGAGGGAGGGGCGCCGCTGATACAAAGAGAACGTGTCCCTCACTGGAGCTCAGAGGCGACGAGAGCCCCTCACTGAGGCAAGTATCAAGCTTGCTCTCTTTTGACTCGTGGATTGCACGTTGTAGGAGATTATGGTTTATATTAATGTTGGCCTCCCTAGAATTTATATTTGTGTGACCGTACCTGCGGAGTACACGGATTTCACTTCTTACGAGCGTGGTGGAATAGTTTTGTGCTGGCAGAAGCCGCAGGCAGCAGGTAAGGATTCGTACGCAGCTCAGTGTTGTGGTCCATTTAGTGCATTTGGTAAATCAGGTACGTTTTCGTTTGTCTTTTGTTCTTCGGTTAGCCAGACAATACACTCTCAGGTATCCAGATCAGCCAGGAGGATGCTTTGTTGTCTTTGGGTTGCTTTGCTTTACCTACTGACCTTGGTCCCAAACCCAGTCGTAGGATTCCTGGATACAGTACAGGCTATTCCATTGAATGTGCACATTTATTCCAGCCAACGAGCAGCTGTGGCAGTGTCACGTTACCCCCGACTTGTAAATGTTATATGCAAATGCATCTAAATAGATGTGAACAGAAAATAATGAATGGGCTTATCAGTGCACTGCAGATTTCACATGGAAATTTGGGATTCTGCATGTGTACCATTGCCGCTTTGCCACATTATTATCTGATTAAATTGATTCCTGATGTGAATGAAATACTGAGCTACTGAGTGTATTGTCAATGACCTTTCACAATACAATATATACTATGATCCTAGCACAATCATACAATGCTGAAATAACCAGATTCTGGGGAGTTTGCTGCTTTCCTGGTTTGGAGTCTGAAAGGAAATGCTGCGTACCCTTTTTAGAATCCCTTAGATGCTCCCCAAAGGATTCCATTTCCCCAGGTGCCACCATTGTGTGGTCAGAATGAGTAACAGATTGCTGCCAGTTGGCACATGTCCTAGAATGTTTAGTTGGGACAGTGTATGAGATAACTAGCAGTTTTCAAGTTACAATGGAACCACATATCTCAGTATATTATTCTTTCCTACTGTCTTCATACTCAGGGACTTGTAGTTCCACAACAGCAAAGGATCTGTGAAGTGCAGCCATCTTCTCTTTAGGATAATACACCCTGAAAAATGCACAGTACACTTATTTCTAAAGGAAACCTGACTGGCTTCATACATGCATTACATGTTGCAATCATGTGAGTTGTGAAGAGGAGTTTACCCCACTGTAAATAAATGGGCTGTCTTAATGTAACGCACATTAAAATGTAAAATACCACTTGTTAACATTTGTGTGGTAGTGTGAAAGGAACCTGAAATCATTTTAGCTTTGAAGGAGATCTCCTTAGCCCTGGGCTTGCGCCAGTATTTCATGAATGTAGCAATACTTAATTAAATTCAAGGGTGGATCCTCATCTAAACATCCATAATGTGGAATGTTTCTTTTTGCTTAGGGGTCATTGTTGTACACTATGCAGCTGTACAAAACGATTTCCAGAAAGCATACTCATTGCCAATATAGGTATTCATGGCAGAAAAACCTATTGCATATTTTCATAAAATAATGTTTTAACAGGCCTCAGTTGTGTAAGAGCATTTTTTCTCATCAATTGCTTGTAGGATTTTATTCAATACCTCAAACCAATGAACAATATATGAAATAAATCAAATCATAAATAATGAATAGCCTAAACAGTAAGATTTCAACAGTTCTAACTGGTTGCTTCAGTGTGTTGTAATTTGCACATTCATATATTGTTTATGAAATAAGCTGTGTAAGCTGTATGCAATGGAAGTTGGAAATAAAGGGAAACGTTGTGTGGATTTAACTACTGTAGGGGTTAATTATCAAAGTAGAACTTTAAATGACAAAGCTTCCAATAGACTAGAGCTATAGCTGGCACTGACCATTCAAAGAAACAACAATCTGCCTAAATGCTTGTTTTTCAATCAATGACTGCCTGCTAGAGTAGCAGTAAAAATGGCTGTGGGGAATTGTTTTCTGAGAATGCCTGCTTGCTTCTCAACCATTTACTGATGCAGTCAATAAGTGGAGACTACTTCTACCAGAAAGAGCTGAATTCTAAAATCCCAGGCAGAGATAAGGTCAAGTCAATCAGCAAAGATTTATTGAACCACACTGTCTGTACAAGACATTAAAACGTATTATTTTAAAGGAAGCAATTTACTGCCGACCAACTATGTCATAGACGGTAAGGGCTGAGTAACAGGAAAGAGGGGTAGCACTGACTTGCATTGTGTTTCAGAGGCTGAGTGTTCAGATTTACCATGAACGTGTCACTTACGGCTTACAGAGTAAAAATAGAAGCTGTTTTGCAAGATGAGTTGGTGATGGGAAATGAAGCTTTGTAATGTAGGTTGCCATTAAAAAGCAGACAGAGATGGCTACAGTTCACTGTTATTAGATCCCTTCTATTTTATGTATTTATCAGTTGTCACTCATCAGTTTAGAGTTTTTATATTTATTTGCAGTTTTTTAAATTTGGAAAGCACATGCAACATTATGCAAATGTGAAGTTATTTGTGACCTGAGAGGAAGGTATTGTGAATTTTCTATAACTGCATTGTTATTGCGTTCATTATATAATTTTATTGTTTAACCCAATCTTTGTCTTTGGATTTCTAGGGGAAAAGCAGAGGAAGTGCAGAACTGCTACTAAGAGGGACGCTATGGAAGACCTCATAGGTTGGTCTAGTCTATAGGATGGTAGCACACAACAAGGTGGAAGCAGATAATGCAGTTGCAGACAGAAGATCTCAACGCCTGGAAGCCTCAAACACAGATCGTTCCCAAATCCAACCTGCCAGAGCCATCTATAACAGCCCCAGACACCCCCTTCCTGCAGCACAGCTTGGTGATACACATTTTCGAACCTTCCGCTCTCAGTCGGATTTCACTGTTATTACCAGGACCAGCAATATGCTGGATGGTTGTGGTTTTTACTGGGGACCAATGACAGTCAATGTGGCACATGAAAAACTAAGGCAGGAGCCTGTGGGCGCTTTTCTTATCAGGGACAGTAGACAGAAAAACTGCTTTTTTGCTATCAGTGTTAAAACAGCTTCAGGACCCATCAGCATCAGGATCCACTTTCAGGCTGGGAGATTCAGTCTAGATGGCAGCAAAGAGTCATTCAGTTGCCTTTTTCAGCTAGTGGAACATTATTTACTTTCTCCTAAAAATATGATTGCTTTTCCTCTAAGGAAGGTCAGATTAAGAACTCTGCAAGAACTCTGTCGAAAAACCATATTGGCAACATTTGGGAGACAGAACTTGGACAGAATCCCAGTCAACAGAGTGTTAAAAGACTATTTAAAATCTTTCCCATTTCAGATATAACACGGCATTAACAACAAATGTAAAATGGACAAAGCTCAACTTTCTGGGAATATTTTTTATCCTATTTAATGGTTGTCAAGTTTATTTTTGTATCCGTAATCTGTATTTTGGGAAAAAATGTGAACACTCACCATTTAATGTTTACAAAACAAGACTATTTGCACAAGGTAAAAAGGGTTTCTCCTTTTCTGGAAATATATTTCTGCTGTGCAGAGATTTCTATTTTATTACATTTTAAAAGTAATACTTTTTATTAAAGAAATGATCAAAATAACTTAATTTGCATCTGATCATTTTATTTTGTTTAGTACTGCTAAAAAAAGTGCTACTAATAATAATACTTTGTTATGTATCTTGACATATGTCCAACAAACCTATGCTGCTAAACAATGAGCTCACAAAATGCTGCGTGCATCTTTTTTGTTGTGTTGATCAAACAACGGTGTAAATGGATCCTAAAACAAATTAGCAAAATGTGCCTTTTCTGGAACTTATATGTGTCATTCTAGCATGCAACTTATTGTTTGTGCATATGTAAAAGGAAACATCCTCTGTGTTTGCAACATCTGTTTGGCTCCATAGCGCAGAATTGCGAGCCTTTAGTGCAGCAATCGTGTTTTACTGTCACCCCTCATATTTCAGAAGCTCTCCGAAAAACATTGTTTCCACTAAAGTATTATAAAATACACTATTAATGGCATTTACACTAAAAGAATACACCAGTCTGAATAAGCCAGAAGGCAACCACATTGTTATATTGAGGCTGATTTATTAAATAAGTTGACAATCTTTACTCTTTAAATCTAGTGAAGATTCACTTAAAGTTCTGAATCATGTAAAAAGTAAATTCTTGATAATTACTTAGTCTGCATTATTGAGATGTAAAATGCACATAGCTACAATTTATTGAGTGAAGATTCTCACTTGACTTTAGTAAATCAGCCTCATTGCTCACTTCATATTTTTGAAACCCCTCATATACCTTTGTATGAATTAATGCAATTAACTTATAGCCCTTTGTATTTTGTTTAGGCATTATAAAACCTGTGATAGGACCTAAATGTTGAAAGATTTATTTTTATTGCCTATATACGAAAGGGTTTAATGCTGCAGGTTTGTCAGAGGGTTAGCCTCATCTTATCTATGTTGCTGAGCACGTTGCACCAACCAAGTCACTAAAATTGTCTAAGATCACCACCGGGCTAACATACACAACAATTTATGATATGTGGAAATAAAAGCATTTTATTTGAAACAAAAAGTCAGTGCAATGTTATAGAATAGAAATTTCAGAATGCAGGCAGCAAGATCCTCTAGCAACCTTTGCTTTATTAATAATAGTTGGTATTATAAAGTATTTGTGTGTTCTGAATGTGTATCCCGTGTACTGTACATGCTCTGATTGTGTTGTATGTCAGTTTTCTATATCGAATCGAAATCCGGACAAATTTTCGTTATTCGGAGATTCGGATGTATCCGAATTTCTAAATTACAATAGTAACGAATTTAAACAAATCCGAAATGACAAAACAAAATTTTGTTCGAAATTCTAATCGAATTAGAATCAAATCCAAAATGAAATTGAATTTGGAAACAAATTCAAAATGTAAACATATTGTTGATTTTCTTCAAAGACTATGTGTGTTAGTATTAGAATATAGCCATCTTTTGAATTTCTTAAAGAATAGAATAGGAAAAAAAAATCGACAATATTTGAATAGAATAAATTAAAATAGAATATAGCCATCTTCCAAAACTCAAATTCCAAATAGAATAGAATAAAATAGAACAGAAAATAAAGGAATACAATATACACTAAAATAACAGAAAAAAATAGAGTAAAATAGAAAAGAATAGAACAAATAGAATAGAAAAAAATAGATTAGAACAGAATAAAATAGAAAAAATATAACCATTTTCTGAAATTCAAATTTAAAATTTTCAATAGAATAAGCTATTCCTCACAATAAATTTGGATCGAGTCAATATTTTCGATTCGAATACTTTGAATCCATTGGAAAAATTCAAATACGGTCTAAAACAATTAAACAAAATTAATTTTGTTACGAATGCAATGAAACGAAATTAGTAACTTAACTAATCAATCCAACACATTTTTTCATTCCACACATGTCTTGTCTAGTATATGTGTTTGTCTTCCCTGACAATGTGTGCATCTGACCTAAGCACATATATGTCAGCCCTGACTATGTTTGTGTGTGTGTGTGTAGAAGCCCTAACACTGTGTGTTTGTGAAAACGCTCTGATACTACAGGTTGCTTTACTAAAACTCTAGAGTGCAAAATCTGGTGCAGCTGTTCATGTTAGCCAATCAGCTTCTAACTTCAGCTTGTTCAGTTAAGCTTTGGCAATAAAACCTGGAAGCTGATTGGTGTCTATGCAGAGCTGCACCAGATTTTGCACTCTCCAAATTTAGTAAATCAACCCCTATGCATGCATTTACTTGCTCTGGCCTTTCGTGTGTCTGCCCTGACATTGCATGTGAATATGCATATGTGTATGGGTTTGTGTCTGCCCAAACAAGGTATAATTGGGTTGATTTCCTAAAACTGGAGACTGCAAAATCTGGTGCTGCTGTGCATGGTAGTTAATCGGCTTCTAATTTCAGCTTGTTCGATTAAGCTTTGACAATAAAACCTGGAAGCCAACTGGTTTCTTTGGAGAGCTGGACCAGATTTTGCACTCTCCAGTTTTAGTAAATCAGCGCCTATTTATTGTATTGTCAGTTCTAACAGAGTGTGTGTTTTGTCTGCTCTAACACTATGGGGTTGATATACTAAAGGAGTAAGCATATTCACTTGCAAAGAGATTTTTTGCTTTGCACAGTAAATTTTAATTCACCTCGCAGTGAAACTAAGTGGGGAAAAAAGACTTTTCAAAGAATACCCAATTTGCTAATTAGGAAAATTTAAAAAAAAAGATTTTGTTTGCATATGATTGGATAATTGAAGTGAGCACAGCTTCTCCTCAATTACTAAGCTAAGTGAAAGCTCCCTTAGCAAAGTGAAAGTTCCCTTCGCTTAATATAAAAAGAGAAGGTTTTCTCACAGTCACCCAATCATGTGCAAAAAATATATTTTTTTTTGCAAATGATATATATAAACACTATATTGCCAAAAGTATTGGGACACCCCTCCAAATCATTGGATTCAGATGTTCCAATCACCTCCATGGCCACTGATGTATAAAATCAAGCAACTAGGCATGCAGACTGCTTCTATAAACATTTTTGAAAGAATGGGTTGCTCTCAGGAGCTCAGTGA
This sequence comes from Staurois parvus, assembly GCF_062004578.1. Classification (NCBI taxonomy): domain Eukaryota; kingdom Metazoa; phylum Chordata; class Amphibia; order Anura; family Ranidae; genus Staurois; species Staurois parvus. Next base: position 262,609 of record NW_028318273.1, read on the forward strand.
ATTCAAACTTGGTACCGTGATAGGTTGCCACCTGTGCAATAAGTCCATCTGTGAAATTTCCACGGTCAACTGCTAGTGGTATTATAACAAAGTGCAAGCAACTGAGAACAACAGCAACTCAGCCACGAAGTGGTAGGCCACATATAATGGCAGAACGGGGTCAGCACATGCTGAAGTGCACAGTGCGCAGAAGCTACCAACTGTCTGCAGAGTCAATAGCTAAAGACCTCCAAACTTCATGTGGAGAGATTAGCACAACAGTGCGTAGAGAGCTTCACTTCATGGAATGGGTTTCCATGACCAAGCAGCTGCATCCAAGCCTTGCAGCAGCAAGTGCAGTGCAAAGTGTCAGATGCAGACCACTTCATCTGACACTTTGCACTGCACTTTGTGTAAAGCACGCCACCACTGGACTTTAGAGCAGTGGAGACGTGTTCTGTGGAGTAATGAATCACGCTTCTCTGATGGATTTGTCTGGGTTTGGCAGTTGCCAGGAGAATGGTACTTGCCTGACTGCATTGTGCCAAGTGTAAAGTTTGGTGGAGGGGGGATTAGGATGTGGGGTTGTTTTTCAGGGGTTGGGCTTAGCCCCTTAGTTCCAGTGAAGGGAACTCTTAAGGCGTCAGCATACCAAGACATTTTGGACAATTTCATGCTCCCAACTTTGTGGGAACAGTTTGGGGATGGCCCCTTCCTGTTCCACCAGTGCACAAAGCAAGGTCCATAAAGACATGGATGAGCGAGTTTGGGGTGGACGAACTTGACGCTTGCACAGTCCTGACCTCAACGTGATAGAACACCTTTGGGATGAATTAGAGCAGAGACTGAAAGCCAGGCCCTCTCATCTAACATCAGTGCCAGACCTCACAAATACGCTTCTAGAAGAGTGGTCAAACATTCCTGTAGACATACTCTAAAACCTTGTGGACATCCTTCCCAGAGGAGTTGAAGCTGTTATAGCTGCAAAGGGTGGGACAACTCAGTATTGAACCCTATAGCTGCAAAGGGTGGGCCAACTCAATAATGAACCCTACGGACTAAGACTGGGATGCAATTAAAGTTCATGTGTGTGCAAAGGCAGGTGTCCCAATACTTTTGGCAATATAGTGTGTGTATATATATATAATTTTTTTTTTACCTACTGTCACTAGAGCAAGTTCAGTGTCACTATGGTGATACTCAGTGATCATCAGAGACAATGGCTGGCTACAATGATATACAGTGTCATCAAAGCAGCAAGATATTGTACATGTTCACTGCCACAGCAGTACAATGTCACCAGACCAGTGCAGTCAGCTCAGTATCCCCAATCACCACAACAGTCCCAGTGTCACCACAAAGCCTCATTCACATGTGTGGTTATCTCTAAAGAGTTGTTGACAAGTGACATGCGATGAGGAACCTTATATTGCCTCCACACTGCCCATTTTAACCCCTTGAACTCTGCACAAGCATAACTGGGTTGTGAATGGTGGGCTCTACACCTGCCGAAAAAGACAGGGATATAATTCATGCCATGGCTATGAAGCAAAGCATCAAACTCACGGCATGAGTACACCCCCAGCCACTGCCTCTGCAACTAAAAGAGGAATTGGTTGGGGGTGGTAAAACCACTGCTCAACTGTAAGATTTTACCACCACCCAACCTCACATGAGAAAGAGCCCTAAAATGCAGCCAGTCACAGTGTCCCCAATAACCGCCACACCAGTCTCAGTGTCACCATAAGGACCCTGAAAAAGCACCCCCCATTCACTGGAATAGGTCGTGATCAGTGGGTGATACGTAAAATTCCTGCCACATCTGTGAAGCAACGCCATCCATGGCATTTGTACACCCCTAGCATGCAGCTAAAGGGGGTAGCAATAGTGAGGTGGTAAGATCATGGCTGAATGCCGAGCTTTTACCACCCCTAACCTCATGTGTGAACATGCAGCCAGTCACAGTATCCATAAAAATGATAGATAGGAAATTATATGCATATGTTATGCCCCTAGAATGCCTGAAGGTGCTCCTTGGGTTTTGGGCCTCTCTCTGTGGCTAGGCTGTGAGAAAATGTGACACGTGTGGTATTGTCGTACTCAGGAGGAGTAGCACAATGTTTTGTGGGGGAAGGGTGGATTCTCACTATGCCTATGTTGTACATTAGAAATGTCTTATTATTTGACAACTGTGCAACAAATACATTTTCATTCCACATTTTCCAAAGACCATGCCTTTTAGAAAATACCTTGGGGTGTTTACTTTCCAAAATGTAGTAATTTTGTGGGTGTTTCCACTGTCCTGGTGCTCCAAGGCCTCCAAAACATGCAAGAGATACTTAGGAAATTAGAAGTGTAATTTATACCCTGAAAACGCTTGAAGGTGCTCCTTAAATTTTGGACCCCTCTATGTGGCTATGTGGCTATGTGGCTAGGCAGTCAAAAAGTCTTATACAGGTGGTATCAGCATACTTGGTAGAAGTAGAAAATTGTGTTAGAAATATCTTAAAGTGATACTAAACACACACTCTCTAATTTACATTATCCCTTCTTTCTGTAAATTGATGTTTTCTTTTATTACAAAAATTACAGTGCAATCATCCAAGTACCCTTTTCCACATTGATATACAGCTGTCATGTGACCCAGCAAAGGCCAGCCTGTCTGCAGGGAAACCATGCCAATGCTAGTTCTCTGCTACTGGTCATAAAAACAGCCTTTAGGACAAAATAATTAATATTTAACTCTTTTAACCACTTGCCCGCCAGAGGATTTACCCCCCTTCCTGGCCAGGACATTTTTGGCAATACGGCACTGTGTTACTTTAACTGACAAATAGAGGTTTCTTTTTATGGTATTTGATCACTTCTACTTTTTTTTTTGCGCTATAAACAAAAAAAATAGTTTTGAAAAAAACCCCAATATTTTTTACTTTTTGCTATAAAACATAAAAATATTTCTTCATAAATTTAGGCTAAAACGTATTCTGCTACGTCTTTGCTAAAAAAAAAAATTCCAATGCGTGAAAATTATTTGGTTTACGTCAAAGTTATAGTGTCTACAAATGGTGGTACTGGAATTTTTAGTTTTTTCTGCTAGTAATGGTGGCGATCAGCGACTTATAGCAGGACTATGGTGGGCATTCTGACACTAGGTTGGAACTGACTAACTTCCACTAACATCCCCAGTGACACTAATACAGTGATCAGTGCTAATAAAAAGCACTGACACTGTACTAATGACACTGGGCAGGAAAGTGTTAACATGTGGGGCGCTCAAAGGGTTAATTGAGTGCTATGTGTGTTTTACATTATGTGCTGTGTTGTGTTTTACTACAGAGCTGACAGGAGAGAGACCTGTGTTGTTTACAGGGGTCAGCTTTGCTCGACCATTGCCGAGTTCTTGCTGGGAACCGCTGACCGGGACCTGGTGATTGACATCCCTAGCCGCCAATAGCAGTGCGGGTAGGACAGTGCGTGCCCCATACCCGGAAATGCAATGCATGTATATATACAATATACGTGATTTTGCGTAGCCCTGCCGCCCTGTAGCAGTACTTATACTATAGGGCGGCAGGAAAGTGGTTAAATTGTCATACAAATACAGTCAGGTCCATAAATATTGGGACATCGACACAATTCTAACATTTTTGGATCTATACACCACCACAATGGATTTGAAATGAAACAAACAAGATGTGCTTTAACTGCAGACTGTCAGCTTTAATTTGAGGGTATTTACATCCAAATCAGGTGAACGGTGTAGGAATTACAACAGATTGCATATGTGCCTCCCACTTGTCAAGGGACCAAAAGTAATGGGACAGAATAATAATCATAAATCAAACTTTCACTTTTTAATACTTGGTTGCAAATCCTTTGCAGTCAATTACAGCCTGAAGTCTGGAACGCATAGACATCACCAGACGCTGGGTTTCATCCCTGGTGATGCTCTGCCAGGCCTTTACTGCAACTGTCTTCAGTTCCTGCTTGTTCTTGGGGCATTTTCCCTTCAGTTTTGTCTTCAGCAAGTGAAATGCATGCTCAGTCGGATTCAGGTCAGGTGATTGACTTGGCCATTGCAGAACATTCCACTTCTTTCCCTTAAAAAACTCTTTGGTTCTTTTGCAGTATGCTTTGGGTCATTGTCCATCTGCACTGTGAAGCGGCGTCCAATGAGTTCTGAAGCATTTGGCTGAATATGAGCAGATAATATTGCCCGAAACACTTCAGAATTCATCCTGCTGCTTTTGTCAGCAGCCACATCATCAATAAATACAAGAGAAGCAGTTCCATTGGCAGTCATACATGCCCACGCCATGACACTACCACCACCATGCTTCACTGATGAGGTGATATGCTTAGGATCATGAGCAGTTCCTTTCCTTTTCCATACTCTTCTCCTCCCATCACTCTGGTACAAGTTGATCTCGGTCTCATCTGTCCATAGGATGTTGTTCCAGAACTGTGAAGGCTTTTTTAGATGTCGTTTGGCAAACTCTAATCTGGCCTTCCTGTTTTTGAGGCTCACCAATGGTTTCCATCTTGTGGTGAACCCTCTGTATTCACTCTGGTGAAGTCTTCTCTTGATTGTTGACTTTGACACACATACACCTACCTCCTGGAGAGTGTTCTTGATCTGGCCAACTGTTGTGAAGGGTGTTTTCTTCACCAGGGAAAGAATTCTTCGGTCATCCACCACAGTTGTTTTCCGTGGTCTTCCGGGTCTCTTGGTGTTGCTGAGCTCACCGGTGCGTTCCTTCTTTTTAAGATTGTTCCAAACAGTTGTTTTGGCCACGCCTAATGTTTTTGCTATCTCTCTGATGGGTTTGTTTTGTTTTTTCAGCCTAATGATGGCTTGCTTCACTGATAGTGACAGCTCTTTGGATCTCATCTTGAGAGTTGACAGCAACAGATTCCAAATGCAAATAGCACACTTGAAATGAACTCTGGACCTTTTATTTGCTCATTGTAATTGGGATAATGAGAGAACAACACACACCTGACCATGGAACAGCTGAGAAGCCAATTGTCCCATTACTTTTGGTCCCATAACAAGTGGGAGGCACATATGCAAACTGTTGTAATTCCTACACCGTTCACCTGATTTGGATGTAAATACTTTTAAATTAAAGCTGACAGTCTGCAGTTAAAGCACATCTTGTTTGTTTCATTTCAAATCCATTGTGGTGGTGTATAGAGCCAAAAATGTTAGAATTGTGTCGATGTCCCAATATTTATGGACCTGATTGTATATATATTTGAAATCAAATCTTTGTTATTTTTTTGTCAATAACATAGTGTGGGAAACTTTCTGCCGGTCACAGCCTGTGTCATGCCCCTCCAGCTTGTGTCTTAGAATAATGGAGGTGAAGCCTCCATCAATCAAGATGTAATATCTCACCCCCCCATTGTGTTTAGCTGGTTAGCGGGCATGGAGGAGGTGGGAGGGAGTGGGCTGTCAATTACTACTGTGTATACGCCCACACGTGTGATTCTCTATAATCACATGGGCTGCTCAGATGTGATATGGAGGAAATGCTCAGCACTGAAACTCACTGGAAACTGAGCATGTGCAGTAGCTGGGAACACTGCTCTGAAAAATCCCTAGCTACATTAGAGACATGAAATGGAGGAGGAGATAGAAAACAGCAAGATCAGCCAGGTTTTTGGCAGAATATAGAAAACGAATTCCGTAGTGACTGAGTGTGAATGAACAGCATGTAATACAGCATTTATTGATAGTTTGTTTAAAAAAATAAATTTTAATTTTCTTTCCTGTCTTAACAAAAACTTGTGGCAAAAAATTACATTTTTAAAAGACTCACTATGAATTTCAGAAAATACCTAGGGGTATTTCCTTTCCAAAATAATGTTATATTGTGAGTACCGTATTTTCTGGCGTATAAGACGACTGGGCGTATAAGACGACCCCTACTTTTCCTGTTAAAATATAGGGTTTGAGCTATACTCGCTGTATAAGACTACCCCTCTTCCAGTGCACACCAAATAAAAATGAAAAAACATCAGATTTGATTTCAATATGGTATGGTATTTCAGTATGGTATTCCAATGATGGGATGCTATTCCTCCCACTGACACCAATGATGGGGCACTATTCCTCCCACTGACACCAATGATGGGGCACTATTCCTCCCACTGACACCAATGATGGGGCACTATTCCTCCCACTGATACCAATGATGGGGCACTATTCCTCCCACTGATACCAATGATGGGGCACTATTCCTCCCACTGATACCAATGCTGGGGCACTATTCCTCCCACTGACACCAATGATGGAGCACTATTCCACCCACTGACACCAATGATGGGACACTATTCCTCCCACTGACACCAATGATGGGGCACTATTCCTCCCACTGATACCAATGATGGGGCACTATTCCTCCCACTGAAACCAATGATGGGGCACTATTCCTCCCACTGACACCAATGATGGGGCACTATTCCTCCCACTGACACCAATGATGGGGCACTATTCCTCCCACTGATACCAATGATGGGGCACTATTCCTCCCACTGATACCAATGATGGGGCACTATTCCTCCCACTGATACCAATGCTGGGGCACTATTCCTCCCACTGACACCAATGATGGAGCACTATTCCACCCACTGACACCAATGATGGGACACTATTCCTCCCACTGACACCAATGATGGGGCACTATTCCTCCCACTGACACCAATGATGGGGCACTATTCCTCCCACTGATACCAATGATGGGGCACTATTCCTCCCACTGATACCAATGATGGGACACTATTCCTCCCACTGACACCAATGATGGTGCCCCATCATTAGTGTCAGTGTGTGAGGAATAGTGCCCCATCATTAGTCAGTGGGAGGAATAGTGCCCCATCATTGGTGTCAGTGGGAGGAATAGTGTCCCATCATTGGTGTCAGTGGGAGGAATAGTGCCCCATCATTGGTGTCAGTGGGAGGAATAGTGTCCCATCATTGGTATCAGTGGGAGGAATAGCACCCCATCATTGGTGTCAGTGGGAGGAATAGCACCCCATCATTAGTGTCAGTGGGAGGAATAGTGTCCCATCATTGGTATCAGTGGGAGGAATAGCGCCCCATCGTTGGTATCAGTGGGAGGAATAGCGCCCCATCGTTGGTATCAGTGGGAGGAATAGCGCCCCATCGTTGGTGTCAGTGGGAGGAATAGCGCCCCATCGTTGGTGTCAGTGGGAGGAATTGCGCCCCATCGTTGGTATCAGTGGGGGGAATTGCGCCCCATCGTTGGTGTCAGTGGCAGGAATTGCGCCCCATCGTTGGTGTCAGTGGGAGGAATTGCGCCCCATCATTGGTATCAGTGGGAGGAATAGTGCCCCATCATTGGTGTCAGTGAGGAGGAGGAATAGTGCCCCATCGTTGGTATCAGTGGGGAGGAGGAATAGTGCCCCATCGTTGGTATCAGTGGGGAGAACAGTGCCTCATCGTTGGTGTCAGTGGGGGAGAGGAGCGGCTGCTCCTTCTTCCAGTGCGGCCGCTCGATTTTACAATTTCAAAAAACTCACCATGCCTATTACTAAATACCTTGGACTGTCTACAAAAAAAAAAGTGCTGGGTTATTTGTACTGTCCTGGCATTTTAGGATCTCAAGAAATGTCAGGACCACAGGGCTGATCAAAATACAGTTGTGTTCAAAATAATAGTAGTGTGTTGCAAAAAGTGAATAAAGCTCAAAAACCTTCTAATAGCTTTTATTTCCATACACACAAATGCATTGGGAACGCTACACATTCTATTCCAAATCAAAACATGAAGAAAAATATATCAAATTTATGTTGTTCCTCTAAAAAAAAATTGAAGAAAAGTGAATATTAGACTGTTCAAAAAATAGCAGTGTTTGTATTCTTCTTTACAAACTCAAACATTCACTATATAAACTAAAAAATGTTTGAAGATTTTGCTTTCCTTTGAATCACTTAATTAATATTTAGTTGTATAACCACTGTTTCTGAGAACTGCTGTACCTCTGTGTTGCATGGAGTCAACCAACTTCTGGCACCTGTGAACAGGTATTCCAGCCTAGGATGATTGGACTACATTCCACAGTTCTTCTCTATTTCTTGGTTTTGCCTCAGAAACTGCATTTTTGATGTCACCCCATGTTTTCTATTGGATTAAGATCCGGGGATTGGGCTGGCCACTCCATAATGTCAATCTTGTTGGTCTGGAACCAAGATGTTGCACATTTACTGGTGTGTTTGGGGTCGTTGTCTTGTTGGAACACCCATTTCAAGGGCATTTCCTCTTCAGCATAAGGCAGCATGACCTCTTCAAGTATAACTGATCCATGATCTCTGGTATGCGATAAATAGGCCCAACACCGTAGTATGAGAAACATCCCCATATCATGATGCTTGCGCAACCAAGCTTCACTGTCTTCACAGTGTACTGTGGCTTGAATTCAGTGTTTAGGGGTCGTCTGACAAACTGTCTCTGGCCACTAGACCCAAAAAAAACAATCTTACTTTCATCAGTCCACAAAATGTTGTGCCATTTCTCTTTAGGCCAGTCAATGTGCTCTTTGGCAAATTGTAACCTCTTCAGCACGTCTTTTTTTCAACAGTGGGACTTTGTGGGGGCTTCTTGCAGATAGCTTGGCTTCACATAGGCGTCTTCTAATTGTAACAGTACTCACAGGTAACTTTAGACCTTCTTTGATCTTCCTGGAGCTGATTGTTGGCTGAGTCCTTGACATTTTGGCTATTCTTCTATCAATTCAAATGGTAGTTTTTCACTTTCTTCCACGTCTTTCAGGTTTTGGTTGCCATTTTAAAGCATTTGCGATCATTTTAGCTGAGCAGTCTATATTTTTCTGCACTTCTTTATATGTTTTCCCCTCTCCAATCAACTTTTTAATCAAGGTATGCTGTTCTTCTGAACAATGTCTGGAACGACCCATTTTCCTCTGAATTTCAGAGAGAAATGCACTGTAACCAGCATGTACAACATTTGCTGCCTTCCTTCCTTAAATAAGGGCAATAATTGCCACCTGTATTTCAAAGAATGAATGACCTCACTAATAGAACTCCACACTATTATTTTGAACATACCCCTTTCAATTAGTGATTCAATTACACAGAATCAGCAGCATGCATGTCATGACTGTTGGGTCTATTGGATTTCTATTACTCTACTACACCTGCTAGTAAATGATTTGCCAAAAACAGTGGTTAGTGATGTCTGACTGCTATTATTTTGAACACAACTGTATATAAAATAATTTACCATAGTTTATAGACTCTATAACAGGGGTATTGAATTAGAATTCAAGGAGGTCCGGTCACTAAAATTTTCTTCTGGCCGAGGTCTGTATAGCGTGTGCCCACCAGAGTGCCCCTTTACATCAGGTATCCCCATCACAGTGCCACCTTACATCAGGCATTCCTAACAGAGTGCCCCCTTACACTCAAAGTACCCCTTTCCATCATATTTCACTATCACAGTTCCCCTTTACATCATATTCCCCATCAGAGTGCCCCTTTCCATCACATGTGCCCATCAGAGTGCCCTATTCCACAGGATGTGCCCATTTTTGCCCCCTTAACATACCATGCCCACCAGAGTGCCCCCTTAACATAAAAGATACCCATCAGAGTGTCCCTTTATATAAAATGTGCCCATCAGATTGCCCCTAAACATAAAATGTGCCTATCTTTGTGCCCCTTAACATAAAATTGGCCCTTCAGAGTGCCCCTTAACCACTTGCCTACTGGGCACTTCTACCCCCTTCCTGTATAGGCCAATTTTCATTGCTGTTGGACTTTGAATGACAATTGTGCGGTCATGCAACATTGTACCCATATGAAATTTTTATAATTTTTTTCACACAAATAGTGCTTTCTTTTGGTGGTAATCACTCGACGCTGGATGTTTTATTTTTGGCGCTTCACTGATGTGCGTTGATGAGGCTGCACTGATAGGCAGCACTGATGGGCACTGAAAGGAAGCACTGATGAGGTGGCACAGATAGACAGCACTGATGGACACTGATAGGAGTCACTAATAGGCGGCATTGATAGGCAGCACTGATGAGCTGGCACTGATGATGTTGCACTGATAGGCGGCACTGTTGGGCGGCACTGATGGGCAGCACTTATGGGCAGCACTGATGGGTGGCACTGCTGGTCAGCACTGATGGGTGGCACTGCTGGGGGGTACAGGTGGGCACTGCTGGACACAGGTGGGTGTCACTGCAGGACACAGGTGGGTGACACTGATGGTTATAGGTGGGCGGCACTGATGGGCACAGGTGGGCAGCACTGCTGGGCACTGATCATCAGTGCTGATCCCTTCGCTGACAATTGCCGGTTCTCGGCAGTACTTTCCTCACGCTATGACAGTGTGAGGAAAGTGCAGCCGATAACTGGAAACTGTATTTACCCAGTGATCTGCTGTGTCATTGGACACAGCTGATCACGTGGTAAAAGGCCGCCGTGATTGACCGTTTACCATATGATGTGATCAGCTGTGTCTGTAGGACACAGCGATCACCGGCAGCACTGTTGGCGTGTTCTGAAATGACGTCCATGGACGTCGTACCAGAACCATACAACTGCGCTGTAGCCATCCTTCAGCTATAGCGCGGTTGGGAACTGGTTACAGTGTAGTTCCACTTGCTTTTTTACAGTTTACTTAAATATGTTGTTTAATATATGCCAGTAATAGTTAGGATTTTTTAAATTTTTATTTACATTTTACGTTTTACATACCTATTCTTTTTATTAGCCTGGACGGTGAGGTACGTCATATCCGGCAATCCCATTGATACCTGGGATCGATGAGTCATCAACGAGGTTCCTCCACTTGTAGCATTTAGTTATTCTAAAACTGGAAATGATGCGATGCCAGGCAGAGACAAGCGGCATTTTTAAATAGGGATATAATTTCCTTTGTTTATTGTCGTTTTATTGGCAGCTTGCCATAACAACGGGTGTGAACTTCTGCCATCCTCGCCATTGTTACGGCAACCTGTTACAAAGAACTTGCGCCGCACTCTGTCCATACTGCGCATGCGCGAGATCTAGAGGTGCATGCTGGTATAGCCAGCAGCACCAAATCCAGGAACTACAAGCAGCAGGCTTCAAATGCCCACATCCATCATGAAACCTGCCTACTTTCGAGATCATTGTAAGATTTTTTACATTATTGTAAAAACAAGCATGATTTTATCAAATCATTTACTGATCATATGTAACTGCTGGTTGTTACAATTACGGGGAACTTTTTTTAAAGAAATTTTAGGTGAACTCCACTTTAAAATAAAATGTGCCCGTCAGCGTGCCCCTCAACATAAAATAAGGGGCATGCTGATGGGCACATTTTATGTTAAGGGGCACTCTGATGGGCACAACTATATTAAGGGTCACTCTGATAGGCACATTCTATGTTGTACCCATCAGAGTGCACCTTTACATTAAATGTGCTCATTAGCATGACCCTTTAACATTAAATGTGCCCATCAGAGTGCCCCTGTAAGACTACACCCTACCTTGAGGACAGACAGGAGCTGTGCTGGGATCCTTGCTGAAGGATGCTTGTGTACAGGCAGGGAGCGGGCGGCGGAAAGACAGTGAGCTGCAAGGGGCGGGGCGCACACGTGATGTCATGTTGTCGTGACGACCACCCTGCTCAGCGGCGGATCTGTCATTGCGGGCTTACATTTGACATTGTGGTTAATATACAGCACAAAATTATCCTTTTAATAACAAATATATGTATCAGTTGCCTATATCACATGGAATATATCTAAACTGCCTCCTGCATCTCATAATATAGTCTTAAAATTTATATTTCCTCACACAGTAGCATATACATGTTTTATAAAATGATTCCAGTTATAGTCATATATACAGTTAGGTCCATATATATATGGACACAGGCACAATTTTAGTTTTTTTCAGCTATTTACCAAAACATATTCAAGCTATAGTTATACAGTATAATGGATATGGGCTGAAAGTGCATACTCTCAAGTTTAACTGCTTGCTGTCCAGCCACTGTGGAAAAACGGCCACAAGGTGGCACCGCTGGGCAAAATCACATTTTAAAACATCATTTTGCAAAACAGGTAGAGCGCACTCACCGCTCTACCCGTCCCGCCGATCGCGTCCAAGCCGGTCATTACCCGCCGGGTCCCGGCGATTGCCAACAAACAGTGACACAGAGCACAGCTGCATTGTTTACAATGCAGCTCTGCTCCCTGTCAGTTCCTAACACACTGTTCCTGAGAGCGGAGTTAAGCTCTCGGGATCAGTGTTTTTCTGTGAAGTACACACCCTCACTAGTAAAACACTCCCCTCACACATGAGGTTTCCAATATGAATGCTCTGTGCAAGAATATCAATATGTGAGTGCATATAATTAAGTTTTTGGGGTAAAATGTTCTCATCAATTAAACAGTATTATGCTATGGGAGTTTTTTTGTGTTTTTGATTGGCCATATCCTACCTGCAGAGTGTTTAATTGCTACAATACCTGCTCATGAGGGAAAACTGCTGTGGAGAGAAGAGTCGTCATCCCAGAAGGAGTCTCTTGCATGGAGGATCCTAGTGAGTGATCCAAAAGCGTTTTGACCCTTAGCAGGTCGAAACATTGAGGTGAGCACGTAATTCAGCCACTTATGGATATGTGTTATCATCCTCTTGAACACGGGTGTTTGTTGGAAGATTGAGTGTTTTTGGAAAACACAATTTTTTGGACTTTTTAATTATTTGAAACTAGGGAACTTGCAGGGTTCCTGTAGTTTATTTATTTATACATCCACGTGGGAACAGTATTTGTCACCATCATGCATGCGTTAGTGTATGTGTTTATTTTTACACTTTGTTTTGCATTTATATTCTGATACCTGCGTTTATGTGTACTCATGCGTTTATTATAAATTATTTTTTTGGAGCACAGATATAGTCATTGGAATATATTTTTTTTGCACTTTAGATAGTTTTGTGATCTCATTTAGATCAATTGTTTGGGAGAATAGTGTGGTCACTGGAGTTTTATTTCATCATCTTTAATAAGTTTCTTGATCACTTTGTTTCACTCCATTGCTTGATCCCTGTGTGATCAATATGTTTATATAGGAATACAGCCCACAGGCTGCACATATATTTATATTTGTCACTTTTTGATTATAGTCACTGAGTGTGTCTGTGTGGGATCACTTATATACACAATATTTATTGTTTATGCATTATTTATTTTGTGTAAGCGCTACATCATTTTTATTTCATTTTTATTTCATTTGCTGTACAGATCTATGGGTATATGATTGCAGCTGCACTAAGTTTAGCTTTTTTTAGCTAGTAGGCAGAAGCGCAAGAGGTCTCACCTTTAACTTCCATCACACAGTTAACCCTTTGATTGAATAAAAAAGTTAACCCCTAGTACCGTGTCAGTGTTTTTTTTTTTACTGATCACTGTATTGGTGTCACTGGGGATGTCAGTGACCCCAAGTCAGTTCCCCCCCCCAGTGTCAAAATGTCCGCCGCAGTCCCGCCATAAGTCGCTGATGACTGTCATAAATCTCTGATCACCGCCATAAGTCACTGATCGCCACCATTATTATATAACAAAAAAAATTCCAGTACCTATACTATAGTTTTTAGACATAACTTTCATGTAAACCAATTAACCGCTTGCCGCCCTGCCACTGTATATATACGTGTGCAGGGCGGCACTCAGGCGCGAAACCACGTTTTAAAACGGGTTCCGCGCTCCCGCCGTTCTCGCCGGCAGGGGGCGCGCGCGCTCCCGCCGACCCGCGGGTGACACGATTCAATCCCGGAGGAATCAATCATTAGATTTCAGCCAGTGATGTCTGGCTGAAATCAGATGATCGGTCCCTGTCCTATCCTGTCCTGTGTTGACATTTACACAGGACAGGATATGATGTCATTCTTCTCTGCCTGGACACATTCCGTTCCAGACACAGAAGAAGACACAGTAAAAGTGAATACAAAGCAGTACACTAACAGTTAGAACACACCTAGGTCACATTTAACCCCCTGATCACCCCCCCCCCAGTTAACCCCTTCACTGCCCTGTCACCAGTGTCACTGATCAGTGAACCGATTTTTACTGATCACTGTATCAGTGTCGCTGGCGACTTCCGATAGTGTTAGCGCCCCTCCCAGATAGCGCCAGATTGCCCGCCAGTACACCAGTAATCCCATTTAACCCCTTGATTGCCCCCCCCCCAGTTAACCCCTTCACTGTCCTGTCACCAGTGTCACTGATCAGTGAACCAATTTTTACTGATCGCTGTATCAGTGTCGCTGGCGACTTCCAATAGTGTTAGCGCCCCTCCCAGATAGCGCCAGATTGCCCGCCAGTACACCAGTAATCCCATTTAACCCCTTGATTGCCCCCCCCCAGTTAACCCCTTCACTGTCCTGTCACCAGTGTCACTGATCAGTGAACCAATTTTTACTGATCGCTGTATCAGTGTCGCTGGCGACTTCCAATAGTGTTAGCGCCCCTCCCAGATAGCGCCAGATTGCCCGCTAGTACACCAGTAATCCCATTTAACCCCTTAATCTCCCCCCCCCGTTAACCCCTTCACTGCCCTGTCACCAGTGTCACTGATCAGTGAACCGATTTTTACTGATCACTGTATCAGTGTCGCTGGCGACTTCCGATAGTGTTCGCGCCCCTCCCAGATTGCGCCAGTTTGCCCGCTAGTGCACCAGAAATCCCATTTAACCCCTTGATCGCCCCCCTCCCCCCCCCAGTTAACCCCTTCACTGCCCTGTCACCGGTGTCATTGATTACAGTGAACAGATTTTTACTGATCACTGTATTAGTGTCACTGGTGACTTCCGATAGTGTTAGCACCCCTCCCTGATAGCGCCAGTTTGCCCGCTAATGCACAGGATTTTTTTTACCAAAAACATGTAGCAGAATACATTGTGGCTTAAATATATGACTAACTTTGAGTTTACGATATATTTTTTATAGCTGAAAGTAGAAAATATTGTTTTTTTTCAAAATTTTCGTGGTTTTTTTTATTATAGCGCAAAAAATAAAAAGCGCACAGGTGATAAAATACCACCAACAGAAAGCTCTATTTGTGTGAAAAAAAGAACGTAAATTTCGTTTGGGTACAGCATTGCATGACCGCGCAATTATCATTTGAATTAGTGCAGCGCCAAACAGCAAAAAAAGGCCTGGTCATTAAGGGGGGTAAATCCTCAGGTGCTCAAGTGGTTAATTTATGTGTATTGGAATTTTTTTTCAGCAAAGACATGTCGCAGAATACATTTTGGCCGAAATTTATGATGAAATTTGATTTTTAAATTTTTTTTACTGGACATGTTTTATATCAAAAAGTCCAAAATATTGTTTTTTTTCTCAAAATTGTCAGCCTTTTTTTTTATAGCGCAAAAAATTAAAAACACACAGGTGATCAATTACCACCGAAATAAAGCTAAATTTGTGAAAAAAGAAGGACGTAAATTTAATTTGGGTGCAGTGTTGCATGACCACGCAATTGTCAGTTAAAGTAACGCAGCGCTGTAACACAAACTGCTTCTGTAACCGCTTCCTGACCGCCCTATAGCAGAAATACTGCTACAGGGTGGCATGGGTGCACAAAATCACATGTATATATACATGATTTGTGCTCCAGTAGTTTTCACGGATAGCGTCAGATTGCCCGTCAGTAAACCAGTCATCACATTTAACCCCTTGATTGCCAAGAAGACGCTCATACACAATAAACCTCCATTGCTAGTATAGTGTCTGAACGGATAAATATCTTTGATCAGATCAGCACTATACCAGTGTTCACATTAGTATAGTGTCCCCAAAAATGCAGCGTTAGCGGGATCAGCCCCGGCACCTGTGTTTAGCCACTACGCTTACCCCCCCTTCTCCCCTAGCAAATGCAGTGTCGGTAGGTCACTGTCACTTGATACATTGCACACAAAACGGCAGTGTTCGCAGAATCAGGCCTGATCTCTGTTAGCACTTGCCGATAAATTTTGATGACTCTCATATGCAGCGGAGTGCCAGTACTAGTGCCGCGCTACCTTTTGGTGAACTGGCAAGTACCAGCAGTCTAGTACATCTTGGTCTTTCACATACCTCTTAGATTGTAAGCTCCTAAAATCAGGGCCCTCCTAACCCTCTTGTATTGAACTGTATTGTTGCTGTATTGTCTCCCGTTATACTGTAAAGCACTGAGAAAACTGTATATAAATCCTGTATAATAATACTAATTCCAGCACTGCAGTATGACTTGGTGACATGGCGAGTCCCATAAGTCCTGTACAAGCTGGTGCGGTGGCGAGCACAAGTATTGTCCCGCAGCCACCAAGAATTCGCGCACAGGCCCATAGAGCTCCTAGTATCCTTCCGGATGTGCTTGCAAATCCTGATTGACAGCCCACAAATTCTGCAGCACTCGTACTTCCCCCATTCACTCCCCAACCCGGAATTCAGGTGGAAATAGCAAATTTAACTACTCCCCTTGATTTTTGGAGCTGTTTTTCACGGAATATCTGTATGCGTTGATTGCGGATCAAAGCAATTTATATGCACAACAATTTACCCAATTTCAAACCTTGCCAGACCAGTCGCATGGAAACTCATTACGGTTTCCGAATTTACATTTTTTTTTGGGCCTAACCCTCAACATGGGCATTACTAAAAGAAATGAATTGCGGTTGTATTGGTCCGCAGACCCGATTCATCATATGCCCGTGTTCTCTGCTGCCATGGCCAGGCATAGATATGAGAGTATAATGTGTTTTATGCATTTCAACGACAATACACTCTGTAATCCTCGGGTTGACCCTGAATTTTACTGGCTCCATAAAATTCAGCCCCTCGCAAATCACCTTAACCAAAAATTTGCAGATGTCTATACTCCCCAGCAAAACATCTGCGTTGAGGAGTTCCTGATTAATTTTTCTGTCCACCTTGCATTCAAACAATTTCTCCCCAGCAAGTGTGCCAGATATGGGGTCAAGATATAGAAGACCTGTGAGAGGACAACAGGCTATACTTATAAGTTTCGGATTTACAAGGGAAAAGACGTGGAGCCCCCCGGATGCCCAGACTACATGGGGAGCAGTGGCAAGATAGTTTGGGACTTGGTGTCATCCTTTTTCCATATGGGGTACCACTTATACGTGGACAATTTTTATTCAAGCATGCCACTATTTAGACATTTGTACAATCTTGGAATTGGAGCATGTGGCATCGTGCGACCTAATGTGTGTCCACCATTAGAAGTGGGTGGATGCAGGGCGGTATATTCTAATGGTGGGCATACCACACACTTTTTCTGGCAGAGATTTCTTCTCTTTTTTTCATTCAGTCCACAGGCTGCATACAAAAAAAAGAACATCGCATATATACCCAACAAGGACCAGCGATGTACTGGAACATCACTGGATTTTGAATGGTTATACCAGGATGATGCCTACAGCTGCAGGCATCATCCTGTATCATTTTTTTCAGCCGGCAATCGGCTTTCATATGATGCCATTCCCCCTCCCCCGCTGCCTTCCAGGGCCTTCTCGGGCAGTCCCGTGCCATCAGGGGAACCTGAGAATGCATCCGGTGTTTCAGCCAGCTGACCATAGAGCTGATTGAAGACCAGAGTGGTTCCAATCATCTCTATAGTCTAAGAATTCGGAAGCTACGAGCATTTCATCACTTCAGTTTCACAGGATATAAACAGCGCCATTTGTAAATTGGGAAAGCATCTGATCACACCGATTTTGGTTTGATTAGATAATGTAAGGACAGAAGAGATATCTAGAGTGTGATAGACCCCAGATTTCTCAAAAAAGAATATATGACAATGCCCATTGAAGTCATAGGGGATATTTGCATTCCCTGTGATAGCATTAAAAGTGATAAAAAAAAAAATGAAAGGTACAGTGTAAAAATAATTAAAAAAATCTAAATAGCTTAAAAAAAAACAAACTCGCCCCTCCCATGCACGCACACCTGTGTGCACAAGCGTTCACCCTGTGCCGGTATGTAAACAGTGGTTGCACCATACATGTGAGGTAGCGCCGTGAACATCAGATCAAGGGCAGTAATTCTAACACTAGACCTCCTCTGTAAATCTAAAATGGTAGCTTTTAAAGGCTTTTAAAGCGTTGCCTATGGATATTAAAAATGTATGCAGTTTGTCGTCATTGCACGGGGCATGCACAGTTTTTTAAAGCATGTCATGTTTGGTATCTATTTACTTGGCATACCATCATATTTTATATCTTACAAAATAATTGGGCAATATATTGTGTTTTTGTGCATTAAAAGTAAAAAAAAGTGTATTTATTTTTTAAAAATTGCTTTTGAAAAATCTCTGCGTGAGTACTAAATTGTAGTACCCATTATTTTATTCACTAGGGTGTCTGCTTTTAAAAAATATATAATGTTTGAAAGTTTAAATTAATTTCCCAGCAAAAAATACTGATTTTGTTCATGTGAACAAAAAGTGTCAGAAAAGGCTTGATTTTCAGGTGGTTAGAAGAGTGAGTGATGTGAGGCATAAACTTCTAATGCTGGACATAAAAAGATCTGGAGTGGCCTAGCCAGTCTCCAGATCTCAACCCCATAGAAAACCTTTGGAGGGAGTTGAAAGTCCGTGTTGCCCAGCGACAGCCCCAAAACATCACTGCTCTAGAGGAGATCTGCATGGAGGAATGGACCAACATACCAGCAACAGTGTGTGCCAACCTTGTGAAGACGTACAGGAAACGTTTGACCTCTGTCATTGCCAACAAAGGATATATAACAAAGTATTGATATGAACTTTTGATATTGACCAAATACTTCATTTCCACCATAATTTGCAAATAAATTCTTTCCAAATCAGCCAGTCTGGATTTTTTTTCTCATTTTGTCTCTCATAGTTGAGGTCTACCTATGATGCCAATTACAGGCCTCTCTCATCATTTTAAGTGGGAGAACTTGCACAATTGGTGGCTGACTAAATACTTTTTGCCCCACTGTATGTGGAATTACTCCCCAAAATACATTCTGCTACTTATCCCGAGTATGGGGGTACCACATATGAGAGACGTTTTGGCAGTTTAGCCAAGTACAGGACCCCAAAATCCAATAAGCACCTTCAGGCTTTTAAAGGACTTTATTTCCTCATTACACTTCCAGACTACCTATCACAGTTTTGGAGGCCCCGAAATGCCAGGATAGCACCTAACCCCCACAAATGACCCCTTTCCCCTTTTTAGAAAGTAGACACCCCAAGGAAGTTGAAAAGAAGCATGGAAAGTATTTTGCAGAACTCATTTGTTACCACAAGTTTTTGGAAAATGAAGAAAAAAAAATTTTATCTATTCTTTTTTTATATTTCAAAACCTTGTGAGAAAAAATGAGATCTGCAAAATATTCACCATGCCTCTTTTTAAATTCCTTGGGGTGCCTACTTTCCAAAAAGGGGTAATTTGGGGGGTTGGGGGGGGGGGGTTGGTGCTATCCTGGCATGTCAGGGCCTTCGAAACTGTGATAGGTATTGAGGAAGTGAAATGAGGAAGTTACGCACCTTCAGGCTTTCAAAGTGGTCATTGGATTTCAGGCTCCTGCTAGGCTACCAGAAAGTCTCACACATGTGGTATCCCCATACTCGGTAGAAGTAGCAAAATGTATTTTGGGGTGTAATTCCACATATACCCATGGCTTGTGCGAGAAATAAATCATTTAAATGACAACTTTGTGTAAAAAAAAAAATGTTTTTGTCATTTTCCAGAAACTTGTGGAAAAAAAATAAATCTTCCATGGACTCAATATGCCTCTCAGCAGATAGCTTAAGGTGTCTACTTTCCAAAAAGGGGTCATTTGAGGGTGTTAGTACTATCGTGGTATTTTAGCACCTCAAGAAATGTTATTAGCAGTCAGAAAGTAAAAGCTATGTAAATTCCATTATCTATACCATAGTTTGTAGACGGTATAACTTTCACACAAAGCAATAAATATACACTTACTGGTATTTTTTTAATCAAAAACATGTAGCAGAATACATTTTGGCCTAAATTTAAGACGAAATTTTAGTTTTTTTGGATATTTTTTATGACCGAAATGAGAAAATATTGTTTTTTTAAAAAAAAATTTTTTTCTTCAAAAATGTTTTTGTTTATAACGCCAAAAATAAAAAGTGCACAGGTGATCAAATACCACCAAAAGAAGGCTCTATTTGTGTGAAAAAAAGGACATAAATTTCATTTATTTACCGCATTGCATGACCGCGCAATTGTCCGTTAAACTAGTGCAGAGCTGTATAGCAAAAAAATGGCGTAAATTGCAGTATCTTTACCATAGTTTGTAGACGCTATAACTTTCACACAAAGCAATCAATATACACTTATTGGGATTTTTTTTTACCAAAAACATGTAGCAGAATATATTTTGGCCTAAATTTATAACTAACTTTGAGTTTACTATATATTTTTTATAGCTGAAAGTAAAAAATATCATTTTTCTTCAAACTTTTCAGTCTTTTTTTGTTTATAGCGTGAAAAATAAAAAGCGCACAGGTGATCAAATACCACCAAAAGAAATCTCCATTTGTGTGAAAAAAAGGACGTAAATTTTGTTTGAATGCAGCATTGCATGACCGCGCAATTATCAGTTGAATTAGTGCAGCGCCGAGTAGCAAAAAGAGGCCTGGTCATTAAGGTTTTTTGGTAAATCTAAACCGAAAATCTCAAGAAAATTGTATAAAATATAGCCAGCCTTAAGAGTAGCCATCCCCTTTTTTAAAGAGACCAAAAGTAATTGGACAATTGAATCAAAAGCTATTTCATGGCCAGGTGAGGGCTACTCCATTATTTCTTCATTAATTAAGCAGGTAAAACGTCTGGAGTTGATTCTAAGCGTGGTATTTGCATTTGGAATCTATTGCTGTGAACCTACATCATGCATTCAAAGGGGCTGTCCATGAAAGTGAAACAGGCCATTGTAAGGTTCCAAAAATGAAACTATTTCATCAGAGAAATAGCAGCAACATTACGAGTGGCCAAATCAACAGTTTGGTACTTTCTGAGGAAAGAACGCACATAAAAAGGCGTGGACGTTCATGGACGTGCATGGAAGACAACAATGGTGGACGATCGCAGGATCTTCTCTATGGTAAAGAAAAACCCATTCACAACATCCAGACAAGTGAAGGACATTCTCCAGAAGGTGGGCGTATCTCATTGTCAAAGTCTACAATCAAGAGAAGACTTCACGAGAGCAAATACAGAGGGTTCACCACAAAGTGCAAACTATTCATAAGCTTGAAGAATAGAAAAGCCAAAAAATCATCTAAAAATGCCAGACCAGTTCTGGAAAAGCATTCTTTGGATGGATGAAACTAAGATTAATCTGTACCAGAATGAAAGGAAGAAAAAAGTGTGGAGTAGGCTTGGAACAGCTCATGATCCAAAGCACACATAAAACATGGTAAAGGCAGTATGATGGTATGGGCATGCATGACTTCCAGTGGCACTGGGTCATTGGTGTTTATTGATGATGTGACAGAAGACAGAAGCAGCCAGATGAATTCTGCAGTCTTTAGAGATATACTGTCAGCCCAGATTCAATCAAATGCAGCAAAGTTGATTGGACGGCCCTTCACAATACAGATGAACAATGATCCAAAACACACTGCAAAAGCAATCCAGGAGATTTTGAAGGAAAATAAGTGGAATATTCTGCAATGGCCGAGTCAATCACCTGATCTCCACCCAATTGAGCATGCATTTCACTTGCTGAAGGCAAAACTAAAGGCAGAAAGACCCACAAACAAAGAACAACTGAAGACAGCTGAAGTTAGAGCTTGGCAAAGCATCAGAAAGGAGGAAACCCAGTCTTGTAATGTCCATGGGTTCCAGAGTTCAGGCAGCCATTGCCAGTTAAGGATTCTCAACAAAATATTAAAAATGAACATTTTATTTATGATTATATTAATTTGTCCAATTACATTTGAGCCCCTGAAAATGGAGGGACTGTGTATAAAAATGGTTGCAGTTCCTAAAATTTGTACTTGATATTTATGTTCAACCCCTTGAATTAAAACTGAAAGTCTGCACTTCAAATTCATTTGGATTGTTTTGTTTTAATTTATTCTGCTGGCATACAGAGCCGAAAGTATGCAAATTGTGCCTGTGTCCAAATATATATGACCAACCTGTATAGATATGAAAATTGTAGAAATCCTTACTTTATGTAACTCAAAACATAGACTGTCAGGGGTGTGGACATTTTTAAAAAAACTACTTGTCCAGGGACTAAATCAGGGCCCCAATCTACTTTTCCCTCATGACAATCTACTTGTCTAGATTTAAAAAAAAAGTTTTTTTAACCTAAATCGTATTTAAATCAGAGGTGATTTTAAGAACAAAAGGGGCTTTATGGAGATTTAAATGTGTAACAGTTTTAACATTGCACTGTTTATCTCCTCCTCCCCTCCCTACCTGTCACTAGCACCACACCCAGGGATTAGCAGGCAGGAGAGAGCACCGATTGGCTGCTCATCAGGGAAGGGGAGTGTCCAGCTTATCCTTTATGCCTTTCACTGCCAGAGTCATTTTTCATTTTAGGCCTGAAGATTACATAAAACCCCCAAACATGATATATTTTCTGAAAGCACACACCCTAGAGAATAAAAGTGGTAGTTCCAATTTTTTATGTTACATGATACTACTGCAAAATTTCAGTAAAAAATACAAGTAAGTTAATATTAGGGCACAAAAAAAGCAATAAATTACCCTATTTTTTGTAAAATATAAAAGATGAGGTTGCATCGAGTAAATAGATATCCAACATGTCAAACCTTAAATTTGCGTGCACTTGTGAAATGGCGACAAACTTTAGTACCCTATATTTCCTATAGGTGAAGCTTTTAAAGCCCCTTATAGGTCATCAGTATAGTATATGGAGGAGGTCTGGTGCTAGAATTATTGCTCCCATTCTGGCATGCGCGGTGATATGTAATGTGTATTGCTATTGATGTTTCCATGCGTAGGTTCCCCAGCATTTGTACATGCGTATATGTGGGGGTCCTCAAATTTGTTTGGGGGGGTGATGTTATGTGCTTTAAGTGTAACTTTAATTTTTTACAATTAAAGAAAAAATAATAATTTTTTTCAGCACATAGGGGACAATGTCCTGTATGTGATGACTTTTGGTGACAGGTTCACTTTATTGATACATCCAATGTCTAAAAGACCCTGGATGTCTCCTCTGTACTACACTGGATGTAATGCAATGCATATCGCACCGCATTACATTATTTCCCGGCCTCAATGGGCGGGAAACTCATAATGTCACTTCCTGGTCAGGATAAAGAAGGGGAGGGGAGCGAATGGGTTTGCTCTCCTCCTTCCCCTACAGCTGATGGCGGTGAGCTGGTCCTGGGTCCGCAGATGGGCAAGTGGGGCCCGGGAGATAGTGGGCGGGGGGAGGTTCACATGGGGAGGGCATGGAGGCTGGCATTGTGTGGAAGTAGTCGGCAGCAGCAATGCCGCCGATTGCTTCCACCTGACAGGTGCGGGGTGCAGCAGGACTGAAGGTAAAAAAAAATACCTGCTCGGCACCCTGGCGATATAAATTCATCATCCCTGACTGTGTATCACATACCAAATAGGATTTTTAAGATCCATTTACAGGCCTGAATTGAGGGGAATCTGATTTTATGGCCTCCCATTAATACCTCTACAGGTCTCAGGTTATCAGGGTTCTGTTTATTATAGCCATCAGCAGTTTTACAACAGCCAAGTAATGTTATTTGAGGATTTGCAGGCTCTATTTAATCTATTTAGGAAATACCTTGACTAAAAGTGTTCTGGCTTAACATTGATAACATGTTTATTTGTCCCTTACAATTTGTTCATTACCAGCTGTGGAAATGCATTCCTGAGTTTAAAAAAGGGGGTCACTACACTGCTTACTTGTGAATTTTAAAACAGATAGGCAGCCCTGTGTTTGCACATACAGTTTTTGGAAGCTTAGACCTTATTTTCATCACTCTAGTGCTTTAGTACAGTCAAAACACAATGCCTGATGACAGCCAGTAAACATTGCCTGATTACAGCCAGTATACAGTGCCTGATTACAAATAGTAAAAGTGCCGGATTACAGTAAACACCAGTGCCTTCTTACAGTCAGTACCAGTGCTTTCTTATAGTTAGTACTAAATTCCTAAATACGTAAAATATATATATAATTTTTGCTCTATAAAAAAAGACTGACAATTTTGAGAAAAAACAATATTTTGACTTTTTGTATTAAACATGCCCAAAATTTTTTTTTAAAAATCAAATGTCATCATAAACTTAGAGCAAAATGTATTCTGATACATGTATTTGCTAAAAAAAATCCCAATACGTGTAAATTAATTGGCTTACGTGAAAGTTCCAGCGTTTACAAATGGCGGTATATATACTGTAATTTTTTATTTTTTTACTAGTAATGGCGGCAATCAGCGACTTATAGCGGGACTGCTGTGGGCATTCTGACACTGGGGGGAACTGACTAACTGCAACTGACATCCCCAGTGACACTAATACGATCAGTGCTAATAATAAGCACTGACACTGTACTAATGACACTGGGCAGCAAGGGGTTAACATCTGGGGCGATCAAAGGGTTAACTGTGTGCTGTGTGTATTTTACTATGGGGCTGTGTCTGTGCTTTCCACTGTAAGCACACAGCTTTGTATGGCTCTGCTATGCTCCCCCCCGTCGGTATTACTTGGCGATCACCAGGTGCTGGTGAGCAATCACCCAGTGATTGGCAGCCGAGGCCGCAAATGGCGGCGCAGGTAGGGCGCACACGCCCCCTACCCGGAAATGCTAAATCACGTATATATACACGTGATTTTTTGCACCTCTTCCGCCTTGTAGCAGTATTTCTGTTATAAGACGGCAGTAAAGCAGTTAACGGTGCTTGATGACAATCAGAACAATGTATATACATGCGCATATCTTTTCTGCTTCTGGTGAGTGTCTTTATATTACTGGTCCACGTCCCAGAGATCACCAGCACGGAGCATGGATCACCTTTATATTTTGACTTTTGCATTCTGTGGATTTAATAAAGCACTTCAGTCACTTTATACTAATTGCCTATACTAGCTGTATGCGTCATTTCATGACGGTTCACCATCTACATTTTATCCATATATTATTCATCATATTATCCAGGTATGGTCATCTGGGTGTAGGTGAGGATGGCGGAATCATCTGGCATACCATAGGCACACAGGGCAACTCCAATCACTCACAGGACTCTCTCAGCTCGCAGGGACAGCACCAAGTAAGCGTCAGACCACCTGATCAATAACATCAAGGAATAGGAATATCTCCACCTTGGAGGCTTGTATAAACCAAGCCAGAGACAAATGAA
The DNA here is from genome assembly GCF_062004578.1 of Staurois parvus. NCBI lineage: Eukaryota > Metazoa > Chordata > Amphibia > Anura > Ranidae > Staurois > Staurois parvus. The sequence continues at coordinate 287,997 of NW_028318273.1, forward strand.
GCACTAATAGTGTAGTATTTGATTATTCAGAAGTTTGGTAATAAAGAAAAAGTATGAGCACTCGCATGTAAAAAAGTTATTTAAAATGTCCGTCGGCCTTCCATGTGGACATCTGCGGCGTGATGTCACTATGGCAGGCTCCTCCCTATGTGACCTACCACTTTGTGGCTGAGGTGTTGTTGTTCCCAGTTGCTTCCACTTTGTTTAATACCACTAACAGTTGACCGTGTAATATTTAGTAGCAAGGAAATTTCACGGATGGACTTATTGCACAGATGGCAACCTATCACAGTACCATGCTTAAATTCACTGAGCTCCTGTGAGTGACCCATTCTTTCACAAATGTTTGTAGAAGCAGTCTGCATGCCTAGATGCCTGAGTTTATACACCTGTGGCCATGGAGGTAATTGGAACACCTGAATCCAATGATTTGGAAGGGTGCCCCGATACTTTTGGCAATATAGTGTGTGTATGTGTATATATATATATATATATATATATATAATATATATATAGGAAAATTGATCAGTCCTAATGCACTGACTGCCTATCTCATGTCTTGAGGCCCCAAAATGCCAGGACAGTACATATACCCCCCAAATGACCCCTTTTTGAAAGTAGACAGTCCAAGGTATTTAATAAGAGGCATGGTGAGTGTTTTGAAATTGTAATTTTTTGTCACAATGTTTTGGAAAATAAAGTACATTTTTTTTACAAGTTATTTCTCACACACAGCATAGGCATACTTACAATTACATACCAAAACACATTCTGCTATGCCTCCCTAGTATGGGGATACTACATGTAAGAGGCTTTTTTTACAGCCCACATAGAGGGGCCCAAAATCCAAGGAGCACCTTTCGGCTTTCAAGAAACATAATTTACGCATGTAATTTCGGGACAAGCTGAGTCGTTAAAGTGCCAGGACAGGAGAAACACTCACAAAATTACCACATTTTGGACAGCAAGTACTCCAAGGTTTTTTTCTGAAAGGCATAGTGAGTCTTTTAAAAATTTCATTTTTGCAACAATTTTTTGGAAAATGCAGAAAGAAAATGAAAATGTATTTTTGTGTGAAAACCAAGGTACTGTAATAGTCGAACGAATGGTCAGGATATTTCCTGAACACTCGTTCGACAATAGAAGTTGTAATAACAGTACCTTGGTTTTGACACAGTAGCTTAGTGTAGCATCACCTATAGCAGTCACTCCCTGCTCCTATAAGCCAAGCAAGCTTAGCTGCCCCCAAGAACACCATGTTAACTGGCAAGGAAGTACAACTGTACAGGAGGCCAAAGAAAGGAAGAACAAATGAGTTCCTGCTGGCAGTGCAATTGTCCACCGGGGATGGCTGGAACTGGAGTCTTGCTGGAACATAGTCAGTAAGATATACAGAAGGATCAGTTCAGGCAGCAGTCAGATATATAATCAGCAAACAGGCAATAAATCAGTCCATGCAGCAGGCAGAAACATGTTCAATAAACAGGCCAAGGTTAGTGCAGGCAGAGACAACACTGCACTGGTGTGGTGGTGATCAGGACACTTTTGCTGGCTGGTCTGGTGACAGTGGGAGCTAGTGTGACAGCAATCAGGAATGCTGTTGCTGACCTACTCTGGCCTGATGACATTAAACTGGTGTAGTGGCAATCAGGGGCCACGTTGATTAGTTAAATTATATAGTGTGAAACTCCTACGCTACCTAAAACTAAGTGATTGTGCTATGCAATGAATATGATATAAAATAGGTGTGTATCTTTTTAAATAACTAGTGCTGCTGCTAGCATCAAAATGTGTTTCCACCAGGGGCAGACTGACCATTTGGAAACTCTGGCACTGCCCGAGGGCCCGGGGTCAGTAGGGGGCCCCATGAGATGCCCCTGGTACCTTTTTCATAGGCTTTCTTAAATTTGGGCAAGGACACAGGGGCCCCATGATCCACTATTGCCCGGGGGCCCCATGAGTTGTCAGTCCGCCCCTGGTTTCCACATTAAGTAAAGTGAATTATTTGGTGAATGACGCTGTGCTACTAATCTCCCAATTGTGTGTAACGCTTGCACATAACTAAATTCTTATACAATATAAGCAAGTATAAAAATATCTATTGCATTTCAACATGTATAAATATAATAATGCATCAGTTCATAAAGTCCACATATATGTGCGTGAATATCCAACACCAAAATATTCGTGCTCCTTGTTGATTTCGCACAATACAGTGCCACCTCTGCGCTCACAAAACTCTCACCTCCAAATCATCATCATGCGTGACATAACATGCCATCCTGATTCCACCAACTCCTTCTGCCTCCTTCTTCTCCAGACCACTAGTTGCTTTTCACTCCTTTCTTACATAAACCAAAATGGAAGGGAGGTATGATGCTTTAAACCTCTTATACTATCATCACCTCTTGCATCAAAGAATTCATCAGAGCTGTCCTTCGAGTCATTCACAATTTTCTGTAGGTACCACTGTGCCCCACTAAATCGCCATGTTCCCCCTTTTAGGGAATGCTTGCTGTCTGATGAACTGACGCATTTATATATATATACATTTTGAAATGCAATAGATATTTTTATAATTGCTTATATTGCATGTTAATTTAGTTATGTGCAAGCGTCACACAATTAGGATATTAGCAGCGCAGCACCATTCACCAGATAATTCACGTTGATGACTTACACTGGTGTGGGGACACTGACTTGTGTGGTGTTGATAAGTAACACTGTTCCTGGCATACAAATACAATACAAATACAATACATAGTCTGGTGACACTGGGACTGGTGATGCGGTGATCAGGATAACTGTTGCTTAAAGCTGGGTACACTAACTGAACCAGTTGAATTCTGATGTGTCTATGGCCAGCTTAACTGTGTTTGGCATCATTCATGATGCCATTGTTTACCAATGTGATTGCAATGATTGCTATCACATGATACAGGGCTTCTGTGATCATTAATGCCATTGTTTATTAAGGCTGACTGTGATTCCTGTTATTGGCCACATCAATCACACGGTACAGGGTCAATCACCGTGGCCCTGTATGCCAATCTGTGATGTGCTGTGACCAGTAGACACAACAGTCACAGATCACATAGCTGCATGCTCCTGAGAATGTGCACAAGTGGTCGATATGAGAGGACGTACTGGTACTTCCACCTGCCTTAGCAAAGCTCCCGTACAGCCGTTTATCTATGTTGATTGGACAGGAACTGGTTAAAGATGCATATGGACTGGGGCATGTCCAAGATGGTGCTGGGTCAGACATCTGATCTGTGAGCTCTGCTTGCTGAGATATCTATCCCTCATGCCTTTCAGTGCAGGACTCTCCTACTGTAGTAGTATCTTCCCGTTTACCTGCTCTACCCGCTGGTCATGACTAAGGGGAGAAACACACCACCTCCGGCAATGGCTGCCATCTCCACTGATGTGGTCACACAGACAGAGGCACAGCATCTGCAAAAGCAGGACGCTGTGGAATTCACAGCAGTTATGGCTGCTACTTCTGCCTGTCAGACAGCCCTCGCTATGTATATAGGTCACCTGCAAACTGATTGATCAGAAGAAATCTGGTCTCATTTAGAGAAAGAATCACTTAAGCAAAGCAATGAGTCTCGGCTATAGAGGACCGCCAGAGACACCACGCACTGAAAATCAAGGTACATCATCTTGAGTCTCGAGCAGAAGATGTGGAGAACAGAATCTTTCAGAACAGTCTGCATATCCTAGACTTACGGGAGGGGGTTGAGGGCTCTGGTCAGACCACTTTCACTGAAAACATACTTAAACAGCTCTTACCTAACACTGCGTTCTTGCCCTTCTCAGTGGAACGTGCCTATTACATGCCTCTGCCTCAAGGACCCCCTGGTGCATCTCTTCGTATGTTTATTTTAAAACTTTTACATTTTCAAAGATAGAGTCCTAGTCCTTCATGCTGCTAGAGAGCAGGGAGACTTGCTCTATGGTAACATCGAGCTGCTGATTTTCCCTGACTATTTGGTGGAAACACAAAACCAACAAAAGTCCTGTGATGCGGCTCATGGAAACAATACAGTTTGCTGTTCCATGCATGTCTCTAGATTCAAGATGGAGACTTGGTCAAATTCTTCCCTTTTTTTTTTTTTTTATGCAAATTTGTCAATTAAATTATATACTACTTACACATGCCATGCGTATATATGTAATTACACCCCAAAATCCATTCTGCTGCTTCTCCTGAGTATGGAGATACCATGTGTCAGACTTTTTGGGAGCCTAGCTGCGTACGGGGCCTGAAAAGCAATGACCACCATCAGGCTTTCAAAGGGCGTAATTTCCTCACTTCACTTCCTCAGTGCCTATCACAGTTTCAGAGGCATGAAACATAACCCTCTAACCCAAATGACCCCTTTTTGGAAAGTAAACACTGAAAGTAAAATTTGGTGTATTATTTAATGATGACCAATGTAACAATTATTTGAAGCCATGGTTGGAACTCTAAAAGCTACCAAACGTAAGAAGATTTATTTGCTATTTGCTTGCATGTTGAGTCCATGGAACATTTTATTTTTGACATGTTTTTGACACCCCAAGGAATAGAATAAGAGGCATAATGAGTATTTTGTAGATTTAATTTTCCTCTCAAGGTTTTGAAAAAGAAAAAAATACATTTTCCTTTTCTTTCTTCATTTTCCAAAAACTTGTGGCAACACATGAGATCTACAAAATGCTCACCATGCCTCTTAGCAAATACCATGGAGTGTCAAAAAGGGGTCATTTGTGGAGTGTCTGTACTATCCTGGCATTTCAGGAAGTGTACTGAGGAGCAGTCACCTGCTGCCAAAGATGACTACAGATGATGACCCTGAGATGTTTTTGACAACTTTTGAAAGGGCAGCTGAAAAAGGAAGTTGGCCTAAAGAGCAGTGTGCTGGACTAGTGGCCCCCCTACTATCTGGCAAGTCCCAAAAGGCTTATTTTGACCTTGAGCCTGAGGAAGCCAAGAACTGTGATAGTTTAAAAATGGAAATTTTGGCGCAGCTGGGCATAACCCTGGCTGTCCAGGCTCATCGGGTACACAACTGGAGTTATCGACTGGGAAAACCACCCCAATCCCAAATGTATGACCTTATTCATTTGACCAAGAAATGGCTGCAGCCAGATACACTGTTATTAAGTCCAAAGGTTCACATACTTTTTGCTCCCTGCACTGTGAATGTTTACATGTTATGTGCAATTAAACCATGGCAACATCTAATGTTTGTGTAGTATTATGTTCAGCAGACTGTGTTCTATTGTTGTGACTTAGATGACGTTCAGAGCACATTTTATGCCCAATTCATGCAAAACTCCACGTAGTCCCAAGGGGTTCACATACTTTTTCTTGCAACTGTAGGTGGATGAGGCATAAAGGCCTCTTTTTTGTCTGACAGGCCAAAAGGGCCTTTGTCAAAGCCTGATAGACTGAATAAGCTGCTGTTAAGATTTTTCCTCCCCGAATCTCAGACAGGACAAATGCCTAGTCATGAGTGATATGGGCCATAATGGCACTGCCCCTATCTTATGGGCCGAAAGGGCCTTTGAGAATTTTTTTCTTGTGAAAACCTGATTGTAAATTGTTTATTATGATAGATATTTTCCTAATATATTCCAACATATCCTTTTTGTGGTAAAACATATAAATCCCACATAAAACCCAAAATTAAAATCTACAAATGTAATCAATTTATACAATCAAAATAAATATTATTCACTTAAACTTAAAAATGTGTTCAAATTAAATTCACTCCCAATTGTGTCTCAAAATCACAAAAATAAAATTACATAAAATAAAATAGAATCCCAATGTGTCCAAAATCCAAATTCCAAATTTTTTCACTTCAATCCAGTTAAAAGGAAATTGATCCTAAATATTCCATGAAAACCTCAAAAAAAAGAAAAAGAAAATTCATAGTGTATTATCTTTTTTAAATATACGTACTTCACTCTGTGCAAAAACACAAAACCACTCTTAAAATAGTGAAAAAAAAAACTTGTGCAAGTAATATATAAATATATACTTATTCTTTCACTGCATAAATCAATAAATAAATAAATAAAACCCAAAACGTGAAAAAATCGTGATCACTCCAACCACTTGTGAATAGTGATACTAGGTACTAGTACCCTCTATAATCCAGCCAAAAGTGATACCAGGTACCATTACCCTCTTGAAGTTATTCTCAAGCATGGGCTAACATAGGGAATCCATATCTTTCAATCCTTCATTTCAGGGGTACTCCTTCAAACTCCTCCTTCATTAGACCCCACAGGGTCAACACGCTTTGAGGATCAAGTGATCCTATCAGAATGGGTCCCTCTCAGGCTTTCCCCTCACGTCTCCAGCCTCCAACAGACTAACAGCCAGCTCCTCACAGGATCATGATAAGACACAAACAGACTGTGGGATTTATATGTTTTACCACAAAAAGGATATGTTGGATTGTATACTTTCTAGGGAGAAAGTGTGACTTTTTGGTTGGATTGGAAGGGAAGGAGTTCATTAATTGATTGATTTTCCTAATATAGGCCATAAAGGCCCTGACATTTTTATATTACGCTTTCCTATTTTTTGCCATAAAGGCGTATATCGGTTTATGTTATAGTTTTGATTATGCTTTGTGAATTATTACTGTATTTAGTTGATCTTTGTTTAGACCAGTCGTATGGTATTTTGTATTTATTTATTTATTTGTATATATCAACTTTATATTTTTGTAAGAAAATGTTTTTTGTTGCTGGTGGCAAGACCTTTTTAATAAAAATATTTCCAGCTATCCTACAGCTGGGCCTCGTTAGAAGGAACTGGGAGTGACTGCTGTTCAGACAGTGTATGCTGTGTGAGGTCCTGCTAGGCCTCAATCTGAGTCGGGGACTAGATTTCTGGCACTATCCAGGAGAGTGAAAAGGTTTATATTGTGACAATCACAAGAAACAGACCTAAATTTTGATGTATAGTATGTCTCTGAAAGATAAAAAATGAAGGCACAGTCGCAGTTTAAAAACGTCCCTTAAAATTTCTTGTGTCTAAAGTGGAGTTTCAATGAAAGTCAATGGGAGGGGTGAGGTCCAAACAAATGGTCATATTGTGAAAACTATCAGGAGTATGTCCTAGCCGTGAACATTTTTAGTGACAGCAGGGTTAGCTGAACGTTTTGATATAAGATATGTGTAGGTGGGCTTGAAAATGGCAGAGTGATGGCAGTTTACAAATCATGTTCTGATTTTCTGATTGATGAAATGTAAGCAGTGCACATTGCAAGCCTGATAGTGAGAAATGCATTTCAGCTTGTATTTTGAAGCTCACAGTCCAGCCTGGTGAGTCATCTGCCTCTTGAGTGCCCTTTGGTTGCTGCACCTGGAGTGGGCGGAGTAGGCTCACTGTGCTGAGACAGCTGGGTTGCTATGACAACTCACTCTGAGAGGAATGTCAGCATGTCTGTTCTAAACAGGCTTTTTAAACTTGCCAAGTTCACTGGCGATTGCCATCTTCAAACGCTTGTAGTTTTAAAAGTATAAATGCTACCGTGAAAAGGTTTATATTGTGACAATCACAAGAAACAGACCTAAATTTTGATATATAGTATGTCTCTGCAATATTAAAAATAGAGGCACAGTCGCAGTTTAAAAACATCCCTTAAAATGTCAGGTATCTAGAGTGGAGTTTCAATGAAAGTCAATGGGAGGGGTGAGGTGCAAACAAATGGTCATATTGTGAAAACTATCAGGAGTATGTCCTAGCCGTGAACATTTTTATAAAAAGTTGGATAGTTACTTGTGAGCCACTAGGAGTTTTCTTTCTATATATAAACTCTATTGTTAATTGATATCATACATAAAAAAATAAAAAAAAAATATATGTGAAAAATATATAAATAATAAAATATTACGAATTAATTAATTGCGTGCTAAAATTAGTATTAATTAAATATTAGATCGCCAGGTACTAATCGCACCCTCTCTAGGTGTATAAATATTAATCATAAATGCCAGTAGTGTACCGCGCTCCAATATATTCTACCTTATGTGATATAATGAATTCATAAGTGTACCACCGATAATCAAATAATTACATCAATTAATTATACTTAAATATATGATTTGTGTAAATATATAAAATAAATTAATTTATCAATGTGAAAAAACAAAAACTATGAATGAAAAATATAAATAAAAAATATTTGCAGTGGGAATGACAGTTCCTTCTGTATAAATGAGATGGTGTTATTATTCAGTCTGGATAGTGTGATGAGTCTGTGTCCACTGCGTGAACCTCTCTCTCCTCTCTCCTCTCTCCTCAGCACAGCCTTCTCAGTGAGACTTTCTCCACTGGCTGCTTGGCTTAGTCCTCCATATATGGAACATACAGAGAAGGGAAAAGAAACATAGTGTCTTATCCGGGATATCAATTATTTATTTTTATTTTTATTTTATTTTTATGTTTATGTCTATGTTTATGTCTATGTTTATTTTTATTTTATTTTTAATTTTTTTTTTATTTTTATTTTAATTTTTTTTAATTTTAATTTTAATTTTATTTTAATTTTAATTTTATTTTAATTTTAATTTTATTTTTATTTTAATTTTATGTTAATTTTAATTTTATTTTTATTTTTATTTTATGTTATTTTTATTTTATTTTTATTTTAATTTTATGTTAATTTTATTTTTATTTTTATTTTAATTTTTATTTTAATTTTTATTTAAATTTTTATTTTAATTTTAGTTTTATTTTTTTTTATTTTAATTTAATTTTTATTTTATTTTTATTTTTATCCAGACTGAATAATAATACCATCTCATTTATACAGAAGGAACTGTCATTCCCACTGCAAATATTTTTTATTTATTTTAATTTTAATTTTATTTTAATTTTATTTTTAATTTTATTTTAATTTTAATTTTTAATTTTATTTTTATTTTAATTTTATTTTTTTTATTTTTATTTTAATTTTATTTTTATTTTATTTTTATTTTTATCCAGACTGAATAATAACACCATCTCATTTAAACAGAAGGAACTGTCATTCCCACTGCAAATATCTTTTATTTTTTATTTATATTTTTCATTCATAGTTTTTGTTTTTTCACATTGATAAATTAATTTATTTTATATATTTACACAAATCATATATTTAAGTATAATTAATTGATGTAATTATTTGATTATCGGTGGTACACTTATGAATTCATTATATCACATAAGGTAGAATATATTGGAGCGCAGTACACTACTGGCATTCGTGAACATTTTTAGTGACAGCAGGGTTAGCTGAACGTTTTGATATAAGATATGTGTAGGTGGGCTTGAAAATGACATAGTGATGGCAGTTTACAAATCATGTTCTGATTTTTCCTTCCACACTGTAGCTTTCTCACTTCTCACTCTAATGTGACTCAGCTGCCCCCTGAGTGACCTTTGGTGCACCTGTGACTCAGTCAGTCACAGGTGTGTGAGAAGCTCTGTTCTAAACACAGTGCTCAAACTTGCCAAATTCACTGGCGATTGCCATATTCAAACGCTTGTAGTTTTAAAAGTATAGGTGCTACTGTGAAAAGGTTTATACTGTGACAATCACAGGAAACAGACCTAAATTTTGATATATAGTATGTCTCTGCAATATTAAAAATGAAGGCACAGTCGCAGTTTAAAAACGTCCTTTAAAATGTCAGGTATCTAGAGTGGAGTTTCAATGAAAGTCAATGGGAGGGGTGATTTGCAAACAAATGGTCATATTGTGAAAACTATCAGGAGTATGTCCTAGCCATGAACATTTTTAGTGACAGCAGGGTTAGCTGAACGTTTTGATATAAGATATGTGTAGGTGGGCTTGATAATGACATAGTTATGGCAGTTTACAAATCATGTTCTGATTTTTCCTTTCACACTGTAGCTTTCTCACTCTAATGTGACTCAGCTGCCCCCTGAGTGACCTTTGGTTGCACCTGTTACCTCAGTCAGTCACAGGTGTGTGAGGTGCTCTGCTCTAAACAGGCTGTTTAAACTTGCCAAGTTCACTGGCGATTGCCATTTTCAAACGCTTGTAGTTTTAAAAGTGTAAATGCTACCGTGAAAAGGTTTATATTGTGACAATCACAAGAAACAGACCTAAATTTTGATGTATAGTATGTCTCTGAAAGATAAAAAATGAAGGCACAGTCGCAGTTTAAAAACGTCCCTTAAAATTTCTTGTGTCTAAAGTGGAGTTTCAATGAAAGTCAATAAGAGGGGTGAGGTCCAAACAAATGGTCATATTGTGAAAACTATCAGGAGTATGTCCTAGCCGTGAACATTTTTAGTGACAGCAGGGTTAGCTGAACGTTTTGATATAAGATATGTGTAAGATATGTGCTTGAAAATGGCAGAGTGATGGCAGTTTACAAATCATGTTCTGATTTTTCCTTTGCACACTCTAGCTGTGCTCTGCTGCCACTCTAGATGCACCATTCATTCCTATGGGAAAATTTCGCCACAAAAACCGCGATATTTCTTGAACGATTCGGCGAAACGTTCCACAAAGTAATAGCAATCCGATCGAGAACAATCCGCACGTTTTGATATATTACTTGTCTTTCTAGTGTAAAAACTGTGGGAGGAGTTAGCGTGGCAAATTTGGCTATAATAATAAGAATAAGAACTAGACAATCTACAATTTCTGGGGAAATTGTGTAAAGTGTTCTTGCCGCAACCTTTACCAAATGATTGATGAAATGTAAGCAGTGCACATTGCAAGCCTGATAGTGAGAAATGCATTTCAGCTTGTATTTTGAAGCTCACAGTCCAGCCTGGTGAGTCATCTGCCTCTTGAGTGACCTTTGGTTGCTGCACCTGGAGTGGGCGGAGTAGGCTCACTGTGCTGAGACAGCTGGGTTGCTATGACAACTCACTCTGAGAGGACTGTCAACATGTCTGTTCTAAACAGGCTTTTTAAACTTGGCAAGTTCACTGGCGATTGCCATCTTCAAACGCTTGTAGTTTTAAAAGTATAAATGCTACCGTGAAAAGGTTTATATTGTGACAATCACAAGAAAAAGACCTAAATTTTGATGTATAGTCTGTCTCTGAAAGATAAAAAATGAAGGCACAGTCGCAGTTTAAAAACGTTCCTTAAAATGTCTGGTGTCTAGAGTGGAGTTTCAATGAAAGTCAATGGGAGGGGTGATTTGCAAACAAATGGTCATATTCTGAAAACTATCAGGAGTATGTCCTAGCCGTGAACATTTTTAGTGACAGCAGGGTTAGCTGAACGTTTTGATATAAGATATGTGTAGGTGGGCTTGATAATGACATAGTTATGGCAGTTTACAAATCATGTTCTGATTTTTCCTTTCACACTGCAGCTTTCTCACTCTAATGTGACTCAGCTGCCCCCTGAGTGACCTTTGCTTGCACCTGTTACCTCAGTCAGTCACAGGTGTGTGACAGCTCTGCTCTAAACAGGCTTTTTAAACTTGCCAAGTTCAATTGCGTGCTAAAATTAGTATTAATTAAATATTAAAGAAAAGAAACATAGTGTCTTATCCGGGATATCAATTATTTATTTTTATTTTAATTTTTTTTTTATTTTAATTTTAATTTTTATTTTATTTTATTTTTAATTTTATTTTTAATTTTATTTTAATTTAATTTTAATTTTATGTTAATTTTAATTTTATTTTTATTTTAATTTTATTTTTATTTTAATTTTATGTTAATTTTAATTTTATTTTTATTTTATTTTAATTTAATTTTATTTTTAATTTTATTTTTATTTTTATTTTGTTATTTTAATTTTATTTTTTTTTTAATTTTATGTTAATTTTATTTTTATTTAATTTTTTTTTATTTTAATTTTATTTTTATTTTAATTTTAATTTTTATTTTTAATTTTATTTTAATTTTAATTTTATTTTTTTTTTATTTTAATTTAATTTTTATTTTATTTTTATTTTTATCCAGACTGAATAACAATACCATCTCATTTATACAGAAGGAACTGTCATTCCCACTGCAAATATTTTTTATTTTAATTTTAATTTTAATTTAATTTTTATTTTATTTTTCATTTTATTTTTATTTTAATTTTAATTTTTAATTTTATTTTTATTTTAATTTTATTTTATTTTTTTATTTTAATTTTAATTTTATTTTATTTTTATCCAGACTGAATAATAACACCATCTCATTTATACAAAAGGAACTGTCATTCCCACTGCAAATATTTTTTATTTTTTATTTATATTTTTCATTCATAGTTTTTGTTTTTTCACATTGATAAATTAATTTATTTTATATATTTACACAAATCATATATTTAAGTATAATTAATTGATGTAATTATTTGATTATCGGTGGTACACTTATGAATTCATTATATCACATAAGGTAGAATATATTGGAGCGCGGTACACTACTGGCATTCGTGAACATTTTTAGTGACAGCAGGGTTAGCTGAACGTTTTGATAGAAGATATGTGTAGGTGGGCTTGAAAATGAAAGAGTGATGGCAGTTTACAAATCATGTTCTGATTTTTCTGATTTTTCCTTTGCACACTCTAGCTGTGCTGTGCTGCTCAATGCATTCCTATGGGAAAATTTCGCCGCAAAAACCGCGATATTTCTTGAATGATTCGGCGAAACGTTCTACAAAGTAATAGCAATCCGATCGGGATCAATGCGCATGTTTTGATATATTACTTGTCTTTGTAGTGTAAAAACTGTGGGAGGAGTTAGCGTGGCAAATATGGCTATAATAAGAATAAGAATTAGATTTCAAATATGGCAGAGAAGAGCGGTTAAAAACAAACTGCTTCAAATTGCTTACTTCACTGGCGTCTTCACAATTTCTGTGGAAATTGTGTGGTGTTCTGGCCTCCACACAACTGGAGTGGGCAGGTTAGCTTTTGTCTCTCTGCTTCCTGCTCACACAGCTGGGTTCCTATGGCAACTCCCTCCACACCAAGGGCAGAGTCATGGTTATAAACAAACTGCTCCAAGTTGCTGACATCACTGGCGATTGCCATCTTCAAACGGTTGTAGTTTTAAAAGTATAAATGCTACCGTGAAAAGGCTTATATTGTGACAATCACAAGAAACAGACCTAAATTTTGATATATAGTATGTCTCTGCAATATTAAAAATGAAGGCACAGTCGCAGTTTAAAAACGTCCCTTAAAATTTCTTGTGTCTAAAGTGGAGTTTCAATGAAAGTCAATGGGAGGAGTGAGGTGCAAACAAATGGTCATATTCTGAAAACTATCAGGAGTATGTCCTAGCCGTGAACATTTTTAGTGACAGCAGGGTTAGCTGAACGTTTTGATATAAGATATGTGTAGGTGGGCTTGAAAATGACATAGTTATGGCAGTTTACAAATCATGTTCTGATTTTTCCTTTCACACTGCAGCTTTCTCACTCTAATGTGACTCAGCTGCCCCCTGAGTGACCTTTGCTTGCACCTGTTACCTCAGTCAGTCACAGGTGTGTGAGGAGCTGTGCTCTAAACAGGCTGTTTAAACTTGCCAAATTCACTGGCGATTGCCATCTTCAAACGCTTGTAGTTTTAAAAGTATAAATGCTACCGTGAAAAGGTTTATATTGTGACAATCACAAGAAAAAGACCTACACTTTGATGTATAGTATGTCTCTGAAAGATAACAAATGAAGGCACAGTCGCAGTTTAAAAACGTCCCTTAAAATGTCTGGTGTCTAGAGTGGAGTTTCAATGAAAGTCAATGGGAGGGGTGATGTGCAAACAAATGGTCATATTCTGAAAACTATCAGGAGTATGTCCTAGCCGTGAACATTTTTAGTGACAGCAGGGTTAGCTGAACGTTTTGATATAAGATATGTGTAGGTGGGCTTGAAAATGGCAGAGTGATGGCAGTTTACAAATCATGTTCTGATTTTTCCTTTGCACACTCTAGCTGTGCTCTGCTGCCACTCTAGATGCACCATTCATTCCTATGGGAAAATTTCGCCACAAAAACCGCGATATTTCTTGAACGATTTGGCGAAACGTTCCACAAAGTAATAGCAATCCGATCGGGAACAATCCGCACGTTTTGATATATTACTTGTCTTTGTAGTGTAAAAACTGTGGGAGGAGTTAGCGTGGCAAATTTGGCTATAATAATAAGAATAAGAATAAAAATAAGAATAAGAATAAGAACTAGACAATCTACAATTTCTGGGGAAATTGTGTAAAGTGTTCTTGCCGCAACCTTTACCAAATGATTGATGAAATGTAAGCAGTGCACATTGCAAGCCTGATAGTGAGAAATGCATTTCAGCTTGTATTTTGAAGCTCACAGTCCAGCCTCGTGAGTCATCTGCCTCTTGAGTGACCTTTGGTTGCTGCACCTGGAGAGGGCGGAGTAGGCTCACTGTGCTGAGACAGCTGGGTTGCTATGACAACTCACTCTGAGAGGAATGTCAGCATGCCTGTTCTAAACAGGCTTTTTAAACTTGCCAAGTTCAATTGCGTGCTAAAATTAGTATTAATTAAATATTAAAGAAAAGAAACATAGTGTCTTATCCGGGATATCAATTATTTATTTTTATTTTAATTTTTTTTTTATTTTAATTTTAATTTTTATTTTATTTTAAATTTTATTTTTATTTTTATTTTAATTTAATTTTAATTTTATGTTAATTTTAATTTTATTTTTATTTTAATTTTATGTTAATTTTAATTTTATTTTTATTTTATTTTAATTTTATTTTAATTTTATTTTAATTTTTATTTTTATTTTATTTTAAATTTTATTTTTATTTTTATTTTAATTTAATTTTAATTTTATGTTAATTTTAATTTTATTTTTATTTTAATTTTATTTTTATTTTAATTTTATGTTAATTTTAATTTTATTTTTATTTTATTTTAATTTTATTTTTAATTTTATTTTTAATTTTATTTTTATTTTTATTTTTATTTTAATTTTATTTTTAATTTTATTTTTAATTTTATTTTTATTTTTATTTTAATTTTATTTTTATTTTTATTTTATGTTATTTTAATTTTATTTTTTTTTTTAATTTTATGTTAATATTATTTTTATTTAATTTTTTTTTTATTTTAATTTTATTTTTATTTTAATTTTAATTTTTATTTTTAATTTTATTTTAATTTTAATTTTATTTTTTTTTATTTTAATTTAATTTTTATTTTATTTTTATTTTTATCCAGACTGAATAACAATACCATCTCATTTATACAGAAGGAACTGTCATTCCCACTGCAAATATTTTTTATTTATTTTAATTTTAATTTTAATTTAATTTTTATTTTATTTTTCATTTTATTTTTATTTTAATTTTAATTTTTAATTTTATTTTTATTTTAATTTAATTTAATTTTTTTATTTTAATTTTAATTTTATTTTATTTTTATCCAGACTGAATAATAACACCATCTCATTTATACAGAAGGAACTGTCATTCCCACTGCAAATATTTTTTATTTTTTATTTATATTTTTCATTCATAGTTTTTGTTTTTTCACATTGATAAATTAATTTATTTTATATATTTACACAAATCATATATTTAAGTATAATTAATTGATGTAATTATTTGATTATCGGTGGTACACTTATGAATTCATTATATCACATAAGGTAGAATATATTGGAGCGCGGTACACTACTGGCATTCGTGAACATTTTTAGTGACAGCAGGGTTAGCTGAACGTTTTGATATAAGATATGTGTAGGTGGGCTTGAAAATGAAAGAGTGATGGCAGTTTACAAATCATGTTCTGATTTTTCCTTCCACACTGCAGCTTTCTCACTTCTCACTCTAATGTGACTCAGCTGCCCCCTGAGTGACCTTTGCTTGCACCTGTTACCTCAGTCAGTCACAGGTGTGTGACAGCTCTGCTCTAAACACAGTGCTCAAACTTGCCAAATTCACTGGCGATTGCCATCTTCAAACGCTTGTAGTTTTAAAAGTATAAATGCTACCGTGAAAAGGTTTATACTGTGACAATCACAAGAAACAGACCTAAAGTTTGATGTATAGTATGTCTCTGCAATATTAAAAATGAAGGGACAGTCGCAGTTTAAAAACGTCCCTTAACATTTCAGGTGGCTGTGAGTGAAGTTTCAATGAAAGTCAATGGGAGGGATGAGGTGCAAACAAATGGTCATATTCTGAAAACTATCAGGAGTATGTCCTAGCCGTGAACATTTTTAGTGACAGCAGGGTTAGCTGAACGTTTTGATATAAGATATGTGTAGGTGGGCTTGAAAATGACATAGTTATGGCAGTTTACAAATCATGTTCTGATTTTTCCTTTCACACTGCAGCTTTCTCACTCTAATGTGACTCAGCTGCCCCCTGAGTGACCTTTGCTTGCACCTGTTACCTCAGTCAGTCACAGGTGTGTGAGGTGCTCTGCTCTAAACAGGCTATTTAAACTTGCCAAGTTCACTGGCGATTTCCATTTTCAAACGCTTGTAGTTTTAAAAGTATAAATGCTACCGTGAAAAGGTTTATATTGTGACAATCACAAGAAACAGACCTAAATTTTGATGTATAGTATGTCTCTGAAAGATAAAAAATGAAGGCACAGTCGCAGTTTAAAAACGTCCCTTAAAATTTCTTGTGTCTAAAGTGGAGTTTCAATGAAAGTCAATGGGAGGGATGAGGTCCAAACAAATGGTCATATTCTGAAAACTATCAGGAATATGTCCTAGCCGTGAACATTTTTAGTGACAGCAGGGTTAGCTGAACGTTTTGATATAAGATATGTGTAGGTGGGCTTGAAAATGGCAGAGTGATGGCAGTTTACAAATCATGTTCTGATTTTTCCTTCTACACTCTAGATTTGTCACTTCTCACTCTAGTTGCTCAATGCATTCCTATGGGAAAATGTCGCCACAAAAACCGCGATATTTCGTGAACGATTCGGCGAAACGTTCCACAAAGTAATAGCAATCCGATCGGGAACAATCCGCACGTTTTGATATATTACTTGTCTTTGTAGTGTAAAAACTGTGGGAGGAGTTAGCGTGGCAAATATGGCTATAATAAGAAACGGAATAAAAATAAGAACTAGACAATCTACAATTTCTGGGGAAATTGTGTAAAGTGTTCTTGCCGCAACCTTTACCAAATGATTGATGAAATGTAAGCAGTGCACATTGCAAGCCTGATAGTGAGAAATGCATTTCAGCTTGTATTTTGAAGCTCACAGTCCAGCCTGGTGAGTCATCTGCCTCTTGAGTGACCTTTGGTTGCTGCACCTGGAGAGGGCGGAGTAGGCTCACTGTGCTGAGACAGCTGGGTTGCTATGACAACTCACTCTGAGAGGAATGTCAGCATGTGTGTTCTAAACAGGCTTTTTAAACTTGCCAAGTTCAATTGCGTGCTAAAATTAGTATTAATTAAATATTAAAGAAAAGAAACATAGTGTCTTATCCGGGATATCAATTATTTATTTTTATTTTTATTTTAATTTTTTTTTTTTTAATTTTATTTTAATTTTAATTTTTATTATTTTATTTTATTTTATTTATAATTTTATTTTTATTTTTATTTTAATTTTATTTTTATTTTATTTTTATTTTAATTTTATGTTAATTTTAATTTTATGTTAATTTTAATTTTATTTTTATTTTATTTTAATTTAATTTTATTTTTAATTTTATTTTTATTTAATTTTTTATTTTAATTTTAATTTTTTTATTTTAATTTTAATTTTATTTTATTTTTATCCAGACTGAATAATAACACCATCTCATTTATACAGAAGGAACTGTCATTCCCACTGCAAATATTTTTTATTTTTTATTTATATTTTGCATTCATAGTTTTTGTTTTTTCACATTGATAAATTAATTTATTTTATATATTTACACAAATCATATATTTAAGTATAATTAATTGATGTAATTATTTGATTATCGGTGGTACACTTATGAATTCATTATATCACATAAGGTAGAATATATTGGAGCGCGGTACACTACTGGCATTCGTGAACATTTTTAGTGACAGCAGGGTTAGCTGAACGTTTTGATATAAGATATGTGTAGGTGGGCTTGAAAATGAAAGAGTGATGGCAGTTTACAAATCATGTTCTGATTTTTCCTTTCACACTGCAGCTTTCTCACTCTAATGTGACTCAGCTGCCCCCTGAGTGACCTTTGGTTGCACCTGTTACCTCAGTCAGTCACAGGTGTGTGACAAGCTCTGCTCTAAACAGGCTGTTTAAACTTGCCAAGTTCACTGGCGATTGCCATTTTCAAACGCTTGTAGTTTTAAAAGTATAAATGCTACCGTGAAAAGGTTTATATTGTGACAATCACAAGAAAAAGACCTAAATTTTGATATATAGTATGTCTCTGCAATATTAAAAATGAAGGCACAGTCGCAGTTTAAAAACGTCCCTTAAAATGTCAGGTATCTAGAGTGGAGTTTCAATGAAAGTCAATGGGAGGGGTGAGGTGCAAACACATGGTCATATTCTGAAAACTATCAGGAGTATGTCCTAGCCGTGAACATTTTTAGTGACAGCAGGGTTAGCTGAACGTTTTGATATAAGATATGTGTAGGTGGGCTTGAAAATGACATAGTTATGGCAGTTTACAAATTATGTTCTGATTTTTCCTTCCACACTGCAGCTTTCTCACTCTAATGTGACTCAGCTGCCCCCTGAGTGACCTTTGCTTGCACCTGTTACCTCAGTCAGTCACAGGTGTGTGACAAGTTCTGCTCTAAACAGGCTATTTAAACTTGCCAAGTTCACTGGCGATTGCCATTTTCAAACGCTTGTAGTTTTAAAAGTATAAATGCTACCGTGAAAATGTTTATATTGTGACAATCACAAGAAAAAGACCTACAGTTTGATGTATAGTATGTCTCTGAAAGATAAAAAATGAAGGCACAGTCGCAGTTTAAAAACGTCCCTTAAAATGTCTGGTGTCTAGAGTGGAGTTTCAATGAAAGTCAATGGGAGGGATGAGGTCCAAACAAATGGTCATATTCTGAAAACTATCAGGAATATGGCTTAGCTGTGAACATTTTTAGTGACAGCAGGGTTAGCTGAACGTTTTGATATAAGATATGTGTAGGTGGGCTTGAAAATGAAAGAGTGATGGCAGTTTACAAATCATGTTCTGATTTTTCTGATTTTTCCTTTACACACTCTAGCTGTGCTCTGCTTCTCAATGCATTCCTATGGGAAAATTTCGCCGCAAAAACCGCGATATTTCTTGAACGATTCGGCGAAACGTTCCACAAAGTAATAGCAATCCGATCGGGAACAATGCGCACGTTTTGATATATTACTTGTATTTGTAGTGTAAAAACTGTGGGAGGAGTTAGCGTGGCAAATATGGCTATAATAAGAATAAGAATAAGAATATATATGTGAGATAACAATAAGTGTTCCTTGCTATGCAAGAACACTTAATAAGAATATATTTGTGAGATAACAATAAGTGTTCCTTGCTATGCAAGAACACTTAATAAGAATAAGAATAAGAATATATTTGTGAGATAACAATAAGTGTTCCTTGCTATGCAAGAACACTTAATAAGAACTAGACAATCTACAATTTCTGGGGAAATTGTGTAAAGTGTTCTTGCCGCAACCTTTACCAAATGATTGATGAAATGTAAGCAGTGCACATTGCAAGCCTGATAGTGAGAAATGCATTTCAGCTTGTATTTTGAAGCTCACAGTCCAGCCTGGTGAGTCATCTGCCTCTTGAGTGACCTTTGGTTGCTGCACCTGGAGAGGGCGGAGTAGGCTCACTGTGCTGAGACAGCTGGGTTGCTATGACAACTCACTCTGAGAGGAATGTCAGCATGTGTGTTCTAAACAGGCTTTTTAAACTTGCCAAGTTCAATTGCGTGCTAAAATTAGTATTAATTAAATATTAAAGAAAAGAAACATAGTGTCTTATCCGGGATATCAATTATTTATTTTTATTTTAATTTTTTTTTTATTTTAATTTTATTTTAATTTTAATTTTTATTATTTTATTTTATTTTATTTTTAATTTTATTTTTATTTTATTTTAATTTTAATTTTATGTTTTTTTTTATTTTTATTTTAATTTTATTTTTATTTTAATTTTATGTTAATTTTATTTTTATTTTAATTTTTTTTTAATTTTAATTTTATTTTTATTTTAATTTTTATTTTATTTTTAATTTTATTTTAATTTTAATTTTATTTTTTTTTATTTTAATTAAATTTTTATTTTATTTTTATTTTTATCCAGACTGAATAATAATACCATCTCATTTATACAGAAGGAACTGTCATTCCCACTGCAAATATGGCTATAATAAGAATAAGAATTAGATTTCAAATATGGCAGAGAAGAGCGGTTAAAAACAAACTGCTTCAAATTGCTCACTTCACTGGCGTCTTCACAATTTCTGTGGAAATTGTGTGGTGTTCTGGCCTCCACACAACTGGAGTGGGCAGGTTAGCTTTTGTCTCTCTGCTTCCTGCTCACACAGCTGGGTTCCTATGGCAACTCCCTCCACACCAAGGGCAGAGTCATGGTTATAAACAAACTGCTCCAAGTTGCTGACATCACTGGCGATTGCCATCTTCAAACGGTTGTAGTTTTAAAAGTATAAATGCTACCGTGAAAAGGCTTATATTGTGACAATCACAAGAAACAGACCTAAATTTTGATATATAGTATGTCTCTGCAATATTAAAAATGAAGGCACAGTCGCAGTTTAAAAACGTCCCTTAAAATTTCTTGTGTCTAAAGTGGAGTTTCAATGAAAGTCAATGGGAGGAGTGAGGTGCAAACAAATGGTCATATTCTGAAAACTATCAGGAGTATGTCCTAGCCGTGAACATTTTTAGTGACAGCAGGGTTAGCTGAACGTTTTGATATAAGATATGTGTAGGTGGGCTTGAAAATGACATAGTTATGGCAGTTTACAAATCATGTTCTGATTTTTCCTTCCACATTGCAGCTTTCTCACTCTAATGTGACTCAGCTGCCCCCTGAGTGACCTTTGCTTGCACCTGTTACCTCAGTCAGTCACAGGTGTGTGAGGAGCTGTGCTCTAAACAGGCTATTTAAACTTGCCAAATTCACTGGCGATTGCCATCTTCAAACGCTTGTAGTTTTAAAAGTATAAATGCTACCGTGAAAAGGTTTATATTGTGACAATCACAAGAAAAAGACCTACAGTTTGATGTATAGTATGTCTCTGAAAGATAACAAATGAAGGCACAGTCGCAGTTTAAAAACGTCCCTTAAAATGTCTGGTGTCTAGAGTGGAGTTTCAATGAAAGTCAATGGGAGGGGTGATGTGCAAACAAATGGTCATATTCTGAAAACTATCAGGAGTATGTCCTAGCCGTGAACATTTTTAGTGACAGCAGGGTTAGCTGAACGTTTTGATATAAGATATGTGTAGGTGGGCTTGAAAATGGCAGAGTGATGGCAGTTTACAAATCATGTTCTGATTTTTCCTTTGCACACTCTAGCTGTGCTCTGCTGCCCCTCTAGATGCACCATTCATTCCTATGGGAAAATTTTGCCGCAAAAACCGCGATATTTCTTGAACGATTCGGTGAAACGTTCCACAAAGTAATAGCAATCCGATCGGGAACAATCCGCACGTTTTGATATATTACTTGTCTTTGTAGTGTAAAAACTGTGGGAGGAGTTAGCGTGGCAAATTTGGCTATAATAATAAGAATAAAAATAAGAATAAGAATAAGAATATATTTGTGAGATAACAATAAGTGTTCCTTGCTATGCAAGAACACTTAATAAGAATATACTTGTGAGATAACAATAAGTGTTCCTTGCTATGCAAGAACACTTAACTAGACAATCTACAATTTCTGGGGAAATTGTGTAAAGTGTTCTTGCCGCAACCTTTACCAAATGATTGATGAAATGTAAGCAGTGCACATTGCAAGCCTGATAGTGAGAAATGCATTTCAGCTTGTATTTTGAAGCTCACAGTCCAGCCTCGTGAGTCATCTGCCTCTTGAGTGACCTTTGGTTGCTGCACCTGGAGAGGGCGGAGTAGGCTCACTGTGCTGAGACAGCTGGGTTGCTATGACAACTCACTCTGAGAGGAATGTCAGCATGCCTGTTCTAAACAGGCTTTTTAAACTTGCCAAGTTCAATTGCGTGCTAAAATTAGTATTAATTAAATATTAAAGAAAAGAAACATAGTGTCTTCTCCGGGATATCAATTATTTATTTTTATTTTAATTTTATTTTAATTTTAATTTGTATTTTATTTTATTTTATTTTATTTTTAATTTTATTTTTATTTTAATTTTAATTTTATTTTTAATTTTATTTTTATTTTAATTTTATTTTAATTTTATTTTTATTTATTTTTTTTTTAATTTTATTTTTATTTTATTTTTATTTTTATTTTAATTTTATTTTAATTTTATGTTAATTTTAATTTTATTTTATTTTTAATTTTATTTTTATTTTTATTTTATTTTTATTTTAATTTTATGTTAATTTTAATTTTATTTTTATTTTAATTTTAATTTTATTTTATTTTTAATTTTATTTTTTTTTTATTTTAATTTAATTTTTATTTTATTTTTATCCAGACTGAATAATAATACCATCTCATTTATACAGAAGGAACTGTCATTCCCACTGCAAATATTTTTTATTTATATTTTTCATTCATAGTTTTTGTTTTTTCACATTGATAAATTAATTTATTTTATATATTTACACAAATCATATATTTAAGTATAATTAATTGATGTAATTATTTGATTATCGGTGGTACACTTATGAATTCATTATATCACATAAGGTAGAATATATTGGAGCGCGGTACAGTACTGGCATTCGTGAACATTTTTAGTGACAGCAGGGTTAGCTGAACGTTTTGATATAAGATATTATATATAAATGCTACCGTGAAAAGGTTTATATTGTGACAATCACAAGAAAAAGACCTAAATTTTGATATATAGTATGTCTCTGCAATATTAAAAATGAAGGCACAGTCGCAGTTTAAAAACGTCCCTTAAAATGTCAGGTATCTAGAGTGGAGTTTCAATGAAAGTCAATAGGAGGGGTGAGGTGCAAACACATGGTCATATTGTGAAAACTATCAGGAGTATGTCCTAGCCGTGATCATTTTTAGTGACAGCAGGGTTAGCTGAACGTTTTGATATAAGATATGTGTAGGTGGGCTTGAAAATGACATAGTTATGGCAGTTTACAAATCATGTTCTGATTTTTCCTTCCACACTGCAGCTTTCTCACTCTAATGTGACTCAGCTGCCCCCTGAGTGACCTTTGCTTGCACCTGTTACCTCAGTCAGTCACAGGTGTGTGAGAATGCTCTGCTCTAAACAGGCTGTTTAAACTTGCCAAATTCACTGGCGATTGCCATCTTCAAACGCTTGTAGTTTTAAAAGTATAAATGCTACCGTGAAAATGTTTATATTGTGACAATCACAAGAAAAAGACCTACAGTTTGATGTATAGTATGTCTCTGAAAGATAACAAATGAAGGCACAGTCGCAGTTTAAAAACGTCCCTTAAAATGTCTGGTGTCTAGAGTGGAGTTTCAATGAAAGTCAATGGGAGGGGTGATGTGCAAACAAATGGTCATATTCTGAAAACTATCAGGAGTATGTCCTAGCCGTGAACATTTTTAGTGACAGCAGGGTTAGCTGAACGTTTTGATATAAGATATGTGTAGGTGGGCTTGAAAATGAAAGAGTGATGGCAGTTTACAAATCATGTTCTGATTTTTCTGATTTTTCCTTTGCACACTCTAGCTGTGCTGTGCTGCTCAATGCATTCCTATGGGAAAATTTCGACACAAAAACCGCGATATTTCTTGAACGATTCGGCGAAACGTTCCACAAAGTAATAGCAATCCGATCGGGAACAATCCGCACGTTTTGATATATTACTTGTCTTTGTAGTGTAAAAACTGTGGGAGGAGTTAGCGTGGCAAATTTGGCTATAAGAATAAGAATAAGAACTAGACAATCTACAATTTCTGGGGAAATTGTGTAAAGTGTTCTTGCCGCAACCTTTACCAAATGATTGATGAAATGTAAGCAGTGCACATTGCAAGCCTTATAGTGAGAAATGCATTTCAGCTTGTATTTTGAAGCTCACAGTCCAGCCTCGTGAGTCATCTGCCTCTTGAGTGACCTTTGGTTGCTGCACCTGGAGAGGGCGGAGTAGGCTAACTGTGCTGAGACAGCTGGGTTGCTATGACAACTCACTCTGAGAGGAATGTCAGCATGCCTGTTCTAAACAGGCTTTTTAAACTTGCCAAGTTCAATTGCGTGCTAAAATTAGTATTAATTAAATATTAAAGAAAAGAAACATAGTGTCTTATCCGGGATATCAATTATTTATTTTTATTTTTATTTTAATTTTTTTTTTATTTTAATTTTATTTTAATTTTAATTTTTATTATTTTATTTTTAATTTTATTTTTATTTTTATTTTATTTTAATTTTATGTTTATTTTTATTTTAATTTTAATTTTATTTTAATTTTATGTTAATTTTAATTTTATTTTTATTTTATTTTAATTTTATTTTTATTTTAATTTTATGTTAATTTTAATTTTATTTTAATTTTAATTTAATTTTATTTTTAATTTAATTTTTATTTTTATTTTAATTTTATGTTAATTTTAATTTTATTTTTATTTTTTTTTTAATTTTATTTTTATTTTAATTTTTTTTTTTAATTTAATTTTATTTTTATTTTAATTTTTATTTTTATTTTATTTTTAATTTTATTTTAATTTTAATTTAATTTTAATTTAATTTTTATTTTTATCCAGACTGAATAATAATACCATCTCATTTATACAGAAGGAACTGTCATTCCCACTGCAAATATTTTTTATTTATTTTAATTTTAATTTTATTTTTATTTTTATTTTAATTTTATTTTATTTTTTTATTTTAATTTTAATTTTATTTTATTTTTATCCAGACTGAATAATAACACCATCTCATTTATACAGAAGGAACTGTCATTCCCACTGCAAATATTTTTTATTTTTTATTTATATTTTTCATTCATAGTTTTTGTTTTTTCACATTGATAAATTAATTTATTTGATATATTTACACAAATCATATATTTAAGTATAATTAATTGATGTAATTATTTGATTATCGGTGGTACACTTATGAATTCATTATATCACATAAGGTAGAATATATTGGAGCGCGGTACACTACTGGCATTCGTGAACATTTTTAGTGACAGCAGGGTTAGCTGAACGTTTTGATATAAGATATGTGTAGGTGGGCTTGAAAATGACATAGTGATGGCAGTTTACAAATCATGTTCTGATTTTTCCTTCCACACTGCAGCTTTCTCACTCTAATGTGACTCAGCTGCCCCCTGAGTGACCTTTGCTTGCACCTGTTACCTCAGTCAGTCACAGGTTTGTGACAAGCTCTGCTCTAAACAGGCTGTTTAAACTTGCCAAGTTCACTGGCGATTGCCATTTTCAAACGCTTGTAGTTTTAAAAGTATAAATGCTACCGTGAAAAGGTTTAAATTGTGACAATCACAAGAAAAAGACCTAAATTTTGATATATAGTATGTCTCTGCAATATTAAAAATGAAGGCACAGTCGCAGTTTAAAAACGTCCCTTAAAATGTCAGGTATCTAGAGTGGAGTTTCAATGAAAGTCAATGGGAGGGGTGAGGTGCAAACACATGGTCATATTCTGAAAACTCTCAGGAGTATGTCCTAGCCGTGAACATTTTTAGTGACAGCAGGGTTAGCTGAACGTTTTGATATAAGATATGTGTAGGTGGGCTTGAAAATGACATAGTTATGGCAGTTTACAAATTATGTTCTGATTTTTCCTTCCACACTGCAGCTTTCTCACTCTAATGTGACTCAGCTGCCCCCTGAGTGACCTTTGCTTGCACCTGTTACCTCAGTCAGTCACAGGTGTGTGACAAGTTCTGCTCTAAACAGGCTATTTAAACTTGCCAAGTTCACTGGCGATTGCCATTTTCAAACGCTTGTAGTTTTAAAAGTATAAATGCTACCGTGAAAAGGTTTATATTGTGACAATCACAAGAAAAAGACCTACAGTTTGATGTATAGTATGTCTCTGAAAGATAAAAAATGAAGGCACAGTCGCAGTTTAAAAACGTCCCTTAAAATGTCTGGTGTCTAGAGTGGAGTTTCAATGAAAGTCAATGGGAGGGATGAGGTCCAAACAAATGGTCATATTCTGAAAACTATCAGGAATATGGCTTAGCTGTGAACATTTTTAGTGACAGCAGGGTTAGCTGAACGTTTTGATATAAGATATGTGTAGGTGGGCTTGAAAATGAAAGAGTGATGGCAGTTTACAAATCATGTTCTGATTTTTCTGATTTTTCCTTTACACACTCTAGCTGTGCTCTGCTTCTCAATGCATTCCTATGGGAAAATTTCGCCGCAAAAACCGCGATATTTCTTGAACGATTCGGCGAAACGTTCCACAAAGTAATAGCAATCCGATCGGGAACAATGCGCACGTTTTGATATATTACTTGTATTTGTAGTGTAAAAACTGTGGGAGGAGTTAGCGTGGCAAATATGGCTATAATAAGAATAAGAACTAGACAATCTACAATTTCTGGGGAAATTGTGTAAAGTGTTCTTGCCGCAACCTTTACCAAATGATTGATGAAATGTAAGCAGTGCACATTGCAAGCCTGATAGTGAGAAATGCATTTCAGCTTGTATTTTGAAGCTCACAGTCCAGCCTCGTGAGTCATCTGCCTCTTGAGTGACCTTTGGTTGCTGCACCTGGAGAGGGCGGAGTAGGCTCACTGTGCTGAGACAGCTGGGTTGCTATGACAACTCACTCTGAGAGGAATGTCAGCATGCCTGTTCTAAACAGGCTTTTTAAACTTGCCAAGTTCAATTGCGTGCTAAAATTAGTATTAATTAAATATTAAAGAAAAGAAACATAGTGTCTTCTCCGGGATATCAATTATTTATTTTGATTTTAATTTTATTTTAATTTTAATTTTTATTTTATTTTTATTTTAATTTTATTTTTAATTTTATTTTTATTTTTATTTTAATTTTATTTTTATTTTATTTTTATTTATTTTTTTTTTAATTTTATTTTTATTTTTATTTTATTTTTATTTTTATTTTATTTTTATTTTAATTTTATGTTAATTTTAATTTTATTTTTATTTTAATTTTAATTTTATTTTATTTTTAATTTTATTTTTTTTTTATTTTAATTTAATTTTTATTTTATTTTTATCCAGACTGAATAATAATACCATCTCATTTATACAGAAGGAACTGTCATTCCCACTGCAAATATTTTTTATTTATATTTTTCATTCATAGTTTTTGTTTTTTCACATTGATAAATTAATTTATTTTATATATTTACACAAATCATATATTTAAGTATAATTAATTGATGTAATTATTTGATTATCGGTGGTACACTTATGAATTCATTATATCACATAAGGTAGAATATATTGGAGCGCGGTACAGTACTGGCATTCGTGAACATTTTTAGTGACAGCAGGGTTAGCTGAACGTTTTGATATAAGATATGTGTAGGTGGGCTTGAAAATGACATAGTTATGGCAGTTTACAAATCATGTTCTGATTTTTCCTTTCACACTGCAGCTTTCTCACTCTAATGTGACTCAGCTGCCCCCTGAGTGACCTTTGCTTGCACCTGTTACCTCAGTCAGTCACAGGTGTGTGACAAGTTCTGCTCTAAACAGGCTGTTTAAACTTGCCAAGTTCACTGGCGATTGCCATTTTCAAACGCTTGTAGTTTTAAAAGTATAAATGCTACCGTGAAAAGGTTTATATTGTGACAATCACAAGAAAAAGACCTAAATTTTGATATATAGTATGTCTCTGCAATATTAAAAATGAAGGCACAGTCGCAGTTTAAAAACGTCCCTTAAAATGTCAGGTATCTAGAGTGGAGTTTCAATGAAAGTCAATAGGAGGGGTGAGGTGCAAACACATGGTCATATTCTGAAAACTATCAGGAGTATGTCCTAGCCGTGATCATTTTTAGTGACAGCAGGGTTAGCTGAACGTTTTGATATAAGATATGTGTAGGTGGGCTTGAAAATGACATAGTTATGGCAGTTTACAAATCATGTTCTGATTTTTCCTTCCACACTGCAGCTTTCTCACTCTAATGTGACTCAGCTGCCCCCTGAGTGACCTTTGCTTGCACCTGTTACCTCAGTCAGTCACAGGTGTGTGAGAATGCTCTGCTCTAAACAGGCTGTTTAAACTTGCCAAATTCACTGGCGATTGCCATCTTCAAACGCTTGTAGTTTTAAAAGTATAAATGCTACCGTGAAAATGTTTATATTGTGACAATCACAAGAAAAAGACCTACAGTTTGATGTATAGTATGTCTCTGAAAGATAACAAATGAAGGCACAGTCGCAGTTTAAAAACGTCCCTTAAAATGTCTGGTGTCTAGAGTGGAGTTTCAATGAAAGTCAATGGGAGGGGTGATGTGCAAACAAATGGTCATATTCTGAAAACTATCAGGAGTATGTCCTAGCCGTGAACATTTTTAGTGACAGCAGGGTTAGCTGAACGTTTTGATATAAGATATGTGTAGGTGGGCTTGAAAATGGCGGAGTGATGGCAGTTTACAAATCATGTTCTGATTTTTCCTTTGCACACTCTAGCTGTGCTCTGCTGCCACTCTAGATGCACCATTCATTCCTATGGGAAAATTTCGCCACAAAAACCGCGATATTTCTTGAACGATTCGGCGAAACGTTCCACAAAGTAATAGCAATCCGATCGGGAACAATCCGCACGTTTTGATATATTACTTGTCTTTGTAGTGTAAAAACTGTGGGAGGAGTTAGCGTGGCAAATTTGGCTATAATAATAAGAATAAGAATAAAAATAAGAATAAGAATATATTTGTGAGATAACAATAAGTGTTCCTTGCTATGCAAGAACACTTAACTAGACAATCTACAATTTCTGGGGAAATTGTGTAAAGTGTTCTTGCCGCAACCTTTACCAAATGATTGATGAAATGTAAGCAGTGCACATTGCAAGCCTGATAGTGAGAAATGCATTTCAGCTTGTATTTTGAAGCTCACAGTCCAGCCTGGTGAGTCATCTGCCTCTTGAGTGACCTTTGGTTGCTGCACCTGGAGAGGGCGGAGTAGGCTCACTGTGCTGAGACAGCTGGGTTGCTATGACAACTCACTCTGAGAGGAATGTCAGCATGCCTGTTCTAAACAGGCTTTTTAAACTTGCCAAGTTCAATTGCGTGCTAAAATTAGTATTAATTAAATATTAAAGAAAAGAAACATAGTGTCTTATCCAGGATATCAATTATTTATTTTTATTTTTATTTTAATTTTTTTTTTATTTTAATTTTAATTTTTATTTTATTTTATTTTTAATTTTAATTTTATTTTTATTTTATTTTAATTTTATTTTATTTTTAATTTTATTTTTATTTTTATTTTAATTTTATTTTATTTTTAATTTTATTTTTATTTTTATTTTAATTTTATTTTTAATTTTATTTTTATTTTTATTTTATGTTATTTTAATTTTTTTTTTATTTTAATTTTAATTTTTATTTTATTTTATTTTAATTTTATTTTTATTTTTAATTTTATTTTAATTTTAATTTTATTTTATTTTTATTTTAATTTTTATTTTATTTTTATTTTTATCCAGACTGAATAATATTACCATCTCATTTATACAGAAGGAACTGTCATTCCCACTGCAAATATTTTTTATTTTTTATTTATATTTTTCATTCATAGTTTTTGTTTTTTTACATTGATAAATTAATTTATTTTATATATTTACACAAATCATATATTTAAGTATAATTAATTGATGTAATTATTTGATTATCGGTGGTACACTTATGAATTCATTATATCACATAAGGTAGAATATATTGGAGCGCGGTACACTACTGGCATTCGTGAACATTTTTAGTGACAGCAGGGTTAGCTGAACGTTTTGATATAAGATATGTGTAGGTGGGCTTGAAAATGACACAGTGATGGCAGTTTACAAATCATGTTCTGATTTTTCCTTTCACACTGCAGCTTTCTCACTTCTCACTCTAATGTGACTCAGCTGCCCCCTGAGTGACCTTTGCTTGCACCTGTTACCTCAGTCAGTCACAGGTGTGTGAGAAGCTCTGCTCTAAACAGGCTGTTTAAACTTGCCAAGTTCACTGGCGATTGCCATTTTCAAACGCTTGTAGTTTTAAAAGTATAAATGCTACCGTGAAAAGGTTTATATTGTGACAATCACAAGAAAAAGACCTAAATTTTGATATATAGTATATCTCTGCAATATTAAAAATGAAGGCACAGTCGCAGTTTAAAAACGTCCCTTAAAATGTCAGGTATCTAGAGTGGAGTTTCAATGAAAGTCAATGGGAGGGGTGAGGTGAAAACACATGGTCATATTCTGAAAACTATCAGTAGTATGTCTTAGCTGTGAACATTTTTAGTGACAGCAGGGTTAGCTGAACGTTTTGATATAAGATATGTGTAGGTGGGCTTGAAAATGACATAGTTATGGCAGTTTACAAATCATGTTCTGATTTTTCCTTTCACACTGCAGCTTTATCACTCTAATGTGACTCAGCTGCCCCCTGAGTGACCTTTGCTTGCACCTGTTACCTCAGTCAGTCACAGGTGTGTGAGAAGGTCTGCTCTAAACAGGCTGTTTAAACTTGCCAAGTTCACTGGCGATTGCCATTTTCAAACGCTTGTAGTTTTAAAAGTATAAATGCTACCATGAAAAGGCTTATATTGTGACAATCACAAGAAACAGACCTAAATTTTGATGTATAGTATGTCTCTGAAAGATAAAAAATGAAGGCACAGTCGCAGTTTAAAAACGTCCCTTAAAATTTCTTGTGTCTAAAGTGGAGTTTCAATGAAAGTCAATGGGAGGTGTGAGGTCCAAACAAATGGTCATATTCTGAAAACTATCAGGAGTATGTCCTAGCCGTGAACATTTTTAGTGACAGCAGGGTTAGCTGAACGTTTTGATATAAGATATGTGTAGGTGGGCTTGAAAATGGCAGAGTGATGGCAGTTTACAAATCATGTTCTGATTTTTCCTTTGCACACTCTAGCTGTGCTCTGCTGCCACTCTAGATGCACCATTCATTCCTATGGGAAAATTTCGCCACAAAAACCGCGATATTTCTTGAACGATTCGGCGAAACGTTCCACAAAGTAATAGCAATCCGATCGGGAACAATCCGCACGTTTTGATATATTACTTGTCTTTGTAGTGTAAAAACTGTGGGAGGAGTTAGCGTGGCAAATTTGGCTATAAGAATAAGAATAAGAATATACTTGTGAGATAACAATAAGTGTTCCTTGCTATGCAAGAACACTTAATAAGAATATACTTGTGAGATAACAATAAGTGTTCCTTGCTATGCAAGAACACTTAATAAAAATAAGAATAAGAATAAGAATAAGAATATATTTGTGAGATAACAATAAGTGTTCCTTGCTATGCAAGAACACTTAACTAGACAATCTACAATTTCTGGGGAAATTGTGTAAAGTGTTCTTGCCGCAACCTTTACCAAATGATTGATGAAATGTAAGCAGTGCACATTGCAAGCCTGATAGTGAGAAATGCATTTCAGCTTGTATTTTGAAGCTCACAGTCCAGCCTGGTGAGTCATCTGCCTCTTGAGTGACCTTTGGTTGCTGCACCTGGAGAGGGCGGAGTAGGCTCACTGTGCTGAGACAGCTGGGTTGCTATGACAACTCACTCTGAGAGGAATGTCAGCATGTGTGTTCTAAACAGGCTTTTTAAACTTGCCAAGTTCAATTGCGTGCTAAAATTAGTATTAATTAAATATTAAAGAAAAGAAACATAGTGTCTTATCCGGGATATCAATTATTTATTTTTATTTTTATTTTAATTTTTTTTTTATTTTAATTTTATTTTAATTTTAATTTTTATTATTTTATTTTATTTTTAATTTTATTTTTATTTTTATTTTATTTTAATTTTATGTTTATTTTTATTTTAATTTTAATTTTATTTTAATTTTATTTTTATTTTAATTTTATGTTAATTTTAATTTTATTTTTATTTTAATTTTAATTTTATTTTATTTTTAATTTTATTTTTATTTTTAATTTTATTTTAATATTAATTTTAATTTTATTTTAATTTTATGTTAATTTAATTTTATTTTAATTTTTATTTTAATTTTATTTTTATTTTAATTTTATGTTAATTTTATTTTGATTTTAATTTTTTTTTTAATTTAATTTTATTTTTATTTTAATTTTTATTTTAATTTTATTTTTAATTTTATTTTAATTTTAATTTTTTTTTTTTTATTTTAATTAAATTTTTATTTTATTTTTATTTTTATCCAGACTGAATAATAATACCATCTCATTTATACAGAAGGAACTGTCATTCCCACTGCAAATATTTTTTATTTATTTTAATTTTTATTTAATTTTTATTTTATTTTTAATTTTTATTTTGTTTTAATTTTAATTTTTAATTTTATTTTTATTTTAATTTTATTTTATTTTTATTTTTATCCAGACTGAATAATAACACCATCTCATTTATACAGAAGGAACTGTCATTCCCACTGCAAATATTTTTTATTTTTTATTTATATTTTTCATTCATAGTTTTTGTTTTTTCACATTGATAAATTAATTTATTTTATATATTTACACAAATCATATATTTAAGTATAATTAATTGATGTAATTATTTGATTATCGGTGGTACACTTATGAATTCATTATATCACATAAGGTAGAATATATTGGAGCGCGGTACACTACTGGCATTCGTGAACATTTTTAGTGACAGCAGGGTTAGCTGAACGTTTTGATATAAGATATGTGTAGGTGGGCTTGAAAATGAAAGAGTGATGGCAGTTTACAAATCATGTTCTGATTTTTCTGATTTTTCCTTTGCACACTCTAGCTGTGCTGTGCTGCTCAATGCATTCCTATGGGAAAATTTCGCCGCAAAAACCGCGATATTTCTTGAACGATTCGGCGAAACGTTCTACAAAGTAATAGCAATCCGATCGGGATCAATGCGCACGTTTTGATATATTACTTGTCTTTGTAGTGTAAAAACTGTGGGAGGAGTTAGCGTGGCAAATATGGCTATAATAAGAATAAGAATTAGATTTCAAATATGGCAGAGAAGAGCGGTTAAAAACAAACTGCTTCAAATTGCTTACTTCACTGGCGTCTTCACAATTTCTGTGGAAATTGTGTGGTGTTCTGGCCTCCACACAACTGGAGTGGGCAGGTTAGCTTTTGTCTCTCTGCTTCCTGCTCACACAGCTGGGTTCCTATGGCAACTCCCTCCACACCAAGGGCAGAGTCATGGTTATAAACAAACTGCTCCAAGTTGCTGACATCACTGGCGATTGCCATCTTCAAACGGTTGTAGTTTTAAAAGTATAAATGCTACCGTGAAAAGGCTTATATTGTGACAATCACAAGAAACAGACCTAAATTTTGATATATAGTATGTCTCTGCAATATTAAAAATGAAGGCACAGTCGCAGTTTAAAAACGTCCCTTAAAATTTCTTGTGTCTAAAGTGGAGTTTCAATGAAAGTCAATGGGAGGAGTGAGGTGCAAACAAATGGTCATATTCTGAAAACTATCAGGAGTATGTCCTAGCCGTGAACATTTTTAGTGACAGCAGGGTTAGCTGAACGTTTTGATATAAGATATGTGTAGGTGGGCTTGATAATGACATAGTTATGGCAGTTTACAAATCATGTTCTGATTTTTCCTTCCACATTGCAGCTTTCTCACTCTAATGTGACTCAGCTGCCCCCTGAGTGACCTTTGCTTGCACCTGTTACCTCAGTCAGTCACAGGTGTGTGAGGAGCTGTGCTCTAAACAGGCTATTTAAACTTGCCAAGTTCACTGGCGATTGCCATCTTCAAACGCTTGTAGTTTTAAAAGTATAAATGCTACCGTGAAAAGGTTTATATTGTGACAATCACAAGAAAAAGACCTACAGTTTGATGTATAGTATGTCTCTGAAAGATAACAAATGAAGGCACAGTCGCAGTTTAAATACGTCCCTTAAAATGTCTGGTGTCTGGAGTGGAGTTTCAATGAAAGTCAATGGGAGGGGTGATGTGCAAACAAATGGTCATATTCTGAAAACTATCAGGAGTATGTCCTAGCCGTGAACATTTTTAGTGACAGCAGGGTTAGCTGAACGTTTTGATATAAGATATGTGTAGGTGGGCTTGAAAATGGCAGAGTGATGGCAGTTTACAAATCATGTTCTGATTTTTCCTTTGCACACTCTAGCTGTGCTCTGCTCCCACTCTAGATGCACCATTCATTCCTATGGGAAAATTTCGCCACAAAAACCGCGATATTTCTTGAACGATTCGGCGAAACGTTCCACAAAGTAATAGCAATCCGATCGGGAACAATCCGCACGTTTTGATATATTACTTGTCTTTGTAGTGTAAAAACTGTGGGAGGAGTTAGCGTGGCAAATTTGGCTATAATAATAAGAATAAGAACTAGACAATCTACAATTTCTGGGGAAATTGTGTAAAGTGTTCTTGCCGCAACCTTTACCAAATGATTGATGAAATGTAAGCAGGGCACATTGCAAGCCTGATAGTGAGAAATGCATTTCAGCTTGTATTTTGAAGCTCACAGTCCAGCCTCGTGAGTCATCTGCCTCTTGAGTGACCTTTGGTTGCTGCACCTGGAGAGGGCGGAGTAGGCTCACTGTGCTGAGACAGCTGGGTTGCTATGACAACTCACTCTGAGAGGAATGTCAGCATGACTGTTCTAAACAGGCTTTTTAAACTTGCCAAGTTCAATTGCGTGCTAAAATTAGTATTAATTAAATATTAAAGAAAAGAAACATAGTGTCTTAACCGGGATATCAATTATTTATTTTTATTTTTTTTTTTTTTTATTTTAATTTTAATTTTTATTTTATTTTATTTTTAATTTTATTTTTATTTTAATTTAATTTTAATTTTATGTTAATTTTAATTTTATTTTTATTTTAATTTTATTTTTATTTTAATTTTATGTTAATTTTTATTTTATTTTTAATTTTATTTTTATTTTAATTTAATTTAAATTTTATGTTAATTTTAATTTTATTTTTATTTTAATTTTATTTTTATTTTAATTTTATGTTAATTTTAATTTTATGTTAATTTTAATTTTATTTTTATTTTATTTTAATTTTATTTTATTTTTAATTTTATTTTTATTTTATGTTATTTTTATTTTATGTTATTTTAATTTTATGTTAATTTTATTTTTATTTAATTTTTTTTTAATTTTAATTTTATTTTATTTTTTAATTTTTATTTTTATTTTATTTTAATTTTATTTTAATTTAATTTTTATTTTATTTTTATTTTTATCCAGACTGAATAATAATACCATCTCATTTATACAGAAGGAACTGTCATTCCCACTGCAAATATTTTTTATTTATTTTAATTTTAATTTTAATTTAATTTTTATTTTATTTTTCATTTTATTTTTGTTTTAATTTTAATTTTTAATTTTATTTTTATTTTAATTTTATTTTATTTTTTTATTTTAATTTTAATTTTATTTTATTTTTATCCAGACTGAATAATAACACCATCTCATTTATACAGAAGGAACTGTCATTCCCACTGCAAATATTTTTTATTTTTATTTATATTTTTCATTCATAGTTTTTGTTTTTTCACATTGATAAATTAATTTATTTTATATATTTACACAAATCATATATTTAAGTATAATTAATTGATGTAATTATTTGATTATCGGTGGTACACTTATGAATTCATTATATCACATAAGGTAGAATATATTGGAGCGCGGTACACTACTGGCATTCGTGAACATTTTTAGTGACAGCAGGGTTAGTGGAACGTTTTGATATAAGATATGTGTAGGTGGGCTTGAAAATGGCAGAGTGATGGCAGTTTACAAATCATGTTCTGATTTTTCTGATTTTTCCTTTGCACACTCTAGCTGTGCTGTGCTGCTCAATGCATTCCTATGGGAAAATTTCGCCGCAAAAACCGCGATATTTCTTGAACGATTCGGCGAAACGTTCTACAAAGTAATAGCAATCCGATCGGGATCAATGCGCACGTTTTGATATATTACTTGTCTTTGTAGTGTAAAAACTGTGGGAGGAGTTAGCGTGGCAAATTTGGCTATAATAATAAGAATAAAAATAAGAATAAGAACTAGACAATCTACAATTTCTGGGGAAATTGTGTAAAGTGTTCTTGCCGCAACCTTTACCAAATGATTGATGAAATGTAAGCAGTGCACATTGCAAGCCTGATAGTGAGAAATGCATTTCAGCTTGTATTTTGAAGCTCACAGTCCAGCCTGGTGAGTCATCTGCCTCTTGAGTGACCTTTGGTTGCTGCACCTGGAGAGGGCGGAGTAGGCTCACTGTGCTGAGACAGCTGGGTTGCTATGACAACTCACTCTGAGAGGAATGTCAGCATGTGTGTTCTAAACAGGCTTTTTAAACTTGCCAAGTTCAATTGCGTGCTAAAATTAGTATTAATTAAATATTAAAGAAAAGAAACATAGTGTCTTATCCGGGATATCAATTATTTATTTTTATTTTAATTTTTTTTTTATTTTAATTTTATTTTAATTTTAATTTTTATTATTTTATTTTATTTTATTTTTAATTTTATTTTTATTTTATTTTAATTTTAATTTTATGTTTTTTTTTATTTTTATTTTAATTTTATTTTTATTTTAATTTTATGTTAATTTTATTTTTATTTTAATTTTTTTTTAATTTTAATTTTATTTTTATTTTAATTTTTATTTTTATTTTATTTTTAATTTTATTTTAATTTTAATTTTATTTTTTTTTATTTTAATTAAATTTTTATTTTATTTTTATTTTTATCCAGACTGAATAATAATACCATCTCATTTATACAGAAGGAACTGTCATTCCCACTGCAAATATGGCTATAATAAGAATAAGAATTAGATTTCAAATATGGCAGAGAAGAGCGGTTAAAAACAAACTGCTTCAAATTGCTCACTTCACTGGCGTCTTCACAATTTCTGTGGAAATTGTGTGGTGTTCTGGCCTCCACACAACTGGAGTGGGCAGGTTAGCTTTTGTCTCTCTGCTTCCTGCTCACACAGCTGGGTTCCTATGGCAACTCCCTCCACACCAAGGGCAGAGTCATGGTTATAAACAAACTGCTCCAAGTTGCTGACATCACTGGCGATTGCCATCTTCAAACGGTTGTAGTTTTAAAAGTATAAATGCTACCGTGAAAAGGCTTATATTGTGACAATCACAAGAAACAGACCTAAATTTTGATATATAGTATGTCTCTGCAATATTAAAAATGAAGGCACAGTCGCAGTTTAAAAACGTCCCTTAAAATTTCTTGTGTCTAAAGTGGAGTTTCAATGAAAGTCAATGGGAGGAGTGAGGTGCAAACAAACGGTCATATTCTGAAAACTATCAGGAGTATGTCCTAGCCGTGAACATTTTTAGTGACAGCAGGGTTAGCTGAACGTTTTGATATAAGATATGTGTAGGTGGGCTTGAAAATGACATAGTTATGGCAGTTTACAAATCATGTTCTGATTTTTCCTTCCACATTGCAGCTTTCTCACTCTAATGTGACTCAGCTGCCCCCTGAGTGACCTTTGCTTGCACCTGTTACCTCAGTCAGTCACAGGTGTGTGAGGAGCTGTGCTCTAAACAGGCTATTTAAACTTGCCAAATTCACTGGCGATTGCCATCTTCAAACGCTTGTAGTTTTAAAAGTATAAATGCTACCGTGAAAAGGTTTATATTGTGACTAGAGATGAGCGAATCGAAGTATCCGAAGTGGAATTCGAGTCGAATATCGGAAAAATTTCGATTCGTGCCGAATCCGAAAAACAGCCTAATTCGGACGCGCGAATCGAAATTTTTCCGAAAATGGCGGCTGACATGTGCGGCGACGGAGCGGGGATGTCGGGGAAGGCGCGCAGACAAGGCGCGCTGCCCCATAATGCATTCCTCAACGACATGTGATCGCATCAGCCAATCAGCAGCCAGCCAGCCAGCACTGTGTAATGGTCGAGGTATATATAGCGGCCATTTTGGAAATCTTCATTTGCCTGCAGTCATTGAACAGAGGCAGACCGCTCTGTACTAGGGACAGGGACAGAGTTAGGGCCACAGAAACGAGAATTGGGGACAGAGAGAAGTTACTTAGGGACAGAGAACCATTACTCAGGGACACAGACTTGTTAATGAGGGCCACAGAATCGTTATTTAGGGACAAAGAAACGCTAGTTAGGGCCACAGAATTCATACTCAGGGACAGACAGAATTTTCACTCAGTGCCAGAGAATTGTTACTTAGGGCCACAGAAACGTTATTAGGGCCACAGAATTTTTACTCAGGGACAGACAGAATTGTTACTGAGTGCCAGAGAATTGTTACTCAGGGACAGACAGAATTGTTACTGAGTGCCAGAGAATTCTTACTCAGGGCCACAGAATTCATTCTCAGGGACAGACAGAATTGTTACTCAGGGACAGACAGAATTGTTACTGAGTGCCAGAGAATTGTTACTCAGGGACAGACAGAATTGTTACTGAGTGCCAGAGAATTGTTACTCAGGGACAGACAGAATTGTTACTGAGTGCCAGAGAATTGTTACTCAGGGACAGACAGAATTGTTACTGAGTGCCAGAGAATTGTTACTTGCACAGACACAAAATTGTTACTTGTACAGACACAGAATTGTTACTCGCACAGACACAGAATTGTTACTCAGGGCCACAGAATTCATACTCAGGGACAGACAGAATTGTTACTGAGTGCCAGAGAATTGTTACTCAGGGACAGACAGAATTGTTACTGAGTGCCAGAGAATTGTTACTCGCACAGACACAAAATTGTTACTTGCACAGACACAGAATTGTTACTCGCACAGACACAGAATTGTTACTCAGGGCCACAGAATTCATACTCAGGGACAGACAGAATTGTTACTGAGTGCCAGAGAATTGTTACTCAGGGACAGACAGAATTGTTACTGAGTGCCAGAGAATTGTTACTCGCACAGACACAAAATTGTTACTTGCACAGACACAGAATTGTTACTCGCACAGACACAGAATTGTTACTCAGGGCCACAGAATTCATACTCAGGGACAGACAGAATTGTTACTGAGTGCCAGAGAATTGTTACTCAGGGACAGACAGAATTGTTACTGAGTGCCAGAGAATTGTTACTCAGGGACAGACAGAATTGTTACTGAGTGCCAGAGAATTGTTACTCGCACAGACACAAAATTGTTACTTGCACAGACACAGAATTGTTACTCGCACAGACACAGAATTGTTACTCAGGGCCACAGAATTCATACTCAGGGACAGACAGAATTGTTACTGAGTGCCAGAGAATTGTTACTTAGGGACAGACAGAATTGTTACTGAGTGCCAGAGAATTGTTACTCAGGGACAGACAGAATTGTTACTGAGTGCCAGAGAATTGTTACTCGCACAGACACAAAATTGTTACTTGCACAGACACAGAATTGTTACTCGCACAGACACAGAATTGTTACTCAGGGCCACAGAATTCATACTCAGGGACAGACAGAATTGTTACTGAGTGCCAGAGAATTGTTACTCAGGGACAGACAGAATTGTTACTGAGTGCCAGAGAATTGTTACTCAGGGACAGACAGAATTGTTACTGAGTGCCAGAGAATTGTTACTCAGGGACAGACAGAATTGTTACTGAGTGCCAGAGAATTGTTACTCGCACAGACACAAAATTGTTACTTGCACAGACACAGAATTGTTACTCGCACAGACACAGAATTGTTACTCAGGGCCACAGAATTCATACTCAGGGACAGACAGAATTGTTACTGAGTGCCAGAGAATTGTTACTCAGGGACAGACAGAATTGTTACTGAGTGCCAGAGAATTGTTACTCAGGGACAGACAGAATTGTTACTGAGTGCCAGAGAATTGTTACTTGCACAGACACAAAATTGTTACTTGCACAGACACAGAATTGTTACTCGCACAGACACAGAATTGTTACTCAGGGCCACAGAATTCATACTCAGGGACAGACAGAATTGTTACTGAGTGCCAGAGAATTGTTACTTAGGGACAGACAGAATTGTTACTGAGTGCCAGAGAATTGTTACTCAGGGACAGACAGAATTGTTACTGAGTGCCAGAGAATTGTTACTCGCACAGACACAAAATTGTTACTTGCACAGACACAGAATTGTTACTCGCACAGACACAGAATTGTTACTCAGGGCCACAGAATTCATACTCAGGGACAGACAGAATTGTTACTGAGTGCCAGAGAATTGTTACTCAGGGACAGACAGAATTGTTACTGAGTGCCAGAGAATTGTTACTCAGGGACAGACAGAATTGTTACTGAGTGCCAGAGAATTGTTACTCAGGGACAGACAGAATTGTTACTGAGTGCCAGAGAATTGTTACTCGCACAGACACAAAATTGTTACTTGCACAGACACAGAATTGTTACTCGCACAGACACAGAATTGTTACTCAGGGCCACAGAATTCATACTCAGGGACAGACAGAATTGTTACTGAGTGCCAGAGAATTGTTACTCAGGGACAGACAGAATTGTTACTGAGTGCCAGAGAATTGTTACTCAGGGACAGACAGAATTGTTACTGAGTGCCAGAGAATTGTTACTCGCACAGACACAAAATTGTTACTTGCACAGACACAGAATTGTTACTCGCACAGACACAGAATTGTTACTCAGGGCCACAGAATTCATACTCAGGGACAGACAGAATTGTTACTGAGTGCCAGAGAATTGTTACTCAGGGACAGACAGAATTGTTACTGAGTGCCAGAGAATTGTTACTCAGGGACAGACAGAATTGTTACTGAGTGCCAGAGAATTGTTACTCGCACAGACACAAAATTGTTA
Source organism: Staurois parvus (assembly GCF_062004578.1). Classification (NCBI taxonomy): domain Eukaryota; kingdom Metazoa; phylum Chordata; class Amphibia; order Anura; family Ranidae; genus Staurois; species Staurois parvus. Next base: position 329,005 of record NW_028318273.1, read on the forward strand.
CTTGCACAGACACAGAATTGTTACTCGCACAGACACAGAATTGTTACTCAGGGCCACAGAATTCATACTCAGGGACAGACAGAATTGTTACTGAGTGCCAGAGAATTGTTACTCAGGGACAGACAGAATTGTTACTGAGTGCCAGAGAATTGTTACTCAGGGACAGACAGAATTGTTACTGAGTGCCAGAGAATTGTTACTCAGGGACAGACAGAATTGTTACTGAGTGCCAGAGAATTGTTACTCGCACAGACACAAAATTGTTACTTGCACAGACACAGAATTGTTACTCGCACAGACACAGAATTGTTACTCAGGGCCACAGAATTCATACTCAGGGACAGACAGAATTGTTACTGAGTGCCAGAGAATTGTTACTCAGGGACAGACAGAATTGTTACTGAGTGCCAGAGAATTGTTACTCAGGGACAGACAGAATTGTTACTGAGTGCCAGAGAATTGTTACTCGCACAGACACAAAATTGTTACTTGCACAGACACAGAATTGTTACTCGCACAGACACAGAATTGTTACTCGCACAGACACAGAATTGTTACTCAGGGCCACAGAATTCATACTCAGGGACAGACAGAATTGTTACTGAGTGCCAGAGAATTGTTACTCAGGGACACCTAATCGTTGAATTAAATAGTATGTCAGACAACATGCAGAGGAGTGGCAGAGGAGGCAATGTTTTAGGAGCGAGCAGACGTGGCAGCAGAGGAAGGGGTCGAGGCAGCAGTATTCGCAGCCAGAGGCCAGTGCTCCCGGTGTCATCCAGCGGTCGTGTCTCCACCGACAACCCTGCCGTCATTGATTGGTTGGCTCGGTCGTCTTCCTCTTCCCAGGTCACCTCTGACACCTACAGCCAACGGTCGGTGGGTACGTCAGACACAACCGTTAGTTGGCATGGCCCGGGACCAAGCCCACTGAAATCACGTGTCCTCTACCTGCCCCTGTCCTTTGCTGTTCCCTCACCAAGCGAAGTATCGCATGCTGTGGGCTCAGCCCCACTGTACAGTGAGGAAGAGCTAACAGAGGGCGGTCAGGAACGGGGGGAGACATCGGCCTTTTCAGCAGCCAAGCGAACAAGTACTGGCGAGGAGAGTGGCTCGGTAGCAGGTCTAGAGACAGGTCTGTCTCCTGACCCAGACGCAGCCGAGGGGGCTAGTAGTGAGGCGGAGACCCTACTTGATGATGAGGAGGTTGATCGCACTTGGCAGCCTCGTCGTCATCAGGCAATTTCTTCCGCATCATCAGGAGAAGAGGGTGGCAGCTTGGCAGCGAGCAAAACAGTCGGTGGGTTGCCCAGGAGACAGCAGCAGGGTCGCATCAGTGTCAGTGGAGCCAAACGTCCACGGAGTAGAGCACCAGCTCCACTGCAGCCTACCACCACGGCCAGTAGTGGTGCCGGTGCGCACGGAGGAAGTAGCAGTCAGCCAGTGAAGAGTAGCGGGGGCAAAGTTTCCTACTCGGTGGTGTGGCAATTTTTCCTCAAGCCGCCCGAGGAAGTAAACGTAGCCGTATGTCGACTATGTGGCCAGAAATGCAAGCGTGGCCAGGGGGCCCATGTTGGGACTACAGCGTTGCGTCAGCATATGCAGCGTCACCATTCGGTGGCCTGGGAAAACCGTGATAAACATACGGCGGTTCTGCCTGCCCCAGCCCCCGCTCCATCACCCGCTCCGTTACTTGCTCCGTCACCCGACGTCGTCAATCGCCCTCTATCAGCCAGTCAAGGCTCCAACACCTCTGCTGAGGGGAGTTGTCGCTCATTGGCATCTTCCGCTCGTTCAGATGCTCCTTCTCCTGCTACTCCTCTTCTCGGATTCCGTCAACAGTCTTTCTTGGAATCCGTATCCAAGAGACAACAGTTTGCGAGCACGCACCCGACGGTGCAAAAGCTGAACGTCCTCCTGTCCAAGTTGCTGGTGCTGCAGTCCCTCCCTTTCCAACTGGTGGACTCAGCACCTTTCCGAGAAATGATGGCTTGTGCCGCGCCGCGGTGGAGAGTGCCAAGCCGTCATTTCTTTGCCCAAAAGGCAGTGCCAGCCCTGCATTCACATGTAGAAGAGATGGTGGGCCAGTCTTTGAGCATGTCGGTCTCTGCCAAAGTGCACGGCAGCGCCGACGTGTGGAGCTGTAACTACGGTCAGGGACAGTACATGTCATTTACGGCCCACTGGGTGAACGTGGTGCCGGCACAGCCGCACCAGCAACTTGGACAGGTCACGACGCTTTTGCCTCCACGTTTGCACGTCCTTGGTCCAGCAAGCATGTCCGCCTCTACCACCTCTTTTTCCGCCGTGTCCTCAGCCGCCACCCCCGTGCCAAGTCCCATTACCCGACCGGCATATCACATGTGCAGGGCGCAACGGTGTCACGCTGTGCTGCACCTGGTATGCCTTGGCGAACGTAGTCACACAGGGGAGGAACTGCTGAGTGTAATGAACAGAGAAATCGACAGATGGCTGTCTCCGCGCAAACTAAAAATCGGAACCATGTTGACTGACAACGGAAAGAACATGGTGTCTGCTCTGCGTCAAGGAAGGTTGTGCCATGCGCCATGCATGGCTCACGTGTTCAATCTGGTTGTCAAGCGGTTCCTAAAATCCACCATCCCACTGCAAGACATCCTTAAAATGTCACGTAAACTGTGCATGCATTTCAGCCATTCCTACACCGCAAAGAACACCCTCATTGAGCTGCAGCGGCAGAACGGAATTCCACAGCATCGCCTGATCTGCGACGTTGCAACAAGGTGGAATTCAACCCTACACATGTTAGACCGCCTTTACGAGCAGCGAAAGGCCATCACCGATTTCCTGATGTTACAAGCGGATAAAGGTACTCCCCTGTGTAACTTAGATGTCAGCCATTGGCAGCTCATGCGTGACACCTGCCGCTTGCTCAGGCCCTTTGAGGAGGCCACGCTATTCGTGAGTCGGCAGGACTATGGGATGAACGACGTCATTCCTCTGTTGCACGTCCTGGAACAAATGCTGTTAACAATGGCTGGTCAGGGTGCGGTAGACGTGGCGCACAGATCTCAACTCCACATGACCCCTGTGGGGGCAGGACAGGAAGAAGAGGAGGAGGTAGAGGAGGACATTTGTGCTCAGGAATTATTGAGTGAAATGGGTGGTTTTTCCACTCAGCGGACAGGAGTGGAGGAGCAGGAGCATCTGGTAGAGGAGGAGGAGGAGGAGACAGAGGACCCAGACGCACCGTGGCAGTATGCTGTGGAGATGGAGGCAGGGAGTCCCTCGCATTCCTTGGCACAAATGGCCCATAGCATGCTCGGTTGCTTGCGTAGCGACAGCCGAATAATAACCATCAGACAGAGGGATGACTTTTGGCTGTCCACCTTGTTGGACCCTCGCTACCGGTCCAAAATGGTGGCCTTTTTCACACCTGCTGAGAGGGAGGCCAAAATTACGTACTATAAAAACCACCTATGTAGTCAGTTGGTCTCTGCCTTTGTGCGCCAACGTCCATCCTCAGACACTGTGGGCCCTGTGCGCTCGCGTTCCGCTGGCATGGCAGCAGGGGAGGGGTGGGGTGGTAGGAGCAGTGGCAGCTCCACCAGCAGTGGCTGCCTCAGTCTGCAGTCGATGATGAGTAGCTTTCTTCACCAGCACAGTGAGGAAACTACTAACCAGCCGCAGCAGCAGCAGCAGCATCAGGTGGACCTGGAGCAGGAGCTCAAACAACAGGCTTGGGCCTACTTGGACAGCACCCTGCCAACCGAGGTAGACAATCCCCTTGACTACTGGGCAACGAAACTTGACCTTTGGCCCCAACTAGCTGAATTTGCCCTTGAAAGGCTGTCATGCCCGGCCAGTAGCGTGGCATCGGAGCGCGTGTTTAGTGCGGCAGGAGGTATTGTAACTCCGCGGAGGACACGACTGTCCACCCAAAGTGTGGAGAGACTCACGTTTGTGAAAATGAATCAGGCGTGGATTAGTCTGGATTTCAAACCACCAGTTCCTGACACAACTGACTAAATCCGCCATGAATCATGCCTCAAACATGTGCCACTTTCAGGTCTCCTCACACTGCTGGTGTGTTAAATTTTTTGACATAGGGTGCAGGCAGATTACGGGCCTCACATAGCTGCTGCCAGGCCCCTAATCTGCCATGGGCCCCTATATACCGCCTCCTCATGCTGCTGCCAAGTCCAGAGTCTCTCATGGGTCCCTGTACGGCCTCCCATTGCTGCTGTCTCCATCGCCACACTCTGCTGCCATGTGCCACTTTCAGGTCTCTTCACACTGCTGGTGTGTTAAATTTTTTGACATAGGGTGCAGGCAGATTACGGGCCTCACATAGCTGCTGCCAGGCCCCTAATCTGCCATGGGCCCCTATATACCGCCTCCTCATGCTGCTGCCAAGTCCAGAGTCTCTCATGGGTCCCTGTACGGCCTCCCATTGCTGCTGTCTCCATCGCCACACTCTGCTGCCATGTGCCACTTTCAGGTCTCTTCACACTGCTGGTGTGTTAAATTTTTTGACATAGGGTGCAGGCAGATTACGGGCCTCACATAGCTGCTGCCAGGCCCCTAATCTGCCATGGGCCCCTATATACCGCCTCCTCATGCTGCTGCCAAGTCTAGAGTCTCTCATGGGTCCCTGTACGGCCTCCCATTGCTGCTGTCTCCATCGCCACACTCTGCTGCCATGTGCCACTTTCAGGTCTCTTCACACTGCTGGTGTGTTAAATTTTTTGACATAGGGTGCAGGCAGATTACGGGCCTCACATAGCTGCTGCCAGGCCCCTAATCTGCCATGGGCCCCTATATACCGCCTCCTCATGCTGCTGCCAAGTCTAGAGTCTCTCATGGGTCCCTGTACGGCCTCCCATTGCTGCTGTCTCCATCGCCACACTCTGCCATGTGCCACTTTCAGGTCTCTTCACACTGCTGGTGTGTTTAATTTTTTGACATAGGGTGCAGGCAGATTACGGGCCTCACATAGCTGCTGCCAGGCCCCTAATCTGCCATGGGCCCCTATATACCGCCTCCTCATGCTGCTGCCAAGTCTAGAGTCTGTCATGGGTCCCTGTACGGCCTCCCATTGCTGCTGTCTCCATCGCCACACTCTGCTGCCATGTGCCATTTTCAGGTCTCTTCACACTGCTGGTGTGTTAAATTTTTTGACATAGGGTGCAGGCAGATTACGGGCCTCACATAGCTGCTGCCAGGCCCCTAATCTGCCATGGGCCCCTATATACCGCCTCCTCATGCTGCTGCCAAGTCTAGAGTCTCTCATGGGTCCCTGTACGGCCTCCCATTGCTGCTGTCTCCATCGCCACACTCTGCTGCCATGTGCCACTTTCAGGTCTCTTCACACTGCTGGTGTGTTAAATTTTTTGACATAGGGTGCAGGCAGATTACGGGCCTCACATAGCTGCTGCCAGGCCCCTAATCTGCCATGGGCCCCTATATACCGCCTCCTCATGCTGCTGCCAAGTCTAGAGTCTCTCATGGGTCCCTGTACGGCCTCCCATTGCTGCTGTCTCCATCGCCACACTCTGCTGCCATGTGCCACTTTCAGGTCTCTTCACACTGCTGGTGTGTTAAATTTTTTGACATAGGGTGCAGGCAGATTACGGGCCTCACATAGCTGCTGCCAGGCCCCTAATCTGCCATGGGCCCCTATATACCGCCTCCTCATGCTGCTGCCAAGTCTAGAGTCTGTCATGGGTCCCTGTACGGCCTCCCATTGCTGCTGTCTCCATCGCCACACTCTGCCATGTGCTACTTTCAGGTCTCTTCACACTGCTGGTGTGTTTAATTTTTTGACATAGGGTGCAGGCAGATTACGGGCCTCACATAGCTGCTGCCAGGCCCCTAATCTGCCATGGGCCCCTATATACCGCCTCCTCATGCTGCTGCCAAGTCTAGAGTCTGTCATGGGTCCCTGTACGGCCTCCCATTGCTGCTGTCTCCATCGCCACACTCTGCTGCCATGTGCCACTTTCAGGTCTCTTCACACTGCTGGTGTGTTAAATTTTTTGACATAGGGTGCAGGCAGATTACGGGCCTCACATAGCTGCTGCCAGGCCCCTAATCTGCCATGGGCCCCTATATACCGCCTCCTCATGCTGCTGCCAAGTCTAGAGTCTCTCATGGGTCCCTGTACGGCCTCCCATTGCTGCTGTCTCCATCGCCACACTCTGCTGCCATGTGCCACTTTCAGGTCTCTTCACACTGCTGGTGTGTTAAATTTTTTGACATAGGGTGCAGGCAGATTACGGGCCTCACATAGCTGCTGCCAGGCCCCTAATCTGCCATGGGCCCCTATATACCGCCTCCTCATGCTGCTGCCAAGTCTAGAGTCTCTCATGGGTCCCTGTACGGCCTCCCATTGCTGCTGTCTCCATCGCCACACTCTGCTGCCATGTGCCACTTTCAGGTCTCTTCACACTGCTGGTGTGTTAAATTTTTTGACATAGGGTGCAGGCAGATTACGGGCCTCACATAGCTGCTGCCAGGCCCCTAATCTGCCATGGGCCCCTATATACCGCCTCCTCATGCTGCTGCCAAGTCTAGAGTCTCTCATGGGTCCCTGTACGGCCTCCCATTGCTGCTGTCTCCATCGCCACACTCTGCTGCCATGTGCCACTTTCAGGTCTCTTCACACTGCTGGTGTGTTAAATTTTTTGACATAGGGTGCAGGCAGATTACGGGCCTCACATAGCTGCTGCCAGGCCCCTAATCTGCCATGGGCCCCTATATACCGCCTCCTCATGCTGCTGCCAAGTCCAGAGTCTCTCATGGGTCCCTGTACGGCCTCCCATTGCTGCTGTCTCCATCGCCACACTCTGCTGCCATGTGCCACTTTCAGGTCTCTTCACACTGCTGGTGTGTTAAATTTTTTGACATAGGGTGCAGGCAGATTACAGGCCTCACATAGCTGCTGCCAGGCCCCTAATCTGCCATGGGCCCCTATATACCGCCTCCTCATGCTGCTGCCAAGTCTAGAGTCTCTCATGGGTCCCTGTACGGCCTCCCATTGCTGCTGTCTCCATCGCCACACTCTGCTGCCATGTGCCACTTTCAGGTCTCTTCACACTGCTGGTGTGTTAAATTTTTTGACATAGGGTGCAGGCAGATTACGGGCCTCACATAGCTGCTGCCAGGCCCCTAATCTGCCATGGGCCCCTATATACCGCCTCCTCATGCTGCTGCCAAGTCTAGAGTCTGTCATGGGTCCCTGTACGGCCTCCCATTGCTGCTGTCTCCATCGCCACACTCTGCCATGTGCCACTTTCAGGTCTCTTCACACTGCTGGTGTGTTAAATTTTTTGACATAGGGTGCAGGCAGATTACGGGCCTCACATAGCTGCTGCCAGGCCCCTAATCTGCCATGGGCCCCTATATACCGCCTCCTCATGCTGCTGCCAAGTCTAGAGTCTGTCATGGGTCCCTGTACGGCCTCCCATTGCTGCTGTCTCCATCGCCACACTCTGCCATGTGCCACTTTCAGGTCTCTTCACACTGCTGGTGTGTTTAATTTTTTGACATAGGGTGCAGGCAGATTACGGGCCTCACATAGCTGCTGCCAGGCCCCTAATCTGCCATGGGCCCCTATATACCGCCTCCTCATGCTGCTGCCAAGTCTAGAGTCTCTCATGGGTCCCTGTACGGCCTCCCATTGCTGCTGTCTCCATCGCCACACTCTGCTGCCATGTGCCACTTTCAGGTCTCTTCACACTGCTGGTGTGTTAAATTTTTTGACATAGGGTGCAGGCAGATTACGGGCCTCACATAGCTGCTGCCAGGCCCCTAATCTGCCATGGGCCCCTATATACCGCCTCCTCATGCTGCTGCCAAGTCTAGAGTCTCTCATGGGTCCCTGTACGGCCTCCCATTGCTGCTGTCTCCATCGCCACACTCTGCTGCCATGTGCCACTTTCAGGTCTCTTCACACTGCTGGTGTGTTAAATTTTTTGACATAGGGTGCAGGCAGATTACGGGCCTCACATAGCTGCTGCCAGGCCCCTAATCTGCCATGGGCCCCTATATACCGCCTCCTCATGCTGCTGCCAAGTCCAGAGTCTCTCATGGGTCCCTGTACGGCCTCCCATTGCTGCTGTCTCCATCGCCACACTCTGCTGCCATGTGCCACTTTCAGGTCTCTTCACACTGCTGGTGTGTTAAATTTTTTGACATAGGGTGCAGGCAGATTACAGGCCTCACATAGCTGCTGCCAGGCCCCTAATCTGCCATGGGCCCCTATATACCGCCTCCTCATGCTGCTGCCAAGTCTAGAGTCTCTCATGGGTCCCTGTACGGCCTCCCATTGCTGCTGTCTCCATCGCCACACTCTGCTGCCATGTGCCACTTTCAGGTCTCTTCACACTGCTGGTGTGTTAAATTTTTTGACATAGGGTGCAGGCAGATTACGGGCCTCACATAGCTGCTGCCAGGCCCCTAATCTGCCATGGGCCCCTATATACCGCCTCCTCATGCTGCTGCCAAGTCTAGAGTCTGTCATGGGTCCCTGTACGGCCTCCCATTGCTGCTGTCTCCATCGCCACACTCTGCCATGTGCCACTTTCAGGTCTCTTCACACTGCTGGTGTGTTTAATTTTTTGACATAGGGTGCAGGCAGATTACGGGCCTCACATAGCTGCTGCCAGGCCCCTAATCTGCCATGGGCCCCTATATACCGCCTCCTCATGCTGCTGCCAAGTCTAGAGTCTGTCATGGGTCCCTGTACGGCCTCCCATTGCTGCTGTCTCCATCGCCACACTCTGCTGCCATGTGCCACTTTCAGGTCTCTTCACACTGCTGGTGTGTTAAATTTTTTGACATAGGGTGCAGGCAGATTACGGGCCTCACATAGCTGCTGCCAGGCCCCTAATCTGCCATGGGCCCCTATATACCGCCTCCTCATGCTGCTGCCAAGTCTAGAGTCTCTCATGGGTCCCTGTACGGCCTCCCATTGCTGCTGTCTCCATCGCCACACTCTGCTGCCATGTGCCACTTTCAGGTCTCTTCACACTGCTGGTGTGTTAAATTTTTTGACATAGGGTGCAGGCAGATTACGGGCCTCACATAGCTGCTGCCAGGCCCCTAATCTGCCATGGGCCCCTATATACCGCCTCCTCATGCTGCTGCCAAGTCTAGAGTCTCTCATGGGTCCCTGTACGGCCTCCCATTGCTGCTGTCTCCATCGCCACACTCTGCTGCCATGTGCCACTTTCAGGTCTCTTCACACTGCTGGTGTGTTAAATTTTTTGACATAGGGTGCAGGCAGATTACAGGCCTCACATAGCTGCTGCCAGGCCCCTAATCTGCCATGGGCCCCTATATACCGCCTCCTCATGCTGCTGCCAAGTCTAGAGTCTCTCATGGGTCCCTGTACGGCCTCCCATTGCTGCTGTCTCCATCGCCACACTCTGCTGCCATGTGCCACTTTCAGGTCTCTTCACACTGCTGGTGTGTTAAATTTTTTGACATAGGGTGCAGGCAGATTACGGGCCTCACATAGCTGCTGCCAGGCCCCTAATCTGCCATGGGCCCCTATATACCGCCTCCTCATGCTGCTGCCAAGTCTAGAGTCTGTCATGGGTCCCTGTACGGCCTCCCATTGCTGCTGTCTCCATCGCCACACTCTGCCATGTGCCACTTTCAGGTCTCTTCACACTGCTGGTGTGTTTAATTTTTTGACATAGGGTGCAGGCAGATTACGGGCCTCACATAGCTGCTGCCAGGCCCCTAATCTGCCATGGGCCCCTATATACCGCCTCCTCATGCTGCTGCCAAGTCTAGAGTCTGTCATGGGTCCCTGTACGGCCTCCCATTGCTGCTGTCTCCATCGCCACACTCTGCCATGTGCCACTTTCAGGTCTCTTCACACTGCTGGTGTGTTTAATTTTTTGACATAGGGTGCAGGCAGATTACGGGCCTCACATAGCTGCTGCCAGGCCCCTAATCTGCCATGGGCCCCTATATACCGCCTCCTCATGCTGCTGCCAAGTCTAGAGTCTCTCATGGGTCCCTGTACGGCCTCCCATTGCTGCTGTCTCCATCGCCACACTCTGCTGCCATGTGCCACTTTCAGGTCTCTTCACACTGCTGGTGTGTTAAATTTTTTGACATAGGGTGCAGGCAGATTACGGGCCTCACATAGCTGCTGCCAGGCCCCTAATCTGCCATGGGCCCCTATATACCGCCTCCTCATGCTGCTGCCAAGTCTAGAGTCTCTCATGGGTCCCTGTACGGCCTCCCATTGCTGCTGTCTCCATCGCCACACTCTGCTGCCATGTGCCACTTTCAGGTCTCTTCACACTGCTGGTGTGTTACATTTTTTGACATAGGGTGCAGGCAGATTACGGGCCTCACATAGCTGCTGCCAGGCCCCTAATCTGCCATGGGCCCCTATATACCGCCTCCTCATGCTGCTGCCAAGTCCAGAGTCTCTCATGGGTCCCTGTACGGCCTCCCATTGCTGCTGTCTCCATCGCCACACTCTGCTGCCATGTGCCACTTTCAGGTCTCTTCACACTGCTGGTGTGTTAAATTTTTTGACATAGGGTGCAGGCAGATTACAGGCCTCACATAGCTGCTGCCAGGCCCCTAATCTGCCATGGGCCCCTATATACCGCCTCCTCATGCTGCTGCCAAGTCTAGAGTCTCTCATGGGTCCCTGTACGGCCTCCCATTGCTGCTGTCTCCATCGCCACACTCTGCTGCCATGTGCCACTTTCAGGTCTCTTCACACTGCTGGTGTGTTAAATTTTTTGACATAGGGTGCAGGCAGATTACGGGCCTCACATAGCTGCTGCCAGGCCCCTAATCTGCCATGGGCCCCTATATACCGCCTCCTCATGCTGCTGCCAAGTCTAGAGTCTGTCATGGGTCCCTGTACGGCCTCCCATTGCTGCTGTCTCCATCGCCACACTCTGCCATGTGCCACTTTCAGGTCTCTTCACACTGCTGGTGTGTTAAATTTTTTGACATAGGGTGCAGGCAGATTACGGGCCTCACATAGCTGCTGCCAGGCCCCTAATCTGCCATGGGCCCCTATATACCGCCTCCTCATGCTGCTGCCAAGTCTAGAGTCTCTCATGGGTCCCTGTACGGCCTCCCATTGCTGCTGTCTCCATCGCCACACTCTGCTGCCATGTGCCACTATCAGGTCTCTTCACACTGCTGGTGTGTTAAATTTTTTGACATAGGGTGCAGGCAGATTACGGGCCTCACATAGCTGCTGCCAGGCCCCTAATCTGCCATGGGCCCCTATATACCGCCTCCTCATGCTGCTGCCAAGTCCAGAGTCTCTCATGGGTCCCTGTACGGCCTCCCATTGCTGCTGTCTCCATCGCCACACTCTGCTGCCATGTGCCACTTTCAGGTCTCTTCACACTGCTGGTGTGTTAAATTTTTTGACATAGGGTGCAGGCAGATTACAGGCCTCACATAGCTGCTGCCAGGCCCCTAATCTGCCATGGGCCCCTATATACCGCCTCCTCATGCTGCTGCCAAGTCTAGAGTCTCTCATGGGTCCCTGTACGGCCTCCCATTGCTGCTGTCTCCATCGCCACACTCTGCTGCCATGTGCCACTTTCAGGTCTCTTCACACTGCTGGTGTGTTAAATTTTTTGACATAGGGTGCAGGCAGATTACGGGCCTCACATAGCTGCTGCCAGGCCCCTAATCTGCCATGGGCCCCTATATACCGCCTCCTCATGCTGCTGCCAAGTCTAGAGTCTGTCATGGGTCCCTGTACGGCCTCCCATTGCTGCTGTCTCCATCGCCACACTCTGCCATGTGCCACTTTCAGGTCTCTTCACACTGCTGGTGTGTTTAATTTTTTGACATAGGGTGCAGGCAGATTACGGGCCTCACATAGCTGCTGCCAGGCCCCTAATCTGCCATGGGCCCCTATATACCGCCTCCTCATGCTGCTGCCAAGTCTAGAGTCTGTCATGGGTCCCTGTACGGCCTCCCATTGCTGCTGTCTCCATCGCCACACTCTGCCATGTGCCACTTTCAGGTCTCTTCACACTGCTGGTGTGTTTAATTTTTTGACATAGGGTGCAGGCAGATTACGGGCCTCACATAGCTGCTGCCAGGCCCCTAATCTGCCATGGGCCCCTATATACCGCCTCCTCATGCTGCTGCCAAGTCTAGAGTCTGTCATGGGTCCCTGTACGGCCTCCCATTGCTGCTGTCTCCATCGCCACACTCTGCTGCCATGTGCCACTTTCAGGTCTCTTCACACTGCTGGTGTGTTTAATTTTTTGACATAGGGTGCAGGCAGATTACGGGCCTCACATAGCTGCTGCCAGGCCCCTAATCTGCCATGGGCCCCTATATACCGCCTCCTCATGCTGCTGCCAAGTCTAGAGTCTCTCATGGGTCCCTGTACGGCCTCCCATTGCTGCTGTCTCCATCGCCACACTCTGCTGCCATGTGCCACTTTCAGGTCTCTTCACACTGCTGGTGTGTTAAATTTTTTGACATAGGGTGCAGGCAGATTACGGGCCTCACATAGCTGCTGCCAGGCCCCTAATCTGCCATGGGCCCCTATATACCGCCTCCTCATGCTGCTGCCAAGTCTAGAGTCTGTCATGGGTCCCTGTACGGCCTCCCATTGCTGCTGTCTCCATCGCCACACTCTGCCATGTGCCACTTTCAGGTCTCTTCACACTGCTGGTGTGTTTAATTTTTTGACATAGGGTGCAGGCAGATTACGGGCCTCACATAGCTGCTGCCAGGCCCCTAATCTGCCATGGGCCCCTATATACCGCCTCCTCATGCTGCTGCCAAGTCTAGAGTCTGTCATGGGTCCCTGTACGGCCTCCCATTGCTGCTGTCTCCATCGCCACACTCTGCCATGTGCCACTTTCAGGTCTCTTCACACTGCTGGTGTGTTTAATTTTTTGACATAGGGTGCAGGCAGATTACGGGCCTCACATAGCTGCTGCCAGGCCCCTAATCTGCCATGGGCCCCTATATACCGCCTCCTCATGCTGCTGCCAAGTCCAGAGTCTCTCATGGGTCCCTGTACGGCCTCCCATTGCTGCTGTCTCCATCGCCACACTCTGCTGCCATGTGCCACTTTCAGGTCTCTTCACACTGCTGGTGTGTTAAATTTTTTGACATAGGGTGCAGGCAGATTACGGGCCTCACATAGCTGCTGCCAGGCCCCTAATCTGCCATGGGCCCCTATATACCGCCTCCTCATGCTGCTGCCAAGTCCAGAGTCTCTCATGGGTCCCTGTACGGCCTCCCATTGCTGCTGTCTCCATCGCCACACTCTGCTGCCATGTGCCACTTTCAGGTCTCTTCACACTGCTGGTGTGTTAAATTTTTTGACATAGGGTGCTGGCAGATTACGGGCCTCCCATTGCTGCTGCCAGACATGTAATCTGCCATGGGCCCCCGTACCGACTCCTCATGCTGTGACGTTGCAACAAGGTGTAATTCAACCCTACATATGTTAGACCGCCTTTACGAACAGCTAAAGTCCATCACAGATTTCCTGATGTTAAAAGCGGATAAAGGTACTCCCTGTGTAACTTAGATGTCAGCCATTGTCAGCTCATGTGTGACACCTGCGCTTGCTCAGGCCCTTTGAGGAGGCCACGCTATTCGTGAGTCGGCAGGACTATGGGATGAATGAGGTCAAATCGGCCATGGGCCCCCGTACCGCCTGTTCACGCTGATGCTGGTCCCACAGTGTGACCTGGGTCCCTGTACGGCCTCCCATTGCTTCCACTCTGCCATGTGCCACTTTGAAATCTCCTCACACTCCTGCGGTTGTCCATTTTGTCATAGGTTGCTGGCAGATTACAGGCCTTCCATAGGTGCCACCAAGCCCCATATCGGCCATGGGCCCCCGTACCGCCTGGTCACGCTGCTGCTGGGCCCACAGTGTGACCTGGGTCCCTGTACCGCCTCCCATTGCTCCCACTCTGCCATGTGCCACTTTCAGGTCTCCTCACGCTCCTGCTGGTTTCCATTTTGTCATAGGTTGCTGTATGGCCTCCCATTGCTGCTGCCTCCACCGCCACACTGTGGCTCCAAACACTGGTTTTGGCCCCGTGACTGGCCAAAGGAGTGAAGTGTGCAGTGATTCTAAGATCGACGGCACTCATCTGCATGTCATACTGACAGACAGTATTATTTCTCTTCCCCAGCAGACTCCAAGGGCATTTAAATTAAAGGTACAGTGTTCTGCACTAATATTAAGTCTCTCTGAAGCCTAGAAACACCCTTTTTTAAGTTAAATTCACAGCGAATTTATTCGACTCGAATCGAATATTGTCCACGAATTCGCCGAATCAGTCGAATCGAATTTTTCATTTCTTCGCTCATCTCTAATTGTGACAATCACAAGAAAAAGACCTACAGTTTGATGTATAGTATGTCTCTGAAAGATAACAAATGAAGGCACAGTCGCAGTTTAAAAACGTCCCTTAAAATGTCTGGTGTCTAGAGTGGAGTTTCAATGAAAGTCAATGGGAGGGGTGATGTGCAAACAAATGGTCATATTCTGAAAACTATCAGGCGTATGTCCTAGCCGTGAACATTTTTAGTGACAGCAGGGTTAGCTGAACGTTTTGATATAAGATATGTGTAGGTGGGCTTGAAAATGGCAGAGTGATGGCAGTTTACAAATCATGTTCTGATTTTTCCTTTGCACACTCTAGCTGTGCTCTGCTGCCACTCTAGATGCACCATTCATTCCTATGGGAAAATTTCGCCGCAAAAACCGCGATATTTCTTGAACGATTCGGTGAAACGTTCCACAAAGTAATAGCAATCCGATCGGGAACAATCCGCACGTTTTGATATATTACTTGTCTTTGTAGTGTAAAAACTGTGGGAGGAGTTAGCGTGGCAAATTTGGCTATAATAATAAGAATAAAAACTAGACAATCTACAATTTCTGGGGAAATTGTGTAAAGTGTTCTTGCCGCAACCTTTACCAAATGATTGATGAAATGTAAGCAGTGCACATTGCAAGCCTGATAGTGAGAAATGCATTTCAGCTTGTATTTTGAAGCTCACAGTCCAGCCTGGTGAGTCATCTGCCTCTTGAGTGACCTTTGGTTGCTGCACCTGGAGAGGGCGGAGTAGGCTCACTGTGCTGAGACAGCTGGGTTGCTATGACAACTCACTCTGAGAGGAATGTCAGCATGTGTGTTCTAAACAGGCTTTTTAAACTTGCCAAGTTCAATTGCGTGCTAAAATTAGTATTAATTAAATATTAAAGAAAAGAAACATAGTGTCTTATCCGGGATATCAATTATTTATTTTTTTTTTATTTTAATTTTTTTTTATTTTAATTTTATTTTAATTTTAATTTTTATTATTTTATTTTATTTTTAATTTTATTTTTATTTTATTTTAATTTTATATTTATTTTTATTTTAATTTTATATTTATTTTTATTTTAATTTTAATTTTATTTTAATTTTATTTTTATTTTAATTTTATGTTAATTTTAATTTTATTTTTATTTTTATTTTAATTTTATTTTATTTTTAATTTTATTTTTATTTTTAATTTTATTTTTATTTTTATTTTAATTTTATGTTAATTTAATTTTATTTTAATTTTTATTTTAATTTTATTTTTATTTTAATTTTATGTTAATTTTATTTTGATTTTAATTTTTTTTTAATTTTTATTTTATTTTTATTTTAATTTTTATTTTTATTTTATTTTTAATTTTATTTTAATTTTAATTTTATTTTTTTTTTATTTTAATTAAATTTTTATTTTATTTTTTTTTTTTATCCAGACTGAATAATAATACCATCTCATTTATACAGAAGGAACTGTCATTCCCACTGCAAATATTTTTTATTTATTTTAATTTTTATTTAATTTTAATTTTATTTTTATTTTAATTTTAATTTTATTTTATTTTTAATTTTATTTTTATTTTTAATTTTATTTTAATTTTAATTTTTAATTTTATTTTTATTTTAATTTTATTTTATTTTTATTTTTATCCAGACTGAATAATAACACCATCTCATTTATACAGAAGGAACTGTCATTCCCACTGCAAATATTTTTTATTTTTTATTTATATTTTTCATTCATAGTTTTTGTTTTTTCACATTGATAAATTAATTTATTTTATATATTTACACAAATCATATATTTAAGTATAATTAATTGATGTAATTATTTGATTATCGGTGGTACACTTATGAATTCATTATATCACATAAGGTAGAATATATTGGAGCGCGGTACACTACTGGCATTCGTGAACATTTTTAGTGACAGCAGGGTTAGCTGAACGTTTTGATATAAGATATGTGTAGGTGGGCTTGAAAATGGCAGAGTGATGGCAGTTTACAAATCATGTTCTGATTTTTCTGATTTTTCCTTTGCACACTCCAGCTGTGCTGTGCTGCTCAATGCATTCCTATGGGAAAATTTCACCGCAAAAACCGCGATATTTCTTGAACGATTCGGCGAAACGTTCTACAAAGTAATAGCAATCTGATCGGGATCAATGCGCACGTTTTGATATATTACTTGTCTTTGTAGTGTAAAAACTGTGGGAGGAGTTAGCGTGGCAAATATGGCTATAATAAGAATAAGAATTAGATTTCAAATATGGCAGAGAAGAGCGGTTAAAAACAAACTGCTTCAAATTGCTTACTTCACTGGTGTCTTCACAATTTCTGTGGAAATTGTGTGGTGTTCTGGCCTCCACACACTGGAGTGGGCAGGTTAGCTTTTGTCTCTCTGCTTCCTGCTCACACAGCTGGGTTCCTATGGCAACTCCCTCCACACCAAGGGCAGAGTCATGGTTATAAACAAACTGCTCCAAGTTGCTGACATCACTGGCGATTGCCATCTTCAAACGGTTGTAGTTTTAAAAGTATAAATGCTACCGTGAAAAGGCTTATATTGTGACAATCACAAGAAACAGACCTAAATTTTGATATATAGTATGTCTCTGCAATATTAAAAATGAAGGCACAGTCGCAGTTTAAAAACGTCCCTTAAAATTTCTTGTGTCTAAAGTGGAGTTTCAATGAAAGTCAATGGGAGGAGTGAGGTGCAAACAAATGGTCATATTCTGAAAACTATCAGGAGTATGTCCTAGCCGTGAACATTTTTAGTGACAGCAGGGTTAGCTGAACGTTTTGATATAAGATATGTGTAGGTGGGCTTGAAAATGACATAGTTATGGCAGTTTACAAATCATGTTCTGATTTTTCCTTTCACACTGCAGCTTTCTCACTCTAATGTGACTCAGCTGCCCCCTGAGTGACCTTTGCTTGCACCTGTTACCTCAGTCAGTCACAGGTGTGTGAGGAGCTGTGCTCTAAACAGGCTGTTTAAACTTGCCAAATTCACTGGCGATTGCCATCTTCAAACGCTTGTAGTTTTAAAAGTATAAATGCTACCGTGAAAAGGTTTATATTGTGACAATCACAAGAAAAAGACCTACAGTTTGATGTATAGTATGTCTCTGAAAGATAACAAATGAAGGCACAGTCGCAGTTTAAAAACGTCCCTTAAAATGTCTGGTGTCTAGAGTGGAGTTTCAATGAAAGTCAATGGGAGGGATGAGGTCCAAACAAATGGTCATATTCTGAAAACTATCAGGAATATGGCTTAGCTGTGAACATTTTTAGTGACAGCAGGGTTAGCTGAACGTTTTGATATAAGATATGTGTAGGTGGGCTTGAAAATGGCAGAGTGATGGCAGTTTACAAATCATGTTCTGATTTTTCTGATTTTTCCTTTGCACACTCTAGCTGTGCTGTGCTGCTCAATGCATTTCTATGGGAAAATTTCGCCGCAAAAACCGCGATATTTCTTGAACGATTCGGCGAAACGTTCCACAAAGTAATAGCAATCCGATCGGGAACAATGCGCACGTTTTGATATATTACTTGTCTTTGTAGTGTAAAAACTGTGGGAGGAGTTAGCGTGGCAAATATGGCTATAATAAGAATAAGAATAAGAATAAGAATATATATGTGAGATAACAATAAGTGTTCCTTGCTATGCAAGAACACTTAATAAGAATAAGAATAAGAATATATTTGTGAGATAACAATAAGTGTTCCTTGCTATGCAAGAACACTTAATAAGAATATATTTGTGAGATAACAATAAGTGTTCCTTGCTATGCAAGAACACTTAACTAGACAATCTACAATTTCTGGGGAAATTGTGTAAAGTGTTCTTGCCGCAACCTTTACCAAATGATTGATGAAATGTAAGCAGTGCACATTGCAAGCCTGATAGTGAGAAATGCATTTCAGCTTGTATTTTGAAGCTCACAGTCCAGCCTGGTGAGTCATCTGCCTCTTGAGTGACCTTTGGTTGCTGCACCTGGAGAGGGCGGAGTAGGCTCACTGTGCTGAGACAGCTGGGTTGCTATGACAACTCACTCTGAGAGGAATGTCAGCATGTGTGTTCTAAACAGGCTTTTTAAACTTGCCAAGTTCAATTGCGTGCTAAAATTAGTATTAATTAAATATTAAAGAAAAGAAACATAGTGTCTTATCCGGGATATCAATTATTTATTTTTATTTTTATTTTAATTTTTTTTTTTAATTTTATTTTAATTTTAATTTTTATTATTTTATTTTATTTTATTTATAATTTTATTTTTATTTTTAATTTTATTTTTATTTTATTTTTATTTTAATTTTATTTTTATTTTAATTTTATGTTAATTTTAATTTTATTTTTATTTTTATTTTAATTTTATTTTTATTTTAATTTTATGTTAATTTTAATTTTATTTTTATTTTATTTTAATTTAATTTTATTTTTAATTTTATTTTTATTTAATTTTTTATTTTTATTTTAATTTTTTTATTTTAATTTTAATTTTATTTTATTTTTATCCAGACTGAATAATAACACCATCTCATTTATACAGAAGGAACTGTCATTCCCACTGCAAATATTTTTTATTTTTTATTTATATTTTGCATTCATAGTTTTTGTTTTTTCACATTGATAAATTAATTTATTTTATATATTTACACAAATCATATATTTAAGTATAATTAATTGATGTAATTATTTGATTATCGGTGGTACACTTATGAATTCATTATATCACATGAGGTAGAATATATTGGAGCGCGGTACACTACTGGCATTCGTGAACATTTTTAGTGACAGCAGGGTTAGCTGAACGTTTTGATATAAGATATGTGTAGGTGGGCTTGAAAATGAAAGAGTGATGGCAGTTTACAAATCATGTTCTGATTTTTCCTTTCACACTGCAGCTTTCTCACTCTAATGTGACTCAGCTGCCCCCTGAGTGACCTTTGGTTGCACCTGTTACCTCAGTCAGTCACAGGTGTGTGATGAGCTCTGCTCTAAACAGTCTTTTTAAACTTGCCAAGTTCACTGGCGATTGCCATTTTCAAACGCTTGTAGTTTTAAAAGTATAAATGCTACCGTGAAAAGGTTTATACTGTGACAATCACAAGAAAAAGACCTAAATTTTGATGTATAGTATGTCTCTGAAAGATAAAAAATGAAGGCACAGTCGCAGTTTAAAAACGTCCCTTAAAATATCTTGTGTCTAAAGTGGAGTTTCAATGAAAGTCAATGGGAGGGATGAGGTCCAAACAAATGGTCATATTCTGAAAACTATCAGGAGTATGTCCTAGCCGTGAACATTTTTAGTGACAGCAGGGTTAGCTGAACGTTTTGATATAAGATATGTGTAGGTGGGCTTGAAAATGACATAGTTATGGCAGTTTACAAATCATGTTCTGATTTTTCCTTTCACACTGCAGCTTTCTCACTCTAATGTGACTCAGCTGCCCCCTGAGTGACCTTTGCTTGCACCTGTTACCTCAGTCAGTCACAGGTGTGTGATGAGCTCTGCTCTAAACAGGCTTTTTAAACTTGCCAAGTTCACTGGCGATTGCCATCTTCAAACGCTTGTAGTTTTAAAAGTATAAATGCTACAGTGAAACGGTTTATATTGTGACAATCACAAGAAAAAGACCTACAGTTTGATGTATAGTATGTCTCTGAAAGATAACAAATGAAGGCACAGTCGCAGTTTAAAAACGTCCCTTAAAATGTCTGGTGTCTAGAGTTGAGTTTCAATGAAAGTCAATGGGAGGGGTGAGGTCCAAACAAATGGTCATATTCTGAAAACTATCAGGAGTATGTCCTAGCCGTGAACATTTTTAGTGACAGCAGGGTTAGCTGAACGTTTTGATATAAGATATGTGTAGGTGGGCTTGAAAATGGCAGAGTGATGGCAGTTTACAAATCATGTTCTGATTTTTCCTTTGCACACTCTAGCTGTGCTCTGCTGCCACTCTAGATGCACCATTCATTCCTATGGGAAAATTTCGCCGCAAAAACCGCGATATTTCTTGAACGATTCGGCGAAACGTTCCACAAAGTAATAGCAATCCGATCGGGATCAATGCGCACGTTTTGATATATTACTTGTCTTTGTAGTGTAAAAACTGTGGGAGGAGTTAGCGTGGCAAATATGGCTATAATAAGAATAAGAATAAGAATAAGAATATATATGTGAGATAACAATAAGTGTTCCTTGCTATGCAAGAACACTTAATAAGAATATATTTGTGAGATAACAATAAGTGTTCCTTGCTATGCAAGAACACTTAACTAGACAATCTACAATTTCTGGGGAAATTGTGTAAAGTGTTCTTGCCGCAACCTTTACCAAATGATTGATGAAATGTAAGCAGTGCACATTGCAAGCCTGATAGTGAGAAATGCATTTCAGCTTGTATTTTGAAGCTCACAGTCCAGCCTGGTGAGTCATCTGCCTCTTGAGTGACCTTTGGTTGCTGCACCTGGAGAGGGCGGAGTAGGCTCACTGTGCTGAGACAGCTGGGTTGCTATGACAACTCACTCTGAGAGGAATGTCAGCATGTGTGTTCTAAACAGGCTTTTTAAACTTGCCAAGTTCAATTGCGTGCTAAAATTAGTATTAATTAAATATTAAAGAAAAGAAACATAGTGTCTTATCCGGGATATCAATTATTTATTTTTATTTTTATTTTAATTTTTTTTTTTTAATTTTATTTTAATTTTAATTTTTATTATTTTATTTTATTTTATTTATAATTTTATTTTTATTTTTAATTTTATTTTTATTTTATTTTTATTTTAATTTTATTTTTATTTTAATTTTATGTTAATTTTAATTTTATTTTTATTTTTATTTTAATTTTATTTTTATTTTAATTTTATGTTAATTTTAATTTTATTTTTATTTTATTTTAATTTAATTTTATTTTTAATTTTATTTTTATTTAATTTTTTATTTTTATTTTAATTTTTTTATTTTAATTTTAATTTTATTTTATTTTTATCCAGACTGAATAATAACACCATCTCATTTATACAGAAGGAACTGTCATTCCCACTGCAAATATTTTTTATTTTTTATTTATATTTTGCATTCATAGTTTTTGTTTTTTCACATTGATAAATTAATTTATTTTATATATTTACACAAATCATATATTTAAGTATAATTAATTGATGTAATTATTTGATTATCGGTGGTACACTTATGAATTCATTATATCACATGAGGTAGAATATATTGGAGCGCGGTACACTACTGGCATTCGTGAACATTTTTAGTGACAGCAGGGTTAGCTGAACGTTTTGATATAAGATATGTGTAGGTGGGCTTGAAAATGAAAGAGTGATGGCAGTTTACAAATCATGTTCTGATTTTTCCTTTCACACTGCAGCTTTCTCACTCTAATGTGACTCAGCTGCCCCCTGAGTGACCTTTGGTTGCACCTGTTACCTCAGTCAGTCACAGGTGTGTGATGAGCTCTGCTCTAAACAGTCTTTTTAAACTTGCCAAGTTCACTGGCGATTGCCATTTTCAAACGCTTGTAGTTTTAAAAGTATAAATGCTACCGTGAAAAGGTTTATACTGTGACAATCACAAGAAAAAGACCTAAATTTTGATGTATAGTATGTCTCTGAAAGATAAAAAATGAAGGCACAGTCGCAGTTTAAAAACGTCCCTTAAAATATCTTGTGTCTAAAGTGGAGTTTCAATGAAAGTCAATGGGAGGGATGAGGTCCAAACAAATGGTCATATTCTGAAAACTATCAGGAGTATGTCCTAGCCGTGAACATTTTTAGTGACAGCAGGGTTAGCTGAACGTTTTGATATAAGATATGTGTAGGTGGGCTTGAAAATGACATAGTTATGGCAGTTTACAAATCATGTTCTGATTTTTCCTTTCACACTGCAGCTTTCTCACTCTAATGTGACTCAGCTGCCCCCTGAGTGACCTTTGCTTGCACCTGTTACCTCAGTCAGTCACAGGTGTGTGATGAGCTCTGCTCTAAACAGGCTTTTTAAACTTGCCAAGTTCACTGGCGATTGCCATCTTCAAACGCTTGTAGTTTTAAAAGTATAAATGCTACAGTGAAACGGTTTATATTGTGACAATCACAAGAAAAAGACCTACAGTTTGATGTATAGTATGTCTCTGAAAGATAACAAATGAAGGCACAGTCGCAGTTTAAAAACGTCCCTTAAAATGTCTGGTGTCTAGAGTTGAGTTTCAATGAAAGTCAATGGGAGGGGTGAGGTCCAAACAAATGGTCATATTCTGAAAACTATCAGGAGTATGTCCTAGCCGTGAACATTTTTAGTGACAGCAGGGTTAGCTGAACGTTTTGATATAAGATATGTGTAGGTGGGCTTGAAAATGGCAGAGTGATGGCAGTTTACAAATCATGTTCTGATTTTTCCTTTGCACACTCTAGCTGTGCTCTGCTGCCACTCTAGATGCACCATTCATTCCTATGGGAAAATTTCGCCGCAAAAACCGCGATATTTCTTGAACGATTCGGCGAAACGTTCCACAAAGTAATAGCAATCCGATCGGGAACAATCCGCACGTTTTGATATATTACTTGTCTTTGTAGTGTAAAAACTGTGGGAGGAGTTAGCGTGGCAAATTTGGCTATAAGAATAAGAACTAGACAATCTACAATTTCTGGGGAAATTGTGTAAAGTGTTCTTGCCGCAACCTTTACCAAATGATTGATGAAATGTAAGCAGTGCACATTGCAAGCCTGATAGTGAGAAATGCATTTCAGCTTGTATTTTGAAGCTCACAGTCCAGCCTGGTGAGTCATCTGCCTCTTGAGTGACCTTTGGTTGCTGCACCTGGAGAGGGCGGAGTAGGCTCACTGTGCTGAGACAGCTGGGTTGCTATGACAACTCACTCTGAGAGGAATGTCAGCATGTGTGTTCTAAACAGGCTTTTTAAACTTGCCAAGTTCAATTGCGTGCTAAAATTAGTATTAATTAAATATTAAAGAAAAGAAACATAGTGTCTTATCCGGGATATCAATTATTTATTTTTATTTTAATTTTTTTTTTATTTTAATTTTATTTTAATTTTAATTTTTATTATTTTATTTTATTTTATTTTATTTTTAATTTTATGTTTTTTTTTATTTTTATTTTAATTTTATTTTTATTTTAATTTTATGTTAATTTTATTTTTATTTTAATTTTTTTTTAATTTTAATTTTATTTTTATTTTAATTTTTATTTTATTTTTAATTTTATTTTAATTTTAATTTTATTTTTTTTTATTTTAATTAAATTTTTATTTTATTTTTATTTTTATCCAGACTGAATAATAATACCATCTCATTTATACAGAAGGAACTGTCATTCCCACTGCAAATATGGCTATAATAAGAATAAGAATTAGATTTCAAATATGGCAGAGAAGAGCGGTTAAAAACAAACTGCTTCAAATTGCTCACTTCACTGGCGTCTTCACAATTTCTGTGGAAATTGTGTGGTGTTCTGGCCTCCACACAACTGGAGTGGGCAGGTTAGCTTTTGTCTCTCTGCTTCCTGCTCACACAGCTGGGTTCCTATGGCAACTCCCTCCACACCAAGGGCAGAGTCATGGTTATAAACAAACTGCTCCAAGTTGCTGACATCACTGGCGATTGCCATCTTCAAACGGTTGTAGTTTTAAAAGTATAAATGCTACCGTGAAAAGGCTTATATTGTGACAATCACAAGAAACAAACCTAAATTTTGATATATAGTATGTCTCTGCAATATTAAAAAAGAAGGCACAGTCGCAGTTTAAAAACGTCCCTTAAAATTTCTTGTGTCTAAAGTGGAGTTTCAATGAAAGTCAATGGGAGGAGTGAGGTGCAAACAAATGGTCATATTCTAAAAACTATCAGGAGTATGTCCTAGCCGTGAACATTTTTAGTGACAGCAGGGTTAGCTGAACGTTTTGATATAAGATATGTGTAGGTGGGCTTGAAAATGACATAGTTATGGCAGTTTACAAATCATGTTCTGATTTTTCCTTCCACATTGCAGCTTTCTCACTCTAATGTGACTCAGCTGCCCCCTGAGTGACCTTTGCTTGCACCTGTTACCTCAGTCAGTCACAGGTGTGTGAGGAGCTGTGCTCTAAACAGGCTATTTAAACTTGCCAAATTCACTGGCGATTGCCATCTTCAAACGCTTGTAGTTTTAAAAGTATAAATGCTACCGTGAAAAGGTTTATATTGTGACAATCACAAGAAAAAGACCTACAGTTTGATGTATAGTATGTCTCTGAAAGATAACAAATGAAGGCACAGTCGCAGTTTAAAAACGTCCCTTAAAATGTCTGGTGTCTAGAGTGGAGTTTCAATGAAAGTCAATGGGAGGGGTGATGTGCAAACAAATGGTCATATTCTGAAAACTATCAGGAGTATGTCCTAGCCGTGAACATTTTTAGTGACAGCAGGGTTAGCTGAACGTTTTGATATAAGATATGTGTAGGTGGGCTTGAAAATGGCAGAGTGATGGCAGTTTACAAATCATGTTCTGATTTTTCCTTTGCACACTCTAGCTGTGCTCTGCTGCCACTCTAGATGCACCATTCATTCCTATGGGAAAATTTCGCCGCAAAAACCGCGATATTTCTTGAACGATTCGGTGAAACGTTCCACAAAGTAATAGCAATCCGATCGGGAACAATCCGCACGTTTTGATATATTACTTGTCTTTGTAGTGTAAAAACTGTGGGAGGAGTTAGCGTGGCAAATTTGGCTATAATAATAAGAATAAAAACTAGACAATCTACAATTTCTGGGGAAATTGTGTAAAGTGTTCTTGCCGCAACCTTTACCAAATGATTGATGAAATGTAAGCAGTGCACATTGCAAGCCTGATAGTGAGAAATGCATTTCAGCTTGTATTTTGAAGCTCACAGTCCAGCCTGGTGAGTCATCTGCCTCTTGAGTGACCTTTGGTTGCTGCACCTGGAGAGGGCGGAGTAGGCTCACTGTGCTGAGACAGCTGGGTTGCTATGACAACTCACTCTGAGAGGAATGTCAGCATGTGTGTTCTAAACAGGCTTTTTAAACTTGCCAAGTTCAATTGCGTGCTAAAATTAGTATTAATTAAATATTAAAGAAAAGAAACATAGTGTCTTATCCGGGATATCAATTATTTATTTATTTTTTTATTTTAATTTTATTTTATTTTAATTTTATATTTATTTTTATTTTAATTTTATATTTATTTTTATTTTAATTTTATATTTATTTTTATTTTAATTTTATATTTATTTTTATTTTAATTTTATTTTAATTTTATTTTTATTTTAATTTTATGTTAATTTTAATTTTATTTTTATTTTTATTTTAATTTTATTTTATTTTTAATTTTATTTTTATTTTTATTTTTATTTTAATTTTATGTTAATTTATTTTTATTTTAATTTTATGTTAATTTTATTTTGATTTTAATTTTTTTTTAATTTTTATTTTATTTTTATTTTAATTTTTATTTTTATTTTATTTTTAATTTTATTTTAATTTTAATTTTATTTTTTTTTTATTTTAATTAAATTTTTATTTTATTTTTTTTTTTTATCCAGACTGAATAATAATACCATCTCATTTATACAGAAGGAACTGTCATTCACACTGCAAATATTTTTTATTTATTTTAATTTTTATTTAATTTTAATTTTATTTTAATTTTATTTTTATTTTAATTTTATGTTAATTTTAATTTTATTTTTATTTTAATTTTAATTTTATTTTATTTTTAATTTTATTTTTATTTTTAATTTTATTTTAATTTTAATTTTTAATTTTATTTTTATTTTAATTTTATTTTATTTTTATTTTTATCCAGACTGAATAATAACACCATCTCATTTATACAGAAGGAACTGTCATTCCCACTGCAAATATTTTTTATTTTTTATTTATATTTTTCATTCATAGTTTTTGTTTTTTCACATTGATAAATTAATTTATTTTATATATTTACACAAATCATATATTTAAGTATAATTAATTGATGTAATTATTTGATTATCGGTGGTACACTTATGAATTCATTATATCACATAAGGTAGAATATATTGGAGCGCGGTACACTACTGGCATTCGTGAACATTTTTAGTGACAGCAGGGTTAGCTGAACGTTTTGATATAAGATATGTGTAGGTGGGCTTGAAAATGGCAGAGTGATGGCAGTTTACAAATCATGTTCTGATTTTTCTGATTTTTCCTTTGCACACTCTAGCTGTGCTGTGCTGCTCAATGCATTCCTATGGGAAAATTTCGCCGCAAAAACCGCGATATTTCTTGAACGATTCGGCGAAACGTTCTACAAAGTAATAGCAATCCGATCGGGATCAATGCGCACGTTTTGATATATTACTTGTCTTTGTAGTGTAAAAACTGTGGGAGGAGTTAGCGTGGCAAATATGGCTATAATAATAAGAATAAAAACTAGACAATCTACAATTTCTGGGGAAATTGTGTAAAGTGTTCTTGCCGCAACCTTTACCAAATGATTGATGAAATGTAAGCAGTGCACATTGCAAGCCTGATAGTGAGAAATGCATTTCAGCTTGTATTTTGAAGCTCACAGTCCAGCCTGGTGAGTCATCTGCCTCTTGAGTGACCTTTGGTTGCTGCACCTGGAGAGGGCGGAGTAGGCTCACTGTGCTGAGACAGCTGGGTTGCTATGACAACTCACTCTGAGAGGAATGTCAGCATGTGTGTTCTAAACAGGCTTTTTAAACTTGCCAAGTTCAATTGCGTGCTAAAATTAGTATTAATTAAATATTAAAGAAAAGAAACATAGTGTCTTATCCGGGATATCAATTATTTATTTTTATTTTTATTTTAATTTTTTTTTTATTTTAATTTTATTTTAATTGTAATTTTTATTATTTTATTTTATTTTTAATTTTATTTTTATTTTATTTTAATTTTATTTTAATTTTAATTTTATGTTAATTTTAATTTTATTTTTATTTTAATTTTATTTTTATTTTTAATTTTATTTTTATTTTTATTTTATTTTTATTTTAATTTTATGTTAATTTTATTTTGATTTTAATTTTTTTTAATTTTAATTTTATTTTTATTTTAATTTTTATTTTTATTTTATTTTTAATTTTATTTTAATTTTAATTTTATTTTTTTTTTATTTTAATTAAATTTTTATTTTATTTTTATTTTTATCCAGACTGAATAATAATACCATCTCATTTATACAGAAGGAACTGTCATTCCCACTGCAAATATTTTTTATTTATTTTAATTTTTATTTAATTTTTATTTTATTTTTAATTTTTATTTTGTTTTAATTTTAATTTTTAATTTTATTTTTATTTTAATTTTATTTTATTTTTATTTTTATCCAGACTGAATCATAACACCATCTCATTTATACAGAAGGAACTGTCATTCCCACTGCAAATATTTTTTATTTTTTATTTATATTTTTCATTCATAGTTTTTGTTTTTTCACATTGATAAATTAATTTATTTTATATATTTACACAAATCATATATTTAAGTATAATTAATTGATGTAATTATTTGATTATCGGTGGTACACTTATGAATTCATTATATCACATAAGGTAGAATATATTGGAGCGCGGTACACTACTGGTATTCGTGAACATTTTTAGTGACAGCAGGGTTAGCTGAACGTTTTGATATAAGATATGTGTAGGTGGGCTTGAAAATGGCAGAGTGATGGCAGTTTACAAATCATGTTCTGATTTTTCTGATTTTTCCTTTGCACACTCTAGCTGTGCTGTGCTGCTCAATGCGTTCCTATGGGAAAATTTCGCCGCAAAAACCGCGATATTTCTTGAACGATTTGGCGAAACGTTCTACAAAGTAATAGCAATCCGATCGGGATCAATGCGCACGTTTTGATATATTACTTGTCTTTGTAGTGTAAAAACTGTGGGAGGAGTTAGCGTGGCAAATATGGCTATAATAAGAATAAGAATTAGATTTCAAATATGGCAGACAAAAGCGGTTAAAAACAAACTGCTTCAAATTGCTTACTTCACTGGCGTCTTCACAATTTCTGTGGAAATTGTGTGGTGTTCTGGCCTCCACACAACTGGAGTGGGCAGGTTAGCTTTTGTCTCTCTGCTTCCTGCTCACACAGCTGGGTTCCTATGGCAACTCCCTCCACACCAAGGGCAGAGTCATGGTTATAAACAAACTGCTCCAAGTTGCTGACATCACTGGCGATTGCCATCTTCAAACGGTTGTAGTTTTAAAAGTATAAATGCTACCGTGAAAAGGCTTATATTGTGACAATCACAAGAAACAGACCTAAATTTTGATATATAGTATGTCTCTGCAATATTAAAAATGAAAGCACAGTCGCAGTTTAAAAACGTCCCTTAAAATTTCTTGTGTCTAAAGTGGAGTTTCAATGAAAGTCAATGGGAGGAGTGAGGTGCAAACAAATGGTCATATTCTGAAAACTATCAGGAGTATGTCCTAGCCGTGAACATTTTTAGTGACAGCAGGGTTAGCTGAACGTTTTGATATAAGATATGTGTAGGTGGGCTTGATAATGACATAGTTATGGCAGTTTACAAATCATGTTCTGATTTTTCCTTTCACACTGCAGCTTTCTCACTCTAATGTGACTCAGCTGCCCCCTGAGTGACCTTTGCTTGCACCTGTTACCTCAGTCAGTCACAGGTGTGTGAGGAGCTGTGCTCTAAACAGGCTGTTTAAACTTGCCAAATTCACTGGCGATTGCCATCTTCAAACGCTTGTAGTTTTAAAAGTATAAATGCTACCGTAAAAAGGTTTATATTGTGACAATCACAAGAAAAAGACCTACAGTTTGATGTATAGTATGTCTCTGAAAGATAACAAATGAAGGCACAGTCGCAGTTTAAAAACGTCCCTTAAAATGTCTGGTGTCTAGAGTGGAGTTTCAATGAAAGTCAATGGGAGGGGTGATGTGCAAACAAATGGTCAAATTGTGAAAACTATCAGGAGTATGTCCTAGCCGTGAACATTTTTAGTGACAGCAGGGTTAGCTGAACGTTTTGATATAAGATATGTGTAGGTGGGCTTGAAAATGAAAGAGTGATGGCAGTTTACAAATCATGTTCTGATTTTTCCTTTGCACACTCTAGCTGTGCTCTGCTGCCACTCTAGATGCACCATTCATTCCTATGGGAAAATTTCGCCACAAAAACCGCGATATTTCTTGAACGATTCGGCGAAACGTTCCACAAAGTAATAGCAATCCGATCGGGAACAATCCGCACGTTTTGATATATTACTTGTCTTTGTAGTGTAAAAACTGTGGGAGGAGTTAGCGTGGCAAATTTGGCTATAATAATAAGAATAAGAATAAGAATAAGAATATACTTGTGAGATAACAATAAGTGTTCCTTGCTATGCAAGAACACTTAACTAGACAATCTACAATTTCTGGGGAAATTGTGTAAAGTGTTCTTGCCGCAACCTTTACCAAATGATTGATGAAATGTAAGCAGTGCACATTGCAAGCCTGATAGTGAGAAATGCATTTCAGCTTGTATTTTGAAGCTCACAGTCCAGCCTGGTGAGTCATCTGCCTCTTGAGTGACCTTTGGTTGCTGCACCTGGAGAGGGCGGAGTAGGCTCACTGTGCTGAGACAGCTGGGTTGCTATGACAACTCACTCTGAGAGGAATGTCAGCATGCCTGTTCTAAACAGGCTTTTTAAACTTGCCAAGTTCAATTGCGTGCTAAAATTAGTATTAATTAAATATTAAAGAAAAGAAACATAGTGTCTTATCCAGGATATCAATTATTTATTTTTATTTTTATTTTAATTTTTTTTTTATTTTAATTTTAATTTTAATTTTTATTTTATTTTATTTTTAATTTTAATTTTATTTTTATTTTATTTTAATTTTATTTTATTTTTAATTTTATTTTTATTTTTATTTTAATTTTATTTTATTTTTAATTTTATTTTTATTTTTATTTTAATTTTATTTTTAATTTTATTTTTATTTTTATTTTATGTTATTTTAATTTTATTTTTATTTTAATTTTATGTTAATTTTATTTTTATTTAATTTTTTTTTTAATTTTATTTTTATTTTTAATTTTATTTTAATTTTAATTTTATTTTATTTTTATTTTAATTTTTATTTTATTTTTATTTTTATCCAGACTGAATAATATTACCATCTCATTTATACAGAAGGAACTGTCATTCCCACTGCAAATATTTTTTATTTTTTATTTATATTTTTCATTCATAGTTTTTGTTTTTTTACATTGATAAATTAATTTATTTTATATATTTACACAAATCATATATTTAAGTATAATTAATTGATGTAATTATTTGATTATCGGTGGTACACTTATGAATTCATTATATCACATAAGGTAGAATATATTGGAGCGCGGTACACTACTGGCATTCGTGAACATTTTTAGTGACAGCAGGGTTAGCTGAACGTTTTGATATAAGATATGTGTAGGTGGGCTTGAAAATGACACAGTGATGGCAGTTTACAAATCATGTTCTGATTTTTCCTTTCACACTGCAGCTTTCTCACTTCTCACTCTAATGTGACTCAGCTGCCCCCTGAGTGACCTTTGCTTGCACCTGTTACCTCAGTCAGTCACAGGTGTGTGAGAAGCTCTGCTCTAAACAGGCTGTTTAAACTTGCCAAGTTCACTGGCGATTGCCATTTTCAAACGCTTGTAGTTTTAAAAGTATAAATGCTACCGTGAAAAGGTTTATATTGTGACAATCACAAGAAAAAGACCTAAATTTTGATATATAGTATATCTCTGCAATATTAAAAATGAAGGCACAGTCGCAGTTTAAAAACGTCCCTTAAAATGTCAGGTATCTAGAGTGGAGTTTCAATGAAAGTCAATGGGAGGGGTGAGGTGAAAACACATGGTCATATTCTGAAAACTATCAGTAGTATGTCTTAGCTGTGAACATTTTTAGTGACAGCAGGGTTAGCTGAACGTTTTGATATAAGATATGTGTAGGTGGGCTTGAAAATGACATAGTTATGGCAGTTTACAAATCATGTTCTGATTTTTCCTTTCACACTGCAGCTTTATCACTCTAATGTGACTCAGCTGCCCCCTGAGTGACCTTTGCTTGCACCTGTTACCTCAGTCAGTCACAGGTGTGTGAGAAGGTCTGCTCTAAACAGGCTGTTTAAACTTGCCAAGTTCACTGGCGATTGCCATTTTCAAACGCTTGTAGTTTTAAAAGTATAAATGCTACCATGAAAAGGCTTATATTGTGACAATCACAAGAAACAGACCTAAATTTTGATGTATAGTATGTCTCTGAAAGATAAAAAATGAAGGCACAGTCGCAGTTTAAAAACGTCCCTTAAAATTTCTTGTGTCTAAAGTGGAGTTTCAATGAAAGTCAATGGGAGGTGTGAGGTCCAAACAAATGGTCATATTCTGAAAACTATCAGGAGTATGTCCTAGCCGTGAACATTTTTAGTGACAGCAGGGTTAGCTGAACGTTTTGATATAAGATATGTGTAGGTGGGCTTGAAAATGGCAGAGTGATGGCAGTTTACAAATCATGTTCTGATTTTTCCTTTGCACACTCTAGCTGTGCTCTGCTGCCACTCTAGATGCACCATTCATTCCTATGGGAAAATTTCGCCACAAAAACCGCGATATTTCTTGAACGATTCGGCGAAACGTTCCACAAAGTAATAGCAATCCGATCGGGAACAATCCGCACGTTTTGATATATTACTTGTCTTTGTAGTGTAAAAACTGTGGGAGGAGTTAGCGTGGCAAATTTGGCTATAAGAATAAGAATAAGAACTAGACAATCTACAATTTCTGGGGAAATTGTGTAAAGTGTTCTTGCCGCAACCTTTACCAAATGATTGATGAAATGTAAGCAGTGCACATTGCAAGCCTGATAGTGAGAAATGCATTTCAGCTTGTATTTTGAAGCTCACAGTCCAGCCTCGTGAGTCATCTGCCTCTTGAGTGACCTTTGGTTGCTGCACCTGGAGAGGGCGGAGTAGGCTCACTGTGCTGAGACAGCTGGGTTGCTATGACAACTCACTCTGAGAGGAATGTCAGCATGCCTGTTCTAAACAGGCTTTTTAAACTTGCCAAGTTCAATTGCGTGCTAAAATTAGTATTAATTAAATATTAAAGAAAAGAAACATAGTGTCTTATCCGGGATATCAATTATTTATTTTTATTTTAATTTTATTTTTATTTTAATTTAATTTTAATTTTATGTTAATTTTAATTTTATTTTTATTTTTATTTTATTTTAATTTTAATTTTATGTTAATTTTAATTTTATTTTTATTTTATTTTATTTTATTTTATTTTTAATTTTAATTTTATTTTTATTTTATGTTATTTTAATTTTATTTTTATTTTAATTTTTTTTTATTTTAATTTTAATTTTTATTTTATTTTATTTTTAATTTTATTATTATTTTAATTTTATTTTTATTTTTATTTTATGTTATTTTAATTTTATTTTTATTTTAATTTTTTTTTATTTTAATTTTAATTTTTATTTTATTTTATTTTTATTTTATTTTTACTTTTATTTTAATTTAATTTTAATTTTATGTTAATATAATTTTTTTTTTTATTTTAATTTTATTTTTATTTTAATTTTATGTTAATTTTAATTTTATGTTAATTTTGATTTTATTTTTATTTTATTTTAATTTAATTTTATTTTTAATTTTATTTTTATTTAATTTTTTATTTTAATTTTAATTTTTTTATTTTAATTTTAATTTTTATTTTTAATTTTATTTTAATTTTAGTTTTATTTTTTTTTTATTTTAATTTAATTTTTATTTTATTTTTATTTTTATCCAGACTGAATAATAATACCATCTCATTTATACAGAAGGAACTGTCATTCCCACTGCAAATATTTTTTATTTATTTTAATTTTAATTTAATTTTTATTTTATTTTTCATTTTATTTTTATTTTAATTTTAATTTTTAATTTTATTTTTATTTTAATTTTATTTTATTTTATTTTTTTATTTTAATTTTATTTTATTTTTATCCAGACTGAATAATAACACCATCTCATTTATACAGAAGGAACTGTCATTCCCACTGCAAATATTTTTTATTTTTTATTTATATTTTGCATTCATAGTTTTTGTTTTTTCACATTGATAAATTAATTTATTTTATATATTTACACAAATCATATATTTAAGTATAATTAATTGATGTAATTATTTGATTATCGGTGGTACACTTATGAATTCATTATATCACATAAGGTAGAATATATTGGAGCGCGGTACACTACTGGCATCCGTGAACATTTTTAGTGACAGCAGGGTTAGCTGAACGTTTTGATATAAGATATGTGTAGGTGGGCTTGATAATGACATAGTTATGGCAGTTTACAAATCATGTTCTGATTTTTCCTTTCACACTGCAGCATTCTCACTCTAATGTGACTCAGCTGCCCCCTGAGTGACCTTTGCTTGCACCTGTTACCTCAGTCAGTCACAGGTGTGTGAGAAGGTCTGCTCTAAACAGGCTGTTTAAACTTGCCAAGTTCACTGGCGATTGCCATTTTCAAACGCTTGTAGTTTTAAAAGTATAAATGCTACCGTGAAAAGGTTTATATTGCGACAATCACAAGAAAAAGGCCTAAATTTTGATGTATAGTATGTCTCTGCAATATTAAAAATGAAGGCACAGTCGCAGTTTAAAAACGTCCCTTAAAATGTCTGGTGTCTAGAGTGGAGTTTCAATGAAAGTCAATGGGAGGGGTGATGTGCAAACAAATGGTCATATTCTGAAAACTATCAGG
The DNA here is from genome assembly GCF_062004578.1 of Staurois parvus. Lineage (NCBI taxonomy): Eukaryota > Metazoa > Chordata > Amphibia > Anura > Ranidae > Staurois > Staurois parvus. The sequence continues at coordinate 363,158 of NW_028318273.1, forward strand.
AGTATGGCTTAGCCGTGAACATTTTTAGTGACAGCAGGGTTAGCTGAACGTTTTGATATAAGATATGTGTAGGTGGGCTTGAAAATGAAAGAGTGATGGCAGTTTACAAATCATGTTCTGATTTTTCTGATTTTTCCTTTGCACACTCTAGCTGTGCTGTGCTGCTCAATGCATTCCTATGGGAAAATTTCGCCGCAAAAACCGCGATATTTCTTGAACGATTCGGCGAAACGTTCTACAAAGTAATAGCAATCCGATCGGGATCAATGCGCACATTTTGATATATTACTTGTCTTTGTAGTGTAAAAACTGTGGGAGGAGTTAGCGTGGCAAATATGGCTATAATAAGAATAAGAATAAGAATATATATGTGAGATAACAATAAGTGTTCCTTGCTATGCAAGAACACTTAACTAGACAATCTACAATTTCTGGGGAAATTGTGTAAAGTGTTCTTGCCGCAACCTTTACCAAATGATTGATGAAATGTAAGCAGTGCACATTGCAAGCCTGATAGTGAGAAATGCATTTCAGCTTGTATTTTGAAGCTCACAGTCCAGCCTCGTGAGTCATCTGCCTCTTGAGTGACCTTTGGTTGCTGCACCTGGAGAGGGCGGAGTAGGCTCACTGTGCTGAGACAGCTGGGTTGCTATGACAACTCACTCTGAGAGGAATGTCAGCATGCCTGTTCTAAACAGGCTTTTTAAACTTGCCAAGTTCAATTGCGTGCTAAAATTAGTATTAATTAAATATTAAAGAAAAGAAACATAGTGTCTTATCCGGGATATCAATTATTTATTTTTATTTTTAATTTTAATTTTATTTTTATTTTATTTTATTTTAAATTTTATTTTATTTTTAATTTTATTTTTATTTTTATTTTATGTTATTTTAATTTTATTTTTATTTTAATTTTATGTTAATTTTATTTTTATTTAATTTTTTTTTTAATTTTAATTTTATTTTTATTTTTAATTTTATTTTAATTTTAATTTTATTTTATTTTTATTTTAATTTTTATTTTATTTTTATTTTTATCCAGACTGAATAATATTACCATCTCATTTATACAGAAGGAACTGTCATTCCCACTGCAAATATTTTTTATTTTTTATTTATATTTTTCATTCATAGTTTTTGTTTTTTTACATTGATAAATTAATTTATTTTATATATTTACACAAATCATATATTTAAGTATAATTAATTGATGTAATTATTTGATTATCGGTGGTACACTTATGAATTCATTATATCACATAAGGTAGAATATATTGGAGCGCGGTACACTACTGGCATTCGTGAACATTTTTAGTGACAGCAGGGTTAGCTGAACGTTTTGATATAAGATATGTGTAGGTGGGCTTGAAAATGACACAGTGATGGCAGTTTACAAATCATGTTCTGATTTTTCCTTTCACACTGCAGCTTTCTCACTTCTCACTCTAATGTGACTCAGCTGCCCCCTGAGTGACCTTTGCTTGCACCTGTTACCTCAGTCAGTCACAGGTGTGTGAGAAGCTCTGCTCTAAACAGGCTGTTTAAACTTGCCAAGTTCACTGGCGATTGCCATTTTCAAACGCTTGTAGTTTTAAAAGTATAAATGCTACCGTGAAAAGGTTTATATTGTGACAATCACAAGAAAAAGACCTAAATTTTGATATATAGTATATCTCTGCAATATTAAAAATGAAGGCACAGTCGCAGTTTAAAAACGTCCCTTAAAATGTCAGGTATCTAGAGTGGAGTTTCAATGAAAGTCAATGGGAGGGGTGAGGTGAAAACACATGGTCATATTCTGAAAACTATCAGTAGTATGTCTTAGCTGTGAACATTTTTAGTGACAGCAGGGTTAGCTGAACGTTTTGATATAAGATATGTGTAGGTGGGCTTGATAATGACATAGTTATGGCAGTTTACAAATCATGTTCTGATTTTTCCTTTCACACTGCAGCTTTCTCACTCTAATGTGACTCAGCTGCCCCCTGAGTGACCTTTGCTTGCACCTGTTACCTCAGTCAGTCACAGGTGTGTGAGGAGCTGTGCTCTAAACAGGCTGTTTAAACTTGCCAAGTTCACTGGCGATTGCCATTTTCAAACGCTTGTAGTTTTAAAAGTATAAATGCTACCATGAAAAGGCTTATATTGTGACAATCACAAGAAACAGACCTAAATTTTGATGTATAGTATGTCTCTGAAAGATAAAAAATGAAGGCACAGTCGCAGTTTAAAAACGTCCCTTAAAATTTCTTGTGTCTAAAGTGGAGTTTCAATGAAAGTCAATGGGAGGTGTGAGGTCCAAACAAATGGTCATATTCTGAAAACTATCAGGAGTATGTCCTAGCCGTGAACATTTTTAGTGACAGCAGGGTTAGCTGAACGTTTTGATATAAGATATGTGTAGGTGGGCTTGAAAATGGCAGAGTGATGGCAGTTTACAAATCATGTTCTGATTTTTCCTTTGCACACTCTAGCTGTGCTCTGCTGCCACTCTAGATGCACCATTCATTCCTATGGGAAAATTTCGCCACAAAAACCGCGATATTTCTTGAACGATTCGGCGAAACGTTCCACAAAGTAATAGCAATCCGATCGGGAACAATCCGCACGTTTTGATATATTACTTGTCTTTGTAGTGTAAAAACTGTGGGAGGAGTTAGCGTGGCAAATTTGGCTATAATAATAAGAACTAGACAATCTACAATTTCTGGGGAAATTGTGTAAAGTGTTCTTGCCGCAACCTTTACCAAATGATTGATGAAATGTAAGCACATTGCAAGCCTTATAGTGAGAAATGCATTTCAGCTTGTATTTTGAAGCTCACAGTCCAGCCTCGTGAGTCATCTGCCTCTTGAGTGACCTTTGGTTGCTGCACCTGGAGAGGGCGGAGTAGGCTAACTGTGCTGAGACAGCTGGGTTGCTATGACAACTCACTCTGAGAGGAATGTCAGCATGCCTGTTCTAAACAGGCTTTTTAAACTTGCCAAGTTCAATTGCGTGCTAAAATTAGTATTAATTAAATATTAAAGAAAAGAAACATAGTGTCTTATCCGGGATATCAATTATTTATTTTTATTTTTATTTTAATTTTTTTTTTATTTTAATTTTATTTTAATTTTAATTTTTATTATTTTATTTTTAATTTTATTTTTATTTTTATTTTATTTTAATTTTATGTTTATTTTTATTTTAATTTTAATTTTATTTTAATTTTATGTTAATTTTAATTTTATTTTTATTTTATTTTAATTTTATTTTTATTTTAATTTTATGTTAATTTTAATTTTATTTTAATTTTAATTTAATTTTATTTTTAATTTAATTTTTATTTTTATTTTAATTTTATGTTAATTTTAATTTTATTTTTATTTTTTTTTTAATTTTATTTTTATTTTAATTTTTTTTTTTAATTTAATTTTATTTTTATTTTAATTTTTATTTTTATTTTATTTTTAATTTTATTTTAATTTTAATTTAATTTTAATTTAATTTTTATTTTTATCCAGACTGAATAATAATACCATCTCATTTATACAGAAGGAACTGTCATTCCCACTGCAAATATTTTTTATTTATTTTAATTTTAATTTTATTTTTATTTTTATTTTAATTTTATTTTATTTTTTTATTTTAATTTTAATTTTATTTTATTTTTATCCAGACTGAATAATAACACCATCTCATTTATACAGAAGGAACTGTCATTCCCACTGCAAATATTTTTTATTTTTTATTTATATTTTTCATTCATAGTTTTTGTTTTTTCACATTGATAAATTAATTTATTTGATATATTTACACAAATCATATATTTAAGTATAATTAATTGATGTAATTATTTGATTATCGGTGGTACACTTATGAATTCATTATATCACATAAGGTAGAATATATTGGAGCGCGGTACACTACTGGCATTCGTGAACATTTTTAGTGACAGCAGGGTTAGCTGAACGTTTTGATATAAGATATGTGTAGGTGGGCTTGAAAATGACATAGTGATGGCAGTTTACAAATCATGTTCTGATTTTTCCTTCCACACTGCAGCTTTCTCACTCTAATGTGACTCAGCTGCCCCCTGAGTGACCTTTGCTTGCACCTGTTACCTCAGTCAGTCACAGGTGTGTGACAAGCTCTGCTCTAAACAGGCTGTTTAAACTTGCCAAGTTCACTGGCGATTGCCATTTTCAAACGCTTGTAGTTTTAAAAGTATAAATGCTACCGTGAAAAGGTTTAAATTGTGACAATCACAAGAAAAAGACCTAAATTTTGATATATAGTATGTCTCTGCAATATTAAAAATGAAGGCACAGTCGCAGTTTAAAAACGTCCCTTAAAATGTCAGGTATCTAGAGTGGAGTTTCAATGAAAGTCAATGGGAGGGGTGAGGTGCAAACACATGGTCATATTCTGAAAACTCTCAGGAGTATGTCCTAGCCGTGAACATTTTTAGTGACAGCAGGGTTAGCTGAACGTTTTGATATAAGATATGTGTAGGTGGGCTTGAAAATGACATAGTTATGGCAGTTTACAAATTATGTTCTGATTTTTCCTTCCACACTGCAGCTTTCTCACTCTAATGTGACTCAGCTGCCCCCTGAGTGACCTTTGCTTGCACCTGTTACCTCAGTCAGTCACAGGTGTGTGACAAGTTCTGCTCTAAACAGGCTATTTAAACTTGCCAAGTTCACTGGCGATTGCCATTTTCAAACGCTTGTAGTTTTAAAAGTATAAATGCTACCGTGAAAAGGTTTATATTGTGACAATCACAAGAAAAAGACCTACAGTTTGATGTATAGTATGTCTCTGAAAGATAAAAAATGAAGGCACAGTCGCAGTTTAAAAACGTCCCTTAAAATGTCTGGTGTCTAGAGTGGAGTTTCAATGAAAGTCAATGGGAGGGATGAGGTCCAAACAAATGGTCATATTCTGAAAACTATCAGGAATATGGCTTAGCTGTGAACATTTTTAGTGACAGCAGGGTTAGCTGAACGTTTTGATATAAGATATGTGTAGGTGGGCTTGAAAATGAAAGAGTGATGGCAGTTTACAAATCATGTTCTGATTTTTCTGATTTTTCCTTTACACACTCTAGCTGTGCTCTGCTTCTCAATGCATTCCTATGGGAAAATTTCGCCGCAAAAACCGCGATATTTCTTGAACGATTCGGCGAAACGTTCCACAAAGTAATAGCAATCCGATCGGGAACAATGCGCACGTTTTGATATATTACTTGTATTTGTAGTGTAAAAACTGTGGGAGGAGTTAGCGTGGCAAATATGGCTATAATAAGAATAAGAACTAGACAATCTACAATTTCTGGGGAAATTGTGTAAAGTGTTCTTGCCGCAACCTTTACCAAATGATTGATGAAATGTAAGCAGTGCACATTGCAAGCCTGATAGTGAGAAATGCATTTCAGCTTGTATTTTGAAGCTCACAGTCCAGCCTCGTGAGTCATCTGCCTCTTGAGTGACCTTTGGTTGCTGCACCTGGAGAGGGCGGAGTAGGCTCACTGTGCTGAGACAGCTGGGTTGCTATGACAACTCACTCTGAGAGGAATGTCAGCATGCCTGTTCTAAACAGGCTTTTTAAACTTGCCAAGTTCAATTGCGTGCTAAAATTAGTATTAATTAAATATTAAAGAAAAGAAACATAGTGTCTTCTCCGGGATATCAATTATTTATTTTGATTTTAATTTTATTTTAATTTTAATTTTTATTTTATTTTTATTTTAATTTTATTTTTAATTTTATTTTTATTTTTATTTTAATTTTATTTTTATTTTATTTTTATTTATTTTTTTTTTAATTTTATTTTTATTTTTATTTTATTTTTATTTTTATTTTATTTTTATTTTAATTTTATGTTAATTTTAATTTTATTTTTATTTTAATTTTAATTTTATTTTATTTTTAATTTTATTTTTTTTTTATTTTAATTTAATTTTTATTTTATTTTTATCCAGACTGAATAATAATACCATCTCATTTATACAGAAGGAACTGTCATTCCCACTGCAAATATTTTTTATTTATATTTTTCATTCATAGTTTTTGTTTTTTCACATTGATAAATTAATTTATTTTATATATTTACACAAATCATATATTTAAGTATAATTAATTGATGTAATTATTTGATTATCGGTGGTACACTTATGAATTCATTATATCACATAAGGTAGAATATATTGGAGCGCGGTACAGTACTGGCATTCGTGAACATTTTTAGTGACAGCAGGGTTAGCTGAACGTTTTGATATAAGATATGTGTAGGTGGGCTTGAAAATGACATAGTTATGGCAGTTTACAAATCATGTTCTGATTTTTCCTTTCACACTGCAGCTTTCTCACTCTAATGTGACTCAGCTGCCCCCTGAGTGACCTTTGCTTGCACCTGTTACCTCAGTCAGTCACAGGTGTGTGACAAGTTCTGCTCTAAACAGGCTGTTTAAACTTGCCAAGTTCACTGGCGATTGCCATTTTCAAACGCTTGTAGTTTTAAAAGTATAAATGCTACCGTGAAAAGGTTTATATTGTGACAATCACAAGAAAAAGACCTAAATTTTGATATATAGTATGTCTCTGCAATATTAAAAATGAAGGCACAGTCGCAGTTTAAAAACGTCCCTTAAAATGTCAGGTATCTAGAGTGGAGTTTCAATGAAAGTCAATAGGAGGGGTGAGGTGCAAACACATGGTCATATTCTGAAAACTATCAGGAGTATGTCCTAGCCGTGATCATTTTTAGTGACAGCAGGGTTAGCTGAACGTTTTGATATAAGATATGTGTAGGTGGGCTTGAAAATGACATAGTTATGGCAGTTTACAAATCATGTTCTGATTTTTCCTTCCACACTGCAGCTTTCTCACTCTAATGTGACTCAGCTGCCCCCTGAGTGACCTTTGCTTGCACCTGTTACCTCAGTCAGTCACAGGTGTGTGAGAATGCTCTGCTCTAAACAGGCTGTTTAAACTTGCCAAATTCACTGGCGATTGCCATCTTCAAACGCTTGTAGTTTTAAAAGTATAAATGCTACCGTGAAAATGTTTATATTGTGACAATCACAAGAAAAAGACCTACAGTTTGATGTATAGTATGTCTCTGAAAGATAACAAATGAAGGCACAGTCGCAGTTTAAAAACGTCCCTTAAAATGTCTGGTGTCTAGAGTGGAGTTTCAATGAAAGTCAATGGGAGGGGTGATGTGCAAACAAATGGTCATATTCTGAAAACTATCAGGAGTATGTCCTAGCCGTGAACATTTTTAGTGACAGCAGGGTTAGCTGAACGTTTTGATATAAGATATGTGTAGGTGGGCTTGAAAATGGCGGAGTGATGGCAGTTTACAAATCATGTTCTGATTTTTCCTTTGCACACTCTAGCTGTGCTCTGCTGCCACTCTAGATGCACCATTCATTCCTATGGGAAAATTTCGCCACAAAAACCGCGATATTTCTTGAACGATTCGGCGAAACGTTCCACAAAGTAATAGCAATCCGATCGGGAACAATCCGCACGTTTTGATATATTACTTGTCTTTGTAGTGTAAAAACTGTGGGAGGAGTTAGCGTGGCAAATTTGGCTATAATAATAAGAATAAGAATAAAAATAAGAATAAGAATATATTTGTGAGATAACAATAAGTGTTCCTTGCTATGCAAGAACACTTAATAAAAATAAGAACTAGACAATCTACAATTTCTGGGGAAATTGTGTAAAGTGTTCTTGCCGCAACCTTTACCAAATGATTGATGAAATGTAAGCAGTGCACATTGCAAGCCTGATAGTGAGAAATGCATTTCAGCTTGTATTTTGAAGCTCACAGTCCAGCCTGGTGAGTCATCTGCCTCTTGAGTGACCTTTGGTTGCTGCACCTGGAGAGGGCGGAGTAGGCTCACTGTGCTGAGACAGCTGGGTTGCTATGACAACTCACTCTGAGAGGAATGTCAGCATGTGTGTTCTAAACAGGCTTTTTAAACTTGCCAAGTTCAATTGTGTGCTAAAATTAGTATTAATTAAATATTAAAGAAAAGAAACATAGTGTCTTATCCGGGATATCAATTATTTATTTTTATTTTTATTTTAATTTTTTTTTTATTTTAATTTTATTTTAATTTTAATTTTTATTATTTTATTTTATTTTATTTTATTTTTAATTTTATTTTTATTTTTATTTTATTTTAATTTTAATTTTATGTTTATTTTAATTTTAATTTTAATTTTAATTTTAATTTTAATTTTAATTTTATTTTAATTTTATGTTAATTTTAATTTTATTTTTATTTTAATTTTAATTTTATTTTATTTTTAATTTTATTTTAATTTTTATTTTTAATTTTATTTTTATTTTTATTTTAATTTTATTTTATTTTTATTTTAATTTTATGTTAATTTTAATTTTATGTTAATTTTTATTTTAATTTTATTTTTATTTTAATTTTTATTTTTATTTTATTTTTAATTTTATTTTAATTTTAATTTTATTTTTTTTTATTTTAATTAAATTTTTATTTTATTTTTATTTTTATCCAGACTGAATAATAATACCATCTCATTTATACAGAAGGAACTGTCATTCCCACTGCAAATATTTTTTATTTATTTTAATTTTTTTTTAATTTTAATTTTATTTTTATTTTAATTTTTATTTTTATTTTATTTTTAATTTTATTTTAATTTAAATTTTATTTTTTTTTTATTTTAATTAAATTTTTATTTTATTTTTATTTTTATCCAGACTGAATAATAATACCATCTCATTTATACAGAAGGAACTGTCATTCCCACTGCAAATATTTTTTATTTATTTTAATTTTTATTTAATATTTATTTTATTTTTAATTTTTATTTTGTTTTAATTTTAATTTTTAATTTTATTTTTATTTTAATTTTATTTTATTTTTATTTTTATCCAGACTGAATAATAACACCATCTCATTTATACAGAAGGAACTGTCATTCCCACTGCAAATATTTTTTATTTTTTATTTATATTTTTCATTCATAGTTTTTGTTTTTTCACATTGATAAATTAATTTATTTTATATATTTACACAAATCATATATTTAAGTATAATTAATTGATGTAATTATTTGATTATCGGTGGTACACTTATGAATTCATTATATCACATAAGGTAGAATATATTGGAGCGCGGTACACTACTGGTATTCGTGAACATTTTTAGTGACAGCAGGGTTAGCTGAACGTTTTGATATAAGATATGTGTAGGTGGGCTTGAAAATGGCAGAGTGATGGCAGTTTACAAATGATGTTCTGATTTTTCTGATTTTTCCTTTGCACACTCTAGCTGTGCTGTGCTGCTCAATGCATTCCTATGGGAAAATTTCGCCGCAAAAACCGCGATATTTCTTGAACGATTCGGCGAAACGTTCTACAAAGTAATAGCAATCCGATCGGGATCAATGCGCACGTTTTGATATATTACTTGTCTTTGTAGTGTAAAAACTGTGGGAGGAGTTAGCGTGGCAAATATGGCTATAATAGGAATAAGAATTAGATTTCAAATATGGCAGAGAAGAGCGGTTAAAAACAAACTGCTTCAAATTGCTCACTTCACTGGCGTTTTCACAATTTCTGTGGAAATTGTGTGGTGTTCTGGCCTCCACACAACTGGAGTGGGCAGGTTAGCTTTTGTCTCTCTGCTTCCTGCTCACACAGCTGGGTTCCTATGGCAACTCCCTCCACACCAAGGGCAGAGTCATGGTTATAAACAAACTGCTCCAAGTTGCTGACATCACTGGCGATTGCCATCTTCAAACGCTTGTAGATTTAAAAGTATAAATGCTACCATGAAAAGGCTTATATTGTGACAATCACAAGAAACAGACCTAAATTTTGATGTATAGTATGTCTCTGCAATATTAAAAATGAAGGCACAGTCGCAGTTTAAAAACGTCCCTTAAAATTTCTTGTGTCTAAAGTGGAGTTTCAATGAAAGTCAATGGGAGGAGTGAGGTGCAAACAAATGGTCATATTCTGAAAACTATCAGGAGTATGTCCTAGCCGTGAACATTTTTAGTGACAGCAGGGTTAGCTGAACGTTTTGATATAAGATATGTGTAGGTGGACTTGAAAATGACATAGTTATGGCAGTTTACAAATCATGTTCTGATTTTTCCTTTCACACTGTAGATTTCTCACTCTAATGTGACTCAGCTGCCCCCTGAGTGACCTTTGCTTGCACCTGTTACCTCAGTCAGTCACAGGTGTGTGAGAAGCTCTGCTGAAAACAGGCTGTTTAAACTTGCCAAGTTCACTGGCGATTGCCATTTTCAAACACTTGTAGTTTTAAAAGTATACATGCTACCGTGAAAAGGTTTATATTGTGACAATCACAAGAAAAAGACCTAAATTTTGATATATAGTATGTCTCTGCAATATTAAAAATGAAGGCACAGTCGCAGTTTAAAAACGTCCCTTAAAATTTCTTGTGTCTAAAGTGGAGTTTCAATGAAAGTCAATGGGAGGGGTGAGGTCCAAACAAATGGTCATATTGTGAAAACTATCAGGAGTATGTCCTAGCCGTGAACATTTTTAGTGACAGCAGGGTTAGCTGAACGTTTTGATATAAGATATGTGTAGGTGGGCTTGAAAATGACATAGTGATGGCAGTTTACAAATCATGTTCTGATTTTTCCTTTGCACACTCTAGCTGTGCTCTGCTGCCACTCTAGATGCACCATTCATTCCTATGGGAAAATTTTGCCGCAAAAACCGCGATATTTCTTGAACGATTCGGCGAAACGTTCCACAAAGTAATAGCAATCCGATCGGGAACAATCCGCACGTTTTGATATATTACTTGTCTTTGTAGTGTAAAAACTGTGGGAGGAGTTAGCGTGGCAAATTTGGCTATAATAATAAGAATAAGAACTAGACAATCTACAATTTCTGGGGAAATTGTGTAAAGTGTTCTTGCCGCAACCTTTACCAAATGATTGATGAAATGTAAGCAGTGCACATTGCAAGCCTGATAGTGAGAAATGCATTTCAGCTTGTATTTTGAAGCTCACAGTCCAGCCTGGTGAGTCATCTGCCTCTTGAGTGACCTTTGGTTGCTGCACCTGGAGAGGGCGGAGTAGGCTCACTGTGCTGAGACAGCTGGGTTGCTATGACAACTCACTCTGAGAGGAATGTCAGCATGCCTGTTCTAAACAGGCTTTTTAAACTTGCCAAGTTCAATTGCGTGCTAAAATTAGTATTAATTAAATATTAAAGAAAATAAACATAGTGTCTTATCCGGGATATCAATTATTTATTTTTATTTTTATTTTAATTTTTTTTTTATTTTAATTTTAATTTTAATTTTATTTTATTTTTAATTTTATTTTTATTTTAATTTAATTTTAATTTTATGTTAATTTTATTTTTATTTTAATTTTATTTTTATTTTAATTTTATGTTAATTTTAATTTTATTTTTATTTTATTTTAATTTTATTTTATTTTTAATTTTATTTTTATTTTTATTTTTATTTTAATTTTATTTTTATTTTTATTTTATGTTATTTTAATTTTATTTTTATTTTAATTTTATGTTAATTTTATTTTTATTTATTTATTTTTTTAATTTTAATTTTATTTTTATTTTAATTTTAATTTTTATTTTTAATTTTATTTTAATTTAATTTTTATTTTATTTTTATTTTTATCCAGACTGAATAATAATACTATCTCATTTATACAGAAGGAACTGTCATTCCCACTGCAAATATTTTTTATTTATTTTAATTTTAATTTAATTTTTATTTTATTTTTCATTTTATTTTTATTTTAATTTTAATTTTTAATTTTATTTTTATTTTAATTTTATTTTATTTTTTTATTTTAATTTTAATTTTATTTTTATCCAGACTGAATAATAACACCATCTCATTTATACAGAAGGAACTGTCATTCCCACTGCAAATATTTTTTATTTTTTATTTATATTTTTCATTCATAGTTTTTGTTTTTTCACATTGATAAATTAATTTATTTTATATATTTACACAAATCATATATTTAAGTATAATTAATTGATGTAATTATTTGATTATCGGTGGTACACTTATGAATTCATTATATCACATAAGGTAGAATATATTGGAGCGCAGTACACTACTGGCATTCGTGAACATTTTTAGTGACAGCAGGGTTAGCTGAACGTTTTGATATAAGATATGTGTAGGTGGGCTTGAAAATGAAAGAGTGATGGCAGTTTACAAATCATGTTCTGATTTTTCTGATTTTTCCTTTGCACACTCTAGCTGTGCTGTGCTGCTCAATGCATTCCTATGGGAAAATTTCGCCGCAAAAACCGCGATATTTCTTGAACGATTTGGCGAAACGTTCTACAAAGTAATAGCAATCCGATCGGGATCAATGCGCACGTTTTGATATATTACTTGTCTTTGTAGTGTAAAAACTGTGGGAGGAGTTAGCGTGGCAAATATGGCTATAATAAGAATAAGAATTAGATTTCAAATATGGCAGAGAAGAGCGGTTAAAAACAAACTGCTTCAAATTGCTCACTTCACTGGCGTCTTCACAATTTCTGTGGAAATTGTGTGGTGTTCTGGCCTCCACACAACTGGAGTGGGCAGGTTAGCTTTTGTCTCTCTGCTTCCTGCTCACACAGCTGGGTTCCTATGGCAACTCCCTCCACACCAAGGGCAGAGTCATGGTTATAAACAAACTGCTCCAAGTTGCTGACATCACTGGCGATTGCCATCTTCAAACGGTTGTAGTTTTAAAAGTATAAATGCTACCGTGAAAAGGCTTATATTGTGACAATCACAAGAAACAGACCTAAATTTTGATATATAGTATGTCTCTGCAATATTAAAAATGAAGGCACAGTCGCAGTTTAAAAACGTCCCTTAAAATTTCTTGTGTCTAAAGTGGAGTTTCAATGAAAGTCAATGGGAGGAGTGAGGTGCAAACAAATGGTCATATTCTGAAAACTATCAGGAGTATGTCCTAGCCGTGAACATTTTTAGTGACAGCAGGGTTAGCTGAACGTTTTGATATAAGATATGTGTAGGTGGGCTTGAAAATGACATAGTTATGGCAGTTTACAAATCATGTTCTGATTTTTCCTTCCACACTGCAGCTTTCTCACTCTAATGTGACTCAGCTGCCCCCTGAGTGACCTTTGCTTGCACCTGTTACCTCAGTCAGTCACAGGTGTGTGAGGAGCTGTGCTCTAAACAGTCTGTTTAAACTTGCCAAATTCACTGGCGATTGCCATCTTCAAACGCTTGTAGTTTTAAAAGTATAAATGCTACCGTGAAAAGGTTTATATTGTGACAATCACAAGAAAAAGACCTACAGTTTGATGTATAGTATGTCTCTGAAAGATAACAAATGAAGGCACAGTCGCAGTTTAAAAACGTCCCTTAAAATGTCTGGTGTCTAGAGTGGAGTTTCAATGAAAGTCAATGGGAGGGGTGATGTGCAAACAAATGGTCATATTCTGAAAACTATCAGGAGTATGTCCTAGCCGTGAACATTTTTAGTGACAGCAGGGTTAGCTGAACGTTTTGATATAAGATATGTGTAGGTGGGCTTGAAAATGGCAGAGTGATGGCAGTTTACAAATCATGTTCTGATTTTTCCTTTGCACACTCTAGCTGTGCTCTGCTGCCACTCTAGATGCACCATTCATTCCTATGGGAAAATTTCGCCACAAAAACCGCGATATTTCTTGAACGATTCGGCGAAACGTTCCACAAAGTAATAGCAATCCGATCGGGAACAATCCGCACGTTTTGATATATTACTTGTCTTTGTAGTGTAAAAACTGTGGGAGGAGTTAGCGTGGCAAATATGGCTATAATAATAAGAATAAGAATAAGAATAAGAATATACTTGTGAGATAACAATAAGTGTTCCTTGCTATGCAAGAACACTTAATAAAAATAAGAATAAGAATATATTTGTGAGATAACAATAAGTGTTCCTTGCTATGCAAGAACACTTAATAAAAATAAGAATAAGAATATATTTGTGAGATAACAATAAGTGTTCCTTGCTATGCAAGAACACTTAATAAGAATATATATGTGAGATAACAATAAGTGTTCCTTGCTATGCAAGAACACTTAATAAGAATATACTTGTGAGATAACAATAAGTGTTCCTTGCTATGCAAGAACACTTAATAAGAATAAGAATATACTTGTGAGATAACAATAAGTGTTCCTTGCTATGCAAGAACACTTAATAAGAATATACTTGTGAGATAACAATAAGTGTTCCTTGCTATGCAAGAACACTTAATAAGAAAATCTACAATTTCTGGGGAAATTGTGTAAAGTGTTCTTGCCGCAACCTTTACCAAATGATTGATGAAATGTAAGCAGGGCACATTGCAAGCCTGATAGTGAGAAATGCATTTCAGCTTGTATTTTGAAGCTCACAGTCCAGCCTGGTGAGTCATCTGCCTCTTGGTTGCTGCACCTGGAGTGGGCGGAGTAGGCTCACTGTGCTGAGACAGCTGGGTTGCTATGACAACTCACTCTGAGAGGAATGTCAGCATGTCTGTTCTAAACAGGCTTTTTAAACTTGCCATCTTCACTGGCGATTGCCATCTTCAAATGCTTGTAGTTTTAAAAGTATAAATGCTACCGTGAAAAGGTTTATATTGTGACAATCACAAGAAACAGACCTAAATTTTGATATATAGTATGTCTCTGCAATATTAAAAATGAAGGCACAGTCGCAGTTTAAAAACATCCCTTAAAATGTCAGGTATCTAGAGTGGAGTTTCAATGAAAGTCAATGGGAGGGGTGAGGTGCAAACAAATGGTCATATTCTGAAAACTATCAGGAGTATGTCCTAGCCGTGAACATTTTTATAAAAAGTTGGATAGTTACTTGTGAGCCACTAGGAGTTTTCTTTCTATATATAAAATCTATTGTTAATTGATATCATACATAAAAAATTATAAAAAAATATATGTGAAAAATATATAAATAATAAAATATTACGAATTAATTAATTAATTGCGTGCTAAAATTAGTATTAATTAAATATTAGATTGCCAGGTACTAATCGCACCCTCTCTAGGTGTATAAATATTAATCATAAATGCCAGTAGTGTACCGCGCTCCAATATATTCTACCTTATGTGATATAATGAATTCATAAGTGTACCACCGATAATCAAATAATTACATCAATTAATTATACTTAAATATATGATTTGTGTAAATATATAAAATAAATTAATTTATCAATGTGAAAAAACAAAAACTATGAATGAAAAATATAAATAAAAAATATTTGCAGTGGGAATGACAGTTCCTTCTGTATAAATGAGATGGTGTTATTATTCAGTCTGGATAGTGTGATGAGTCTGTGTCCACTGCGTGAACCTCTCTCTCCTCTCTCCTCTCTCCTCAGCACAGCCTTCTCAGTGAGACTTTCTCCACTGGCTGCTTGGCTTAGTCCTCCATATATGGAACATACAGAGAAGGGAAAAGAAACATAGTGTCTTATCCGGGATATCAATTATTTATTTTTATTTTAATTTTTTTTTTTTTTTTTTTTAATTTTTTTAATTTTAATTTTATTTTAATTTTATGTTAATTTTATTTTTATTTTAATTTTTATATTAATTTTAATTTAATTTTATTTTTAATTTTATTTTAATTTTAATTTAATTTTATTTTTATTTTAATTTTATTTTTATTTTAATTTTATTTTATTTTTATTTTAATTTTTTTTTTATTTTATTTTTATTTTTATCCAGACTGAATAATAATACCATCTCATTTATACAGAAGGAACTGTCATTCCCACTGCAAATATTTTTTATTTATTTTAATTTTAATTTTATTTTTATTTTAATTTTATTTTATTTTTTTTTTTATTTTAATTTTATTTTTATTTTAATTTTATTTTTTTATTTTTTTTATGTTATTTTAATTTTATTTTTATTTTTAGTTAATTTTATTTTTATTTTTATTTTAATTTTTATTTTAATTTAATTTTATTTTTATTTTAATTTTTTTTTTATTTTATTTTTATTTTTATCCAGACTGAATAATAATACCATCTCATTTATACAGAAGGAACTGTCATTCCCACTGCAAATATTTTTTATTTATTTTAATTTTAATTTTAATTTTATTTTTATTTTATTTTTAATTTTATTTTTATTTTAATTTAATTTTTAATTTTATTTTTATTTCAATTTTATTTTTATTTTATTTTTATTTTAATTTTATTTTTATTTTATTTTTATTTTTATCCAGACTGAATAATAAAACCATCTCATTTATACAGAAGGAACTGTCATTCCCACTGCAAATATTTTTTATTTTTTAATTATATTTTTCATTCATAGTTTTTGTTTTTTCACATTGATAAATTAATTTATTTTATATATTTACACAAATCATATATTTAAGTATAATTAATTGATGTAATTATTTGATTATCGGTGGTACACTTATGAATTCATTATGTCACATAAGGTAGAATATATTGGAGCGCGGTACACTACTGGCATTCGTGAACATTTTTAGTGACAGCAGGGTTAGCTGAACGTTTTGATATAAGATATGTGTAGGTGGGCTTGAAAATGAAAGAGTGATGGCAGTTTACAAATCATGTTCTGATTTTTCCTTCCACACTGCAGCTTTCTCACTTCTCACTCTAATGTGACTCAGCTGCCCCCTGAGTGACCTTTGGTGCACCTGTGACTCAGTCAGTCACAGGTGTGTGAGAAGCTCTGTTCTAAACAGGCTGTTTAAACTTGCCAAGTTCACTGGCGATTGCCATTTTCAAACGCTTGTAGTTTTAAAAGTATAAATGCTACCGTGAAAAGGTTTATATTGTGACAATCACAAGAAAAAGACCTAAATTTTGATGTATAGTATGTCTCTGCAATATTAAAAATGAAGGCACAGTCGCAGTTTAAAAACGTCCCTTAAAATGTCAGGTATCTAGAGTGGAGTTTCAATGAAAGTCAATGGGAGGGGTGAGGTGCAAACACATGGTCATATTCTGAAAACTATCAGGAGTATGTCCTAGCCGTGAACATTTTTAGTGACAGCAGGGTTAGCTGAACGTTTTGATATAAGATATGTGTAGGTGGGCTTGAAAATGACATAGTTATGGCAGTTTACAAATCATGTTCTGATTTTTCCTTTCACACTGTAGCTTTCTCACTCTAATGTGACTCAGCTGCCCCCTGAGTGACCTTTGGCTGCACCTGTTACCTCAGTCAGTCACAGGTGTGTGAGAAGCTCTGCTATAAACAGGCTATTTAAACTTGCCAAGTTCACTGGCGATTGCCATGTTCAAACGCTTGTAGTTTCAAAAGTATAAATGCTACCGTGAAAAGGTTTATATTGTGACAATCACAAGAAACAGACCTAAATTTTGATATATAGTATGTCTCTGAAAGATAAAAAATGAAGGCACAGTCGCAGTTTAAAAACGTCCCTTAAAATTTCTTGTGTCTAAAGTGGAGTTTCAATGAAAGTCAATGGGAGGGGTGAGGTCCAAACAAATGGTCATATTGTGAAAACTATCAGGAGTATGTCCTAGCCGTGAACATTTTTGTAGTGACAGCAGGGTTAGCTGAACGTTTTGATATAAGATATGTGTAGGTGGGCTTGAAAATGGCAGAGTGATGGCAGTTTACAAATCATGTTCTGATTTTTCCTTTGCACACTCTAGCTGTGCTCTGCTGCCACTCTAGATGCACCATTCATTCCTATGGGAAAATGTCGCCACAAAAACCGCGATATTTCGTGAACGATTCGGCGAAACGTTCCACAAAGTAATAGCAATCCGATCGGGAACAATCCGCACGTTTTGATATATTACTTGTCTTTGTAGTGTAAAAACTGTGGGAGGAGTTAGCGTGGCAAATATGGCTATAATAAGAAACGGAATAAAAATAAGAATAAGAATAAGAATATATATGTGAGATAACAATAAGTGTTCCTTGCTATGCAAGAACACTTAATTAATGTAGTATATTTCCATATTTGTATAATATTTTAAGGCTCCGGAAATATACTTTCCATTCTAAAATGTGTCATAAGTTTCTATTATTCCTATAAGAGTAATATGTTTCTTGAATCTTTTAACAAAAGATATTCTAATAACTGGAATAACTCTATGAAGTTTTAACCAAAAAATATTCCGTATATGAATATGTAAAAAATAAAAAATAATAATATTAATATTATCCCAATATGGATGTAAGTATCGGAATAAAAGGATCATTAAAATGTATATGTGACCTATAACAATATTTTCAATAATAAATTGTTTTATCACTAATAAATAGATTTCCTCTTGATGAATCTTTTCTTCATGCAATGTCTATACAATATCTTCTTTAAGTTCTGTAAAGTAGAAACATTTTTGTTGAACGCGATAAATCAGTCACAAGTGTGAAGTATTAAGCTCTTGTTCAATCTTCTTCCCATATGAAGATCTCTTCTTTAACGTCCAAATTCCTTAAAGTTGGCTTGTAGGAGATTGTTACGCTTCATGTTTTGATTTTAGATGTCATTTCTGTAAAGAAATGCAGTATCATTACTTTGGCACAAACATTGCATTATTCTTGCACCTTTTTCAACAAATATGAAAGATTATGGAACAATCAGTTTATGAGTTTGGAACACATATTGTGAAGTATCATTACTTCCTATTTCCTTTTACAGAAAACTTCTATATATCAATCAAAATATTTTCCTAATCCTGTCTGAAATTACCTAAATTAGAATACAAAAGTAGCGTGTTATTTAGGTATGACAGGACGCAATATTTCTTCATAGGTCATGACCGCAAAACCCTGTTTTATTAAACAAAGAAAGGTTTTGTATCACCCCAGAGATGACAAAGGTTTATGCCTTTGTTCTCATCCCTATAATATTAGAAATATGCGTAACTGTTTTCTGTGCTGATGTCATTATTCTGGTGTTAGAGTGTTTTTCAGTAATACATGTGTTGCTGTGAATGTGAGGTAGAGACTTGTCTGATACAGCTGTATCTATCACAATGTGTTTGGCTAACAGTGCTCTTATCCACTGAGGATACCTTTCACGACATTCTCTGAATGTATCTTCCTCAAGAATTTTTCTTAGTGAACTGTCAGGAGACTGTTCTGTGCCTGTCAGGAGACTGTTCTATGTGACTTTACTGTGCTTTGTGAAGCTTTGATTGCATAAAAGAAACTCAACAGTTGTTGTGCCTCTGATGTAAAAGTTCTTTCCAATGGTGATAAATTTCTGGAGAGGTAACTAATTAGTCTCTCATTACCTTCTTTTAATTGAGACAAAGTTACTGAAATTGTATTATCAGATACATGAGTTTTCACAACAAAAGGAGCATTGGAACAAACCTCAATTGTACTTAATGCTGGCGCATTCTGCAAATCCTTATTCAACACTTTTAAAGCATTATTCTCATTTGGACCCCATTGGTCAACTAAGTTATTTTTACTCTTCAAAAGATGATATAATGGCTTAACTTTCTCTGCGAAACCATGTATAAACTCTTTGCAATGATTTATGTTTTTCAAAAATTGTTGCAATGCTTTATGAGTTGTAGGAACTGGAAAGGCAGTGATTGCTCTGACTGTTTCTAGCAATAATTGTCTTTTCCCTTGACCAATCTGCATGTGAAAGCATTTCACCTGACTTTTCATCAGCTGAACTCTTTCCGGGTTTAATTTTAGGCCTGCATCCTGTAACAACATAAATAACTCAGACAAAAGAGTAACATGTTCGTTAACATTCTGCGTACTTAGCATAATTGTATTTACATGCTGAAAAATGCATTCTGGCCTTGAAAATTGTGATAGAATTTTTGCTATGGATTCATGGACTACACCATCACTGATGTCTAAACCAGCTACTAATCGAGTGAATGCATAAGTCTCTTTCTGAAACTTGAAAGCTAGTTTGTATTGACAACTTTTAGCTAAGGGGATCGAAAAATGACTGTTATCGATTTCCAAAACAGAAAACACTTTGGATTCGGCCTTTAAATGTAACTTGATATTAAAATGATCAGGAACAACTGCTTTGTTATTTGTAATATGTTTATTCAGTGTCCTGAAATCAACTGACAAGGAATATGAATTGTCAGCATTTTTGATAGGCCAAATACAGTTATTTACTACTGATTGTGTTTTCTTTAAAATGCCAAGTTGTACAAACTCTTGAATAATGGCAGAAAGTGGTCCTATTGATTCTTGTGGTAACTCATATTGATTAAGGGATATGGGATCTTTACCCTCAATATTCAATTCTGTATCTTTCAATGTTCGTATGTCATTTTTAAACTTTGACCACAAACTTGGAAAACGTTGTACCAATTCTTGTAAAGCACAATTACCATCAGTATCAGGCCATCTTTGTGCTGTAGACATTTTAGAGTTGAAACCAACATCACTGTATATAGAAGGATCCATTAACATTGATTTGGGCCTAGATGGATTCCTCCAAATAACTTTGGTCATAATATCAATAATCCACTTTTGCTTATTGATAAAATCAATGCCAAGAATATTTTCGGTGGCATTACTATACCAAATATCAATGTTAGTTTTCACTAGCCCAGGTACTTCAAATGTTACATTAGGTACTTGTCTAGCAGTGGAATGACCTGTATTATTAAAACCTTTTATTTTACACATGGGTGAATTTGGTTTCACGGGTATGTTTTCTCTGGTAAGACTAATTTCAGATCCGCTGTCAATTAGGAATTGGATCTTTTTACCATTTAGTAATCCATGTATAAAAGGCCTTCCATTGTCATCCAATACAAATGGAGCGACAAATTCTAACGATATCGGGGATGAATGTGGACGTGATTCTATTTTTGGAACTGGTAATAAACCATTTCTGTCAGTGACAGCCCTTCTCACCCTGTTGTCAGAACAGTTGTTTCTAGTCCAAGTATGAATTTGTTTAACTGATGAGGCATAAGGCAATTCAATTAAACATTTATCATTACACAACAAAGCAGGTTGTACAAAAGCTGCTTTTTCACTTTTTATTTCCATTTTCTTTATTTGTGAGTCAAATTTAAACTTCCAACAATGCCGTCTGATATGACCTTGTTTATGACAGTGAAAGCATGTGGTATACTCATTATGGCTCACTTGCTTGCATCTGTCGTTGTCATTCTTACTGGGACCTGTAGTTCCTGGCATAACTGTAGTCTGACTGTTTTTGTCACTTTGAAGCACAGCTACCTCATAAGTGAGATTGCTGTTTTTCAATTTTCTCCGGATTTTGTCAATGAAACTTACTATGTCATTCAAATTTTGTTTTTCCTCTGCTATGACAATGGTTACTGGGTCTAGATACGTGAATTTCTTTACAAAAGCTTTGATCATAGCTGAGTCTTCCTCATTTTCTACTCCAAATATAATTTTGTATGCTTTGGAAAACTTATTTTTAAACTCAAAAGGGTCTTCATCAGCTGTAGATCTGTGTTTATCATGGCAACCTGTTTACTGTCATTCTGCAGTCTTAACAAAAGATTTGTCTTTGAGTCAATTAGTTCCTCAAGATTCTCTATGTAATGACAAAAAATGTCACAGTTTGGGCAACTAAGAGCATCTTGAGACAAATTTTCATGCTTTTCTGTATTCTGTACAGTGCTACATTCTGTCTGTTTTAATGTACAAGCTTTTTTAACAGATAAATCAACATTCAAAATCATTTTGTTGAATATTCTTACTAAATTTAAGATGTTAGATATCTTTTTACGCTGTCTGTGCACAGTAAATCTAGATTTATCTATCTGAATATTGGCCTGTAAACATTCGTTATACATATAGTGCCATAGCTGACTGTCTTCAGGATATAAAGAAACATCTTTAAACTCTAGCTTACTTTCATTAGCTAAGTCATCAATAAACTCCATAATTGTTACTCACCGTAATCAGAAGATTTTCTCGTTTGACCCGGCTCAGTCACTGGACCTCTCGTCCAAGTCTGTTTAATCGCCTGTTCTGCTAGGTTCTTTTCACCGTGTTTTTCCAAGACTTGACAATCACAGAATCGTGCGTTTTCTCCCTTAGCGAAGCATGGGAAAACTCGGCGGTGGCTGGCTCACCAAAATGTTGGATTTTTAGACACATATAATACTTCTTCTAGTGTCTTGAGGCGATTATGAATGAAAGAGCCATTGAAATAAAAAATAAAAAAAGACCCTGTACTGTGTTTTTTTTACACCACACTTTTTTTTTTGTGAAGGAGTCTGCAGGAGCATGTACCGCAGGCTCCTTCACGTAGGGGGGGGGGCGGGATCTGGGGGCCCCCTTGTTAAAGGGGGCTTCCAGATTCTGATAAGCCCCCCGCCCGCAGACCCCCACAACCACCGGCCAGGGTTGTGGGGAAGAGGCCCTTGTCCTCATCAACATGGGGACAAGGTGCTTTGGGGGGGGGAGCCCCCCTGCCCCAAAGCACCCCCCCATGTTGAGGGCATGTGGCCTGGTATGGCGCTCGCTCGTCCCCCCCCTTTTCTGACCTGCCGGGCTGCATGCTCGGATAAGGGTCTGGTATATTGAGGGGGACCCACGCTGTTTTTTTTTAAATTTCAGCGTGGAGTTCCCCCTTAATATCCATACCAGATCCGAAGGGCTTGGTACAGATGGGAAGGGGGACCCCACGCTTTCTTTTTATTATTTCTGCAATAAAGGGAATTATTTTACATTCAGCTGTCAGTGGGTAACCCCGCTGACAGTTGAAACATTAACACATGGCTGTCGCTCCTACAATCCCGCATGAGTTATGTTATCAACTCATGCAACGTTTTAGTAGTGAAAACCAATGCAGCGCTCATGTTTCAGCTGTCAGCGGAGTTCCCCACTGACAGTTGAATGTCAAAGTATTGCAGGGATTTATAAACAGTGTTTTAAATAACTGGCGTGGGGTCCCCCCTCCCATCCATACTAAGTCTCGTATGGATGTTAAGGGGTAACTCCACGCTGAAATTAAATAAAAAACAGCATGGGGTACCCCCCAAAATCCATAACACATACTTATCCGAGCATGCAGCCCGGCAGGTCAGGAAAGGGGGGGGGGACGAGCAAGCGCCTCCCCCTCTCCTGAACCATACCAGGCCACATGCCCATACCAAATTATTCAAACATTTGTAAACAGAACAATGAACTGAAATGGTTTGGCATTAGTACCCCAAATATGACGTTCCCTGAGGCGTTGGTAAACCGAGGTACGCCTGTATTAGTATTGCAATCCTTTGTATTGGGATACATAGAACCAACATACATGTGAATTGGCAACATAACACAACATTTGTGTCACATTGGAGATATCTGGTAGTTACACTGACCTTGCCCAGGGACCTAGGATTGATTCACAGCACAGAAATACAGGCTGGATTAGCAATGTAGCTCCGTGGATTAGTGGTTAGCACTACTGCCTCACAACTCTAGGGTTGTCGGTTTGAATCCCAACCACGGCAAGGAAGTAGCATGATCTCCGTGTGTGGCTGTCTTCACATACATGTTCTGGCAACATCTTTGCTTTCTGTCTAAATGATCCCTAAAATGTGAATTAGAATGAGGCCTTGTCTGTTGAAACACCTTCAAAGCTGCACCTTATGTGAATGTCATACAATGGTATAAGATAAGGGCCTGCATCACTAATAGATTTGATAATGATGGTTTACACTCCACCCACTTTTGTGAAGGATTTGGCAAGCAAAGAGTGACAGAGAGAGAGAAGAGCGAGCCAGTGAGACGAAGAAGAGTGAGCGAGATATACATACTGAAAAGTGATAAAGAGAGACATACAGAAGAGTGAGCGAGAGAGAAAAGACTTGGTTGGTGAATCCACATATCAAACTTGTCACAAATACTGGCATAGATTTTTCCACCAAATACAAAGCAGACCCTTATCCCAGCAGGCAGGTACCGCACGCCTTCAAAGATTTATTTCCTTTGTTGATTTTCCTGCTTCGCTCACACTATATGCAATTGAAAATTACTCTTTAAGTTGCCAATTTTACTGTGTTTTCTAGAGAATTACTAACTAGTTGTGTTTTCAATTGTGTGTAGCATTGCGATTTCTATTTGAGTCTAGATGTTAAATTGCTAATAAATGGCCACAATTCTCAAATACCTTTGAACTCTCGCTGCAACAAATGGCGTATGTTAATACACTCACATTCACATTCATTATATCCAATATCAGGTACGATGTCAATGCACAAATCGCACCTGAAATTGCACACCCTGGATGTGACTTGTCATGTGATTGGCATGGCCAGCAGCTTGCTCTTTGCATGGCAAATTGCACACAACGTTACTGGGGGCCAACACCACTGTCACATCTAATCCGATGCGGCAATTGCCCAACTTACAGTGAAGTTGCACAAGTTCACAATCCAATTGGATGTGAACAGAGCCTACAGTGGCCAATAGGGTGCGACTTGGTCTACGATTTGCAAGTCACCTGTCATGCCAATTGCATGGCAATCGCAAACAATGTTACTAGGGGCCACCCGGTCACATTAAAGCAGATTTCTAAGTGGTGTTATTGACACCACAGTCATATCATGTGACTTGCATAGAAGTTGCATGATTTCAAAGTCGGGGTACATGGTGATTTCAAGTGCAATTTGCAAGACATCCGACACCGATCTCTCAGCAAATTGCATGAAAAGTAGTGTATTCATTACTCTATTATTACTTGCGGCTCCAACCAAGTTTGAACCACAACAATATGAACGCTCCAATAGCGTGCACATTGAGTGGGACTTGGCATGTGATTTGCACAACATGCAAGTTGTAAATCGTCTGCAAAGTCGCACCCTATGGTCTGCTATTAGAGCGACCATATGGGTGCGTTTCAAACACTGATTTCTTAAGTAGTACATGTACTACTTTAGTGGCAATTTGCATAGAGATCTGTGTCAGATGTCTTGAAAATTGCATTGAAATGGTCAACGTTACTGTAAGGCGCAGGATTTGTAAATCAGCTTTGCCCAGAGTGTAATGTTTGGTGAAGTTTGATTTCTGGAGTGTTTTGCCAATTGATGGAAAATTCACCATACTAGTCAAATCGATTTGTCATTTTCAGTATTGCATACAAGATGTGGTCATGTGACTGTCTTAACTCATGCGAGAATCTGGAGGGAATTGTGACCATAGTAGCAATAACGGTTCCAATTGGGGTTCCCTTTCACATCCCTGCTCAATGTTCTGTTGTATGCTGCACACGTACATTTCACTGTATATATCTTTCTGATTTGTGGGGCCTGTATACCAAGGGTTAATGCAGGTAGGAAGCGGATTCATCAGGTGAAAACACTTTCACTGACCAAATTAAGGCCAGTGGTAGGTGTGGCTTCATTGGGTGTGGGGCCTTGTTTGGCGTGCTCCAAATACAACCTAGCTTATATAAAGATGTGCAGTAGTAAGTGATTTGGCCTGTTACTAGGCCGTGTGGTTTTTGACCAAGTCCTTGCTTGTAGTGGTTTGGGGGGAAGAAGAGATTTTGTGCTGAATTGCCCCAGACACCACTCAGGCTGTGTTTGGAAGTGGGCTGGAAATGTTTGCATATTTTTGGCCTTGTAAAGTGTTTGTGTGTTATTGCACAATGATTGTTTTTTCTCTTTGCATTGAAAGCCTCACACATGTCAATCGTTTTGTTTAAAATCTGCTCTTGTTTTAATTTTGCTTGCTTATTTAGACTCCAATGCATTTTTCTGACAAACCTGCTGACAAATGTATGTGTAGGGGATTTGTAGAGGTGGGAGGGTTTTTTTTTCACATGCTTTGTTTTCTTGATATTTTGATCTGTAGACTTTTTTTTGTGAATGGATCTTTATACTAAGTGATTGTGTAAGTAAATCCTATGTGCACGAAAATGTTACTTGATTCATCTTCCCCTTTGTTTCCTGCTATAACCTGTGCACGCACCGTTCACTAGAAGTATCTTTAGATTGTAAGCTCTTATGAGCAGGAGTGTTTTATTTTTGCCACATCAATCCTATTTTTGTGACTCACCAAGATATTGACTGTACCTACTTGTTCCTGCTGACCAAATAAATGAAGATATATTTGATCAATAAATGTTTGACCGATGTTTTTGTGTTTATTTTATGTTCAATATATGAACAACCTTAATAGTTACTTTGTATACTTATATAATCTGCTCAAATGTAGCTTGTAAGAGCGTGAATATGCAAGTGTGTGCAAACTGGCTTTTTCAAAACCAAAAAAAAAAAACCCACTTGCGCCACAATATTGTTATGTACTAATGAATGTCACATTCACTGTGCAGCCAGCTACAGGTTTTCTACAATTCGATTTACAGTAATAAAATAGTCCACACTTTGTTGATTTTTGGCCTTTGGCAACAAATATTAGCCAAGGTTAAAAAAAACAAATCAATAAGAAACACACATTTGCGAAAGCTATCATAGCCGTGCATAGAAATGCGCGATTGCAAACAAATAAGCACCAAACAGGTGTCCGCATGGCGCATGAACGGCTATCCTGGAAGTCCGTCATCACGTGCGCGCACCCGGAAGTGGTTGTGGGGAGTGTAAGTGGATGAGAAGTGGTTGGAGGTTTTGTGTTGGTTGAAAATTTTGATAACTTTATTGGCATTTTATTGGCATTTGGACATGGCGAGAGCACAGTTCTCAACTGAGGAGATGATCCTTATATGTAAAGTAAGTGTGGCCATTGCAAATATGTTTATAACATGTGAGGGACAGGTAATTGCCATTTTGTGGGTGGGGCCTAGCAGAATCTCACTTGGTGCACATGCTACTTATCTGTACATTAGCTCCTGGGTATTGATGGGTCAATGATATTAACCACTTGCCTATTCATGCCACATTGTACCCATCTTAAATTTGTATCAGTTTTTTCAGACAAATAGAGCTTTCTTTGGGTGGTATTGACTTGCTGCTGTGTGTTTTACTTTTTGCTCGATAGACTTTTATTCATTATGAGCTATTTTGTGGTTTGTTTATATTATAACATTTGGTAAACTGGTAATTTAGCAACACTGATGTGCGTTGATGAGGCAGCACTGGTGGGTGGCACTGCTGGCCACAGGTGGGCGGAACTGGTGGGCACTGATCATCAGGGCACTGATCATCGGGGCCGATAACTGCTGGTTCTCGGCAGTACTTTCCACACATTCTGACAGCGTGATGAAAGTGCAGCCAAGACCCGGCAAATGCATTTCCCGGTGATCAGCGTGTCATTGGACATGGCTGATCACATGGTAAAAAGCCGCTGTGATTGGCCTTTACTACATCACGTGATCAGCTGTGTCCTTAGGACACAGCAATCACGGAGAGCGCGTTCTGCCAGGATGTCATATGACACCCTCCCAGAGCTGCCTGGATGTAGTGTAGCGTTATTCGGCTATCTGCGGTCGCCAAATAGGTAACCAGCTAGGCCTTCGTGGCTAATCTTTGAATATCTGGACATGTATACTGCGTATAATGCATTACATTCTATAATGTGTTGGTGTACATGGTATTACAGTGTGCAATGCGTTGCTGGATTCTGCATGACAGTGGACAGCGTATCACAGTGTGCAATGCGTAGCTCCAGCCGGCATGACAGTGTACAGTGCATTACAGTCTACAATGTGTGGGTGTACACGGTATCACAGTGTGCAATGCGTTGCTCTATCCTGCATGACAGTGTACAGTGCATTACAGTCTACAATGTGTGGGTGTACACGGTATCACAGTGTGCAATGCGTTGCTCCATCCTGCATGACAGTGTACAGTGCATTACAGTCTACAATGTGTTGGTGTACACAGTATTACAGTGTATTACAGTGTGCAATGCGTTGTACACTGCAGTGTGCACTAAAGCATTTTACACTCATGCACTGTACACACTAACGCATTTGACATTTCTAGTGTGCAATGCGTTAGTGTGCAATGCCTTCGACAGTATTGGTGCATGTTTATTAAGCACAGATAATTAATCTGATTTTAGTTATCAAGGAGAAGTCTTCTCTGTCCCCCTGTTTATGAGGTGGAGGACAATTGTTTTCCGAAGAAGAGAGGAGACATTTTTTCAAGGAGATCTGTATAGATTTCCAGAGATATATGTAGATGGTTGAGGGGCTGCATGTGATCTCCGGAGATAATTGTGATTAACGATCACCTGAGTTAAACCAGTGAATGAAAAGTGTAAAAAAACATGGATTGAAAATAATCTGCACTGACCACTGTGCTTTGTCAAGCCACATATTGGCACATTCTGGTTTCACACAGATGCCATGTGAAATTTGCAGTGTTTTCTGTGCAAGCGCTGCACCACATCACAACCGCAACCCCTTCATGCCACCTGCTGCGGCTTTCTAGGTGAAGTTAACAACACACCAAAATTGGTACACAAAGCGTATTGCGATTTGCCAAATTGGATGGCATGCCTATTCACACCCATGTGCATACCCTGAAAAAGGGTCCTGCACATTGTTGGCCCGGATGCGGTGCAATTTGAGGTGTGCAAAATGTTTGTCTCTAATTGCAACGCACACAAATTGCATGTGATTTGCCCAGGAGTGCGGTGTTAGACAAAATCCACATCCTTTTATTCTGGCTTCACATACATGCATTGTGGTCTATTTTTACTTGCGCATGTTAACATTATGTAAGTGCATTTTTCTTCTGTTTAACATGCTATAGAAATGGAACATGCATTTGGATGTAGTGTTTTTGTATGTGCATTTTGGAAGTATTCTAAACACACATTGACCCTAGGGCCACACCATATCTTATGCAGGCCATAGATGGGTCGAAAATCAGCCGATTTTTCGGCCGAAAATAAAATCGGCCGATTTTCGGATCGTTAGTGGGCTATTTTCGGCCGATTTTCGCGGCAATGATGGGCAAATCGGCCGATTTTTTACTGATAAAAAATCTGCACATGAGCAGTGACCCGAGGAAGACAAAAAGAAGAAAAAGAAGAAGAGGATGAAGAAGAAGAAGAAGAAGAGGATGATGATGAAGAAGAGGAGGATGATGATGAAGAAGAAGAGGATGATGATGATGATGAAGAAGAAGAGGATGATGAAGAAGAAGAAGAAGAGGATGATGGTGAAGAAGAAGAAGAAGATGATGATGATGAAGAAGAGGATGATGATGAAGAAGAAGAAGAGGATGATGATGATGACGAAGAAGAGGATGATGATGATGATGACGAAGAAGAGGATGATGATGATGATGATGATGAAGAGGATGATGAAGAAGAAGAGGATGATGAAGAAGAAGAAGAAGATGAAGAAGATGATGATGATGATGAAGAAGAAGAAGATGAAGAAGATGATGATGATGATGAAGAAGAAGAGGATGATGATGAAGAAGAAGAGGATGATGATGATGAAGAAGAAGAGGATGATGAAGAGGATGAAGAAGAAGAGGATGATGATGATGAAGAAGAAGAAGAGGATGATGATGAAGAAGTAGAAGAAGAGGATGATGATGAAGAAGAAGAAGAAGAAGAAGAGGAAGAAGAAGGATGAAAAATGAGAGGAATTCCAGTATGGCAAAAAGTGTCCCTGCAGAGAGCTCCGCTATTTCTTTGACAGTTCCTTGACATTTACAGCGGTTGCAACATTGTATCTATTTGTTTCCGAATAAAAACATCTGTATCCTAAATAGATACAAATACATTGTTGCAACCGCTATAAATGTCAAAGAACTGTCAAAGAAATAGCGGAGCTCTCTGCAGGGACACTTTTGCCGGCTGTAGACGGGATGAAAATCGGCCGATTTTTTTTTTTACCATTGCTGGTAACGTCGGCCGCTTGAACAACCGATTTTTCATTTTTTAAAAGAAAAATCGGCCGTTTTTCTCCCCGTCTATGGCCTGCATAAGCATTAGTGTGCCTGGAGGAGGGGGGGACCTTTGGCCTTTCCAAACACAGTAGATGCTCCAAGAATGTTTCCTTGAACTCTTGAAATGGTTAAAAAGGAAAGACACTCTAGATAGCCTGCACTGAGAATTGACTGTCATGATGACGTGTCAATGATTATTTGCTCTCATTTTTCAGGAGTGGTACTGCTTGCGGTTGAAGCTGGTAGAAATCCACCTTCACGTCCTCCACTCACCTTCACTTGTGGCCAGTGGATATTTTGTGGCCGCAGGCAAGAACTGGCATCGAGGACCTGCATAATGACCCTGGCATGCCTGAGGTGGTTTGGAAGCAGCACAGCAATTTGACCATCCCTTTCCTCTATGTTGGTTTTAGGGCTGCAGAATTGCTTCTCGTTTGTGAACGGACTGTCGCCGGATATCAGAGTCCCCATATTTTCAAGATATGTTTTAGCCATGTTGGCTTATTTTTATGTTATTTTCCAAGTGTGTCGCACCTAACCGCACAGTAGTGTGGTGCCATGCGTATTTGTGGCTGTGAATGGGGCTGTTTTTAATAGACGTGTGTAGGTGCAACAACGTTTTCATCATGGTACCTGCGCACATCTACATAGGGCATTGCATTTCTTTGCTGTGCTGGAAAATGTGTGTTCTTGCATGCGTTTCTGCACCACCAATGGTGTGAACAGGTCCTAAGGGCCGGTTCACACTATAGAAACAGTCTAGATGTGTTCCTGATGGGTTTTTTTCATGCCCTTTTGGCATGCATGTTTAGTGTGTTCCAGTACATTTTGGATGCGTTTTGGACATGTTTACATTGCATTTTTGTATCCCTTCCACTTATTTTTTTCTATTTTCTTTGTATTCAATGTAGTTAGGGACATGTGTGTTTTAGTACATTCAAGGACGTTTCAATGTGTTCCAGTACAGTTCTGTGCAGAAACAATGCAGTGTGGTCAGCTTTCTTTACAGCACCTGCAATGCACTGAAAATGCAAGCGCTGATGTGAACTATGACATTGACAACCACATAACCTTCTTTCTGTGCGTTTGTGATGCCAAAAAAGCAACTGAAACACATGTAGTGTGAACTGGCCCTAAAGGTTATTAGAGGTCAGGGAACGGGACTGACCAGGAATTGTGAATTCAATCAGACTAGTGGTGAAATACAATCAGCAATTGTATAATAATGTGAGATCTGAGCTGTAGCTGATAGAAAATGAGACACATTCACTTGATCAGTAAATAGATAGTTAAAGAGTGGGGCGGTGATCCATAGATTTGCATATGGGACAGGTGATGACGGGTTGGGGGAGGGGGTCAAGTTGTATAAGGAGACAGATTTAAAAGAGAAAAATGTTACAATGAAATATACACGGCATGAAACTTGCACATTTCCTAACTGGCAGAAGAACAGTACATAGGTAACATTCATCCACTTTCTAGTCATTAGGCAAAATCATAATTGATTGATCAATATTCCTGGCACTGACACAACCCAGAAAATTGATCTCCATTTTTTAGGATGTAGCCATGACTGGGATTAGAACCCATGACCCAAGTGCTGTAAGTTCTGAGCTCTAACCACTAAACCACTGTGGGAGACACAGTTTGAGCTATAATGTAGAATAGTTACATTGTTTAAAAATGATAGAGCGAGCGCTGGTCAAATGATATAGACTAGTAAAATGGTATTACACAAGATAAATATAACCACGAACAGTAGTGCATGAACTCGTGAAAGGTCATCCACCCCTGTGACAGTGTACTACACTATTGAGCACCTTTCTGGCTCCTGTGGCTGAGCTAATTCCTCCCCAGGACCATTTGGGCACCCACCCTGATGGATGGATGGATGGAGCTGGATGACTAACCCATAACTGCCAGCATACCGCTGCACCCCCAGATGTGTGATGTGTATAACCCATACACATTAATACTTTTGTTCTGGTGAGTGTAGACCAGTCCCAAGGGTGGTTTACCTTTCACAAGTTCATGCACTACTGTCCGTCACGGAGAGACCACATGTGCCATTCATAGGCACTCTCTGAGTTGGTACTCTCACACGAAGGACATTCCATTATTCAGGAATGATTCTATGAACTTATTTTAGCACCATTTACAATATTACATCATTGTTGCAATTTTTTGCACTTTTTGGTTTTTACATGCATTCATTATTGATCACATGCATTTATAGCGCTGCACTTGTCTTTACCATAGAATAGTTACGTGATTAAAGAGAATGAAGATATATAATTATATTGGGAAATTAGAAGTATATAAATTATTTGAGATATAAGTGTGAAAATGTTTAACATTTGAGTACAGAATGTATGACATTCATTAGTAAATGCATTAGTTTCCTGATCATTTTGGAGACACAGCAAGAAAAGAAATAGAAGAAAATAGAAAAATAGAAAATTCTAATACAGGTGTACTATTTATTACATTCTAAGAATTCTCTTTTGCCATCATAAGAAAGCCCGCGCTTGTGCGCCATCTAGCGAACATATCCGGTATTGCACCTAAAAATGTGCCAGACCACATTTAGTGATAGCAAAGTAGTCAGTAGACGCTCGTCAATGAGCTTGCTAGACGCTGGTCAGACGACTGATTGATTGACCGGAGTCTGCCTGAATGGTCAGACTCTGCTGATAGACTCACATCTTAGTGAATCAGGGCCATAATGTCTTTCACATATAGATTATATTTATTATTATTTTTATGGAGCGTTATTGGTCTCATTTCTATTTTATATTTTTATATATTTTCTGTTTTTTATTTGAAATTAATTGTGTCCAGCTTCATTAATAGAAGGCTATTTTCAACTATGATGGACTCAGTATCTATCAATACCACTATGATTTGTTGTCTGTTTTTAACCTTAACACTGTTATTCATGGTACTACATTTTTTTTGACCCCAGAAAGATGGAGTCTGTTTTATTCCACTAGTCTATCTTAACCCATTTCATTATGGTTTATACCTGTTATATTCAATATATGTGTATATGAATATAATTTTTTACTATCTATGCAGTCTAATGGTCTGCGATATATACATTGATATTTGTGTTCTCAGTATGATTGTCTACGTGGACATAATATAGGCATTCGGTCTCCAAGAAAATGGAATCCGTATTACCAATGTATTACCAAGTTATCACCAACATACTACCTAATTTTTTCATTTTATTACCTATTGTCCTACACTATGAATATCACCTAATTAGTAGTTCCACTCTCCCTGTGCATAAATCGGGAGTCAATATGAGTGAAAAACCATTTGGTTTAATACAGGACTTAGCCTCTTACCGAGACATGATACCTTCTATGTTGGAGCTTTGGATAATCCATAAAATGGCCGCTAGCATATGCATCACGCAAGCAGGCCAAAATGGCTTCACAATTTCTTTACCACGCATGTGCGGTCTCTTCTATAAATACTTTCAACCGGCTAGTGCACGCTTCCTTTGACAACGTGCTCGTCCGCACAAAACGCGTCAGCGCGGAGCCTAGCCGGTAACCTCACATCGTCCGAGCCGCGCGGAGGCCGGCGGCCATCTTTTGTTCCCGGTTTATGATATGTGAGTGTGTTTTCATTGCTTAATAAAACTCTTGGAACATACTACACTATCAGAGTTTTTTTGGGACTGGCTGCACCATTGAGCCCTCTCTTTTAAGGTGGATTTCGAGTGTGGGTTTAGTCGCCCTGCATTGATGAGTCCTTCATTGGCTATGTGAATACCTATTACTGCATACTTGATGACCCCCTGCTGGCTGAAGGACCACAGTTGCTAGAATTAGCTTGCTGATTACCTGCTGTGCCGGTCTGTCAGATGATCCCTACACCTTCAGTTCTGGAGCACCAGAAGTGGTCTGATATATATCCACCTAAGAGCACAGAATCCACAATATTTGCACCTATCATTGGGAATATTTTGGCGTCATAGGAGACGGCATTATCAATCACTATAAGCACTTTATCCGACATCACTGTTTTTATTATTATATTTTTATTATTTCAATTTCATTATCAGTTTATGCAAATTTTTTGATTATCTGCTTTTATGTTCATCTTAGCGCTGCATTTTCTATATTACTCTCACAAAAGTCACTTGGGTCTTCCAGATGTCTCAATCTTGCTAAACGACCGTTTTTCCACCCATTCAAACACGCCGGGAATCTCCAGCTGTATCGAATATTCTGTTTTCTCATCTGTTCTAATAATGGTCTCAGAGACCTCTTCTTATCAATGTTTCTAATGCTAAATCAGCAAAAATCTGTATATTTATTTCTCCATATTTTATCACAGCTCTTCCTGTTATCTTCTTCCAGATCTCTTCTTTATCTCGATAATTATGAAATTGCACAATTACATCTCTCATATTTTCTTTTCTACCTTCTTGTTCCCTTGTAGTTGAGGCCCAAAGCTCTGGCCTTTTCTTGTAAGCTGGTTGCCATCCAGTGTCGATAATCTGGGGCCTCCGTTTCCATCGTACGCAGACTCTCATCCGCCATCTCGAGTGTTCGCCTCCCGCTGCTGCCAACCAGTTGTGACATTCCAGAAGTGCAGAGAGAGAGCACACTAAGACAGACGTGCAGGCGTTTATTGGGGAGTTTTTTGGTGTACAGACAATAGATCCATTAGTTCACAGATCAACACAAAAAACAGCAACACAGTAAAGTTATCTGGAAAGCAATATGGGACAACAGGGGGGCCGATATTCCACCGGATTCAACAGGACAGAGGGGTGGAGGTTACGTGGGAATTGGGGTTCATGGGGAGAATTGGACTCAGTCCCTCGGGCAGGATGGGGTTAGTCCACTTACTGGATGCGGGGAGCTGGACACGGAGGGTTACAGTCCACACAGGGTCAATCCACACAGGCAGCAAACGGTTAAGTCTGCCAGGCTCATGGGCAGCAAAGCATTAAGTCCATTAGGCTCATTAGCAGCCAAAGGTTAAGTCCGCTGACTCACGGGCTTGGCGGACGTAACCCTTTGCTGCCCGCCAGGCTCACGGGCAGCAAAGGGTTAAGTCCACCAGGCTCACGGGCAGCAAAGGGTCAAGTCCACCGGGCAAGAGATCCAGGCAGCAAAGGGTTAATCCGCACAGAGAAACTCACAGGCAGAAAAGAGTTAACCCCACACAGGGCAGCAATCCAGCAGCAGACTGGCAGGCAGTGGAGCCATTGAGAGGAGGGGAGAGGATTGAATCAATCAGGAGGCTGGCCCGGAGCTCAGACCTCAGTCACACACTAGGATCGCAGGCCAGGAGATCTACCCAGGACTGGGGCCCCGCTCTGCCTTAAGTACAGAGCCGGGCGCATTCCCGTTGTCGTGGTAACCTGAGACTTAGTGTCAAGTTACCATGGCAACAGGCCCTGACCCCCCCCCCCACGTCTCCGGATCCACACAGGGAATCCAGACTTTGTCCCTGTCGGGCACAGAGTGTGGGAGGACGGGACCACGCTGTGCACATGGGGACAGGGAGGGGAGTGACAGGAGGGAGCCTGCATGTGGATTCCCACAGCAGGGGGAGTGACTTTTTGGCGCTCGTCCAGGGCAGCAAGATGCGCCCTTGGCAGGGGGCCAGATTGCAGGCAACAGAAGAGTAAGGGCTGGTGGGGAGCAACAGGCAGCAGACTGGGGGATGGAGGGGAAACCCGCTCTGTGACATATGGTATATCCTCAAATGCAGCAGTGGATCATCAGGAGAAATCCCCTGCAGAATAATAAGTAGCTTCTCCAACTTCAATAAACCTCCAAATAGCAGAATCTCCCATTAAATGGTGGACCTTAATTTTGGTAAAGCGCTGTGCAAACTGTTGGCGCTATATTAATCTGGTATAATAATAATCAATCAGCTGCTGTACCTGTTGGGCTCTAATGAAGAAAATTGCAGGGTCTGCATCCCTTTAGACGTGATTTCCTATTGGGAGTATCTCACAAAAAATTAAATTTTTGTTGCAGGGGATGCCTGAGATCTGACTTGTCTCCTAGTGCAGACTTCTGGGAGGATCAAAGAGCCATTCGCACAAGCAGGTAATTAAGTTGCTGGTGGGCATTTCATACACATTCTTTTTAGCAAACACCTCCAGGTAGCCATATTGCATTGCATTTTACAGAAAATTACAGCACTGCAAATTGAAGAGGAAACATAATTGTCAGGGACCCCAGAGCTGGCCGCGATTGCGCACGGGTTTGCGCATGCGTGGTGTGCTCGGCCGCACTAGCGTGCAAGCATTGGGACCTGGGCACCCGCGACTGCAGTGGCGCTCGCGCATGCACACTCACGATCGCGTGCCTGGCGCCCTATTTAAAACAGGTCAGGTCTGACTCTAGTTGCCGTATAGTCTTACCTGTACCTGCCGACCCTGCCTGACCCTGATTTGCTGTCTGTCTCCTGTTCTGATCCCTGGCTTGTCTGACCATTCTCCTACTTAACCCTGCACTTTCTGATCTCCTGTTACCGAACCCAGCTTGTGACCTGTTTACCCTCCTGCCTACTGATTTGGTACCGTTCTGCCTCCACCATTACCGACCCAGCCTGCCCAACCCTGCTCTGGTTACCTCCTCACATCAGGCTCTCACCTGCTATACACCTCCAGTGGTGCTTCTACCACAGCTGGGTGAACCCAGGGGTCTCGGCCTGCTCCAAGTCCATCCCCACCATCGGGGGCCCTGGTGAACAAGCAGGTTGGGACTTAGATTCCACCGCTTGGGGGATTCGCTAGAGGCTACCACCAGCAGGGACATAACAGAACCATAAGGCCATGACAGAGTCTGGAGGAGGACCCTCACCCTGGGAAGAGATGTGCCAACATCTGGCGGCACCCACACAAGCCGTAAAGACACTGGAAGAAGGATACAAACATCTGGAGGGACAGGTTCAGAGCTTAGCCGCACCTGCGCCCTCAACATCAGGCGCAGTGGGTGCACCTCCTGCCATGGGTTCAGCAGGACCTTCCACCAGAGCAGCATTTTCCATCCCTCCACCAGAACCGTGAGTACCAACTTGAACTGAGCGGTTCAATGGGGATCGAGGAAAGTTCAGGGAGACAGGAGAGGTCCAGCCAGGGACAAAGAACCTCATGGATGCTGCCAAGAGTACCAGTCATGCCAAGGGTCAGTGTCAGCAATCGGAGTCCAGAACCGTCAGAGGGGGCTGAGCCCATGCAGATCGGTCTGATGCAGTCTTCCCTTTCTACAGAGGAACGACAGAGGCGTCAATCGAACAATCTATGTCTAGTGCGCTCCTGTCCTGAGAAATACAGTAAGTCCTCTTCCATTACTTCTGCTATATCTACTGTGTGCACAGGCAACCACAATCACTTGGCTGTGCCTTTTCAGCTCCCCTGAAGAAGCATACAGGTGACGGCTATTATTGACTCCGGAGCATGTAGCTGCTTTGTTGAAATCGGTTTTGTAGCCCAGCAACAGATACCGTTACTCACCAAAGAGCATGGCCTGAACATTTTCTTGCCCGATGGGTCTCAAATAAAATTGGGGATGGTAGATTGGGAGATCCCTCCTATACACACCACAGTGGCAGGGCATCATCAAGAGCTTCTCTGTTTGGACGCCATTGCGTCCCCCCTATTTCCAGTTATTTTGGGGCTCCCCTGGCTTACGAGCTCACGACCCCCAAATTGACTGGAAGGCCGGGTCAATTCAGTTTCCCTCACTGTACTGGCAGGAACATTGCTTACTCAGGTTGCCACTAGAAACAGCGACCCTATTAGCTGTGAGCCCTGATGCCGAGTTGGCCCAAATTGTACCTGTGGCCTATCATCAATTCCTTGACGTGTTTAGCCCACGGGGGGAAGAGATTCTTCCCCCGCATTGGGCGTATGACTGTCCCATTGATCTGCTCCCGGGTTCTGAAATACCTTTCGGCCGTATCTTCCCTCTGTCAGAACGTGAGCTAGGGGCCCTGAAGGAATACATTGATGAGAGCCTCTGGAAGGGATTTATCCGCCCTTCCACATCACCAGCTGGGGCAGGGATTTTTTTTGTCAAAAAAAAGGACCGATCCCTGAGACCTTGTGTTGACTATAGGGACCTCAATAAAATTATGGTCAAGAACCGCTACCCCCTTCCTCTGGTCCCAGAGTTGTTCCAGAGCTTGAAGACAGCGTCCATTTTCTCTAAATTTGATCTCAGGGGTGCCTATAACCTGGTGCGTATACGTGAGGGGGACGAGTGGAAACCTGCTTTTCGCACTCGATTTGGGCATTTTGAATGTCTAGTTATGCCATTTGGGTTATGTAATGCGCCAGCCACCTTCCAGCACTTCGTAAATGACATTTTCAGAGATTTTCTTGAAATTTTTGTGATCGTCCACCTAGACGACATTCTGATATTTTCTTCATCTCTGGAGGAGCATCGGGGACATGTCAGGAGCACGGAGCAACTTCGTCAGCACGGGCTCTATGTTAAAGCTGAGAAATGCTGCTTTTAGCAAAAAAGTATTTAATTTTTAGGTCTAATTATCTCCACCACGGGGATCGCTATGGACCCTCAGAAAATCACGGCAATTTTGAAATGGCCTGCCCCCACGGATAAGAAGGGAGTTCAGAGGTTTATTGGGTTCACCAATTTTTATAGAAAGTTTATAAAGAACTTCTCAGGCCTAGTAGCACCCATCACCCAGCTCACCAAGGTGGGGTACGTTTCCAATGGACCCCAGCAGCACAGGCTGCTTTTGAGGCATTAAAGAAGCTGTTCATAACGGCTCCTATTCTGAGCCACCCTGATGCATCATTGCCGTATATACTAGAGGTAGATGCATCAGAAGTGGCTGTAGGAGCAGTGTTGTCACAGAGAGTAGGGGCCAAGGAGCTAATGCATCCGGTGGCTTTCTTTTCTAGGAAGCTCTCCCCTTTGGAAAGAAACTATGATATCAGGGACCGGGAATTGTTGGCCATTAAGGCAGCTCTGGAGGAATGGCAATATCTATTAGAGGGAGACCTACATCCCATTCTGGTTTATACCGACCATAAAAACCTTGAATATCTGAAGACAGCTAAATGCCTCCATCCATGCCGGGCCAGATGGGCGCTGTTCGTTGCAAGGTTTAACCTTCATATCACCTACCATCCTGGGTCTAGAAATACTAAGCCGGATGTTTGAGGACCCTAGAGAGACACCCCAACCGGATACCATTTTACCAGCAGGTAGCTTCCTATTGCTCCAATCTGAGCTGTTGTCCAAACTGCAGGCTGCCTCCACCCGGGTTCCTGATCTACCTGGGACCTCATTAGAGAGCAAGGAAGGTCTTTTCTGGAGGGGGGAACAGATCCTGGTACCCAAGGAGGTCCAGTCCCTGGTTTTAGGCTATTGCCATGACCATCCACTGGTGGGTCACTTTGGGATACACAAAACTTTAGAATTGGCACAACGCACATTTTGGTGGCCAAATATGGCCAAGGATTGTGAAGCGTACGTGAGATCTTGCCCCATCTGCAACTGGAACAAACCCACCAGAGACAGGGCTTGGGGCCTGTTGCGACCTTTGCCAATACCTGACCGACCCTGGAGTATGATCTCCTTACATTTTATCGTGGGATTGCTACCCGCGCAAGATCACACCGTGATTTTTGTAGTGGTAGATCGTCTTTCTAAAATGGCCCACTTCCTTCCACTAGTAAAGACACCATCTTCTTCCGAAATGGCACAGGTTTTCATTAAAGAGATAGTGAGACTTCACGGAGTGCCAAAAGATATTGTCTCGGACCGTGGAGTTCAATTCACGTCCAAATTCTGGAAGGCATTATGTGAGGGAGTGGAGATCAAGTTATCTTTTTCTTCTGCATATCACCCACAGACTAACGGGCAAACAGAGCGGACCAATCAGACGCTCGAGCAATATCTGAGATTGTTATACATCATTCCTGCAAGACGACTGGCTGACACTTCTGCCAATGGCGGAATTTGCATATAATAATGCGAATCATTCTGCCACCAATCAATCCCCATTCTTCGCCAACTATGGGTTCCACCCTACCTTCCTGCCAGACCTGGTTCCAGAAAACTAAGTCCCAGCAGCCCAAGAGACCCTAAATTTCTTCACAACCAATAACAAGTTATTACAGGAAACAGTGGCTAGAGCCCAGGAAGATAGTAAAAAGTTCTTTGACAGGAGGAGAAAGGGGGAATTGGTCATACACCCCGGGGATCGGGTTTGGTTGTCAACAATCAACCTAAAACTGACATGTCCATCAAGGAAATTGGCACCCAAATTTGTGGGACCTTTCCAAGCAGAACATAAGGATAATGAAGTGGCATTTAAACTGGCACTCCCCAAATCCCTCAAGATACATCCGGTTTTTCATGTGTCGCTGCTAAAAACCTGCAGTACCAGATCCTTTCTTAGACCGCAGATCCAGACCTCCAGAGGCCATAGATATTAACGGGGAAGAAGAATGCATGTCATGCAAATCCCATGCCAATTCGCACTCAATGTGACCGCTATTAGAGTGTTCATATTGGTGTGGTTCAAACTTGGTCAGAGCAGCAATGATTTATAAAGTAATGAATACACTACTTTTCATGCGATTTTCAGAGAGATCTGCGCTAGATATCTTGCAAATCGCACTTTAAATCAGCATGTCCCCCGACTTTGAAATCATGCAACTTCACTGTAAATCACATGATGTGACCGTATTGTAAGTCGCACCACTTCAAAATCCACTTTGATGTGATCGGGGTGGCCCCCAGTCACATCGGGTGCAATTTGGCATGTGATTTGCATGACAGGCGACTTGAAAAGTATAGGCCAAGTCGCACCCCATTGTCCACTATAGGCTCCGTTCACATCCAATCTGATTTTGAAATCGAGCGACTTCACTGTAAGTTGCCCGATTTCCAAGATTAGATGTGACTGTGGTGTTAGCCCCCGGTCACATTGGGTGCAATTTGGAATGCAATTTGCAAGTCGCAGGGCATGCAAATCGCATGCCAAGTCGCATCCAGGGTGCGTAATTTCAGGTGAGATTTGGGAATTGAAATCGTACCTGATATTAGATCTAATGAATGTGAGTGTCTTAATATACGCGATTTGCTGTAGCACAATTTCAAAAGTAGGTCTTGTCTAACTTTTTCTGCATTTTGTAGCGATTTCACATTTAGACTACAATAGAAATCGCAATGAAAAACACAATTGAAAATGCAATAACTTGTTGGTAAATCTGCAGAAAACATGGTGAAATTGCCAACAAAATGCATAATTTTTAATCGCATCTAGTGTGAACCAAGCAGGCAATTCAACAAAGGAAATAAATCTCTGAAGACATGCGGTTTTGGGGGGGAACTCCATGCCATTATTTTATTTTATTTATTTAAATCCTTTTCTCTCTCTCTCAGCTCTTGGCTTGACAAACCCTTCCCAAAAGGGGGCGGAGTGCAAACCAGCATTATCAAATCAATAATTAGTCCAAGCCCTTATCTCATCCCATCATTTGACATTCACATTAGGTGCAGCTTTGAAGGTGTTTGAACAGACAAGTCCTCATTCTAATTCACATTCTAGGGATCATTTAGACAGAAAGCAAAGATGCTGCCAGCACATCTATTTTAGGGCAGCTGCCCAGGGAGAACATGCAACTTCATTGCCGTGGTTGGGATTCAAACCGATGACCCTAGTGCTGTGAGGCAGCAGTGCTAACCACTTATCCACTGAGTTGTGACATTAATCGAGCCTGCATTTCTGTGGTGTGAATCAACCCTAAGTCCCTGGACAAGGTCAGTTTAACTAGCCAGATATCTCAAATGTAGCATGTTGTGCTATGTTGCCAATTTAGTTGGTTCTATTTGTTTCCCAATACAAAGGATTGCAATTCTAATACAGGAGTACCTCGGTTTACCAACGCCTCGGTTAACGTAATTTTCAGTTTACAAATGAAAATCTATTGCAAATAATGCCTCGGTTAACAAATTTTTTCATAATTTTATTTCACAATACGAAGTGTATGTCGATGCCGATTTTTAAATACAAATGCCAGCTTTTTTTTTCTTCACTATAGTTCACAAGCTTAGCTATCACTTTCCCTGGAGTTACAGGAAACTTTTATATCTTTTAATAAACTAAAAGTAAACATTGTTTCCTTTAGGGAAATAAACTCAAAGAAAACTTTCTCTTTTAGCTGGGGAAAAGTGATAACTGAATTTCTGAGCTATAGTGAAGAAAAAAAAATCCAGAATTACATTTAAAAACCGACACCATAATAAATTAAAAAAAAGGTGTGCGTTTCCCCCCCCCCCATACATACCAAGCCCATCGGGTCTGGTATAGATCTTGAGGGGAAGCCCCACCCTAAAATTAAAAAAAAAAATGGCATGGGGTCTTCCCCAAATCCATACCAGACCCTTATCCTAGCATGCAGCCTGGCAGGTCAAGAAAGGGGGGGGGACAAGCGAACGTCCCCCCCTCCTGAACCATACCAGGCCACATGCCCTCAACATGAGAGGATGCTTTGGGGCAGGGGGGCTCCCCCACGGGGGGGCTCCCTGGCTGGTGGTTTGTGGGTGGGGGGCTTATCGGATTCTGGAAGCACCCTTTAACAAGGAGGCCCCCAGATCCCAGCCTCCCCCATGTGAATAAGTATGGGGTACATGGTACCGCTACTCATTCACAAAAAACAAAAAGTGTAGTGTAAAAAAAAGACAGGACACGG
The DNA here is from genome assembly GCF_062004578.1 of Staurois parvus. Taxonomy (NCBI): domain Eukaryota; kingdom Metazoa; phylum Chordata; class Amphibia; order Anura; family Ranidae; genus Staurois; species Staurois parvus. The sequence goes on from NW_028318273.1 coordinate 405,717, forward strand.
TCTTTTAGATTTTTCTTTTAATAAAGGACTTGTCAAAGAATGTCCCCCAAAGTAGATCCAATGTCAATCACGATGTAAGCCGACGGCAACCCGAAAAAAGAAAAAAAAAATAAGGTTCCGTTCCTGACGAAGGCATCCAGCCCTCTGCTGTTGGCCGGGTTGACAGCTCTTAAATATGTAAGGGGCAAGGCCACCTGTGGGGACATCATGCGTGTGAACTTACCCCATGTGACATCAATGATGTCACATGGGGCGGGGTCACTTGGATGATGTCCCCGCCCCTTACATATTTAAGAGCTGTCAACCCAGCCAACAGCAGAGGGCTGGATGCCATCGTCGTGAACAGAACCTTTTTTTTTTTCTTTTTTCGGGTCGCCGGTGGCTTACATCATGATTGACTTTGGACCTACTTTGGGGACATTCTTTTAGATTTTTCTTTTAATAAAGGACTTGTCAAAGACCGTGTCCTGTCTTTTTTTTTTACACTACACTTTTTGTTTTTTTGTGAATGAGTAGCGGTACCATGTACCCCATACTCATTCACATGGGGGAGGCTGGGATCTGGGGGCCTCCTTGTTAAAGAGTGCTTCCAGATTCTGATAAGCCCCCACCCACAAACCACCAGCCAGGGAGCGCCCCCCTGCCCCAAAGCACCCCCTCATGTTGAGGGCATGTGGCTTGGTATGGTTAAGGAGGGGGGGACGTTCGCTTGTTCTCCCTCCCAATCTTGACCTGCCGGGCTGCATGCTTGGATAAGGGTCTGGTATGGATTTGGGGGAGACCCCACTCCATTTGTACCCCATACTCATTCACGTACGGTGAGGCTGGGACCTGGGGGCCCCCTTGTTAAAGGGGGCTTCCAGTTTCTGATAAGCCCCTCACCCGCAAACCCCCACAACCACTGGCCAGGGCTGTGGGAAAGAGGCCCTTGTTCCCATTAACATGGGGACAAGGTGCTTTGTGGGGGGGCCCTGCCCCAAAGCACCCCCCATGTTCAGGGCATGGTGCCTGGTATGGTTCAGGAGGGGAGGAGCTCACTCGCCCCCCCTTTCCTGACATGCTCGGATAAGGGTCTGGTATATATTTGGGGGGGACCCCACACCATTTTTTTTATTTTGGCGTGGGGTTACCCCTTAAGATCCATACCAGATGAGATGGATAAGACGGGGGACCCCATGACGTTTTTTAAAAAAATGTTAAATTGCCGACCTTTATCTTTCGATTCAGCTGTCAAAATATATATTATCTAGACCTTCGAAATATGTAAAACCATTACAGAAATAATTATAAATAAGAAAAACAGAATCAATAGAACTAAGGAAATCAAATTAGAATATATAAAGATATGCCTAGCTACAAATAGTGCTGTTTGACACAGTAGACACGATCGAGTGTCTAGTTGCAGAGGACTCCACACAGAGATTTACTATTAAACAGCGTCTAAAAAGAAAGTGCCCACAGCAGACGGCTAAATTGTGTCCTGCACATGCTCATTTCTATCCCTGCATAGACGTTGGAAAAGCATCTAGTTCTTGACTGTCATGAATTCCCTTAAAAAAATATTTTTTGCCCATTGAATACATTTTTGGAAATGTAAGATATTGTTTAAAGTGAAGTCCAGATATTTGGGAAAGCACATTTCAATGTGAACATGTTTCTGCAGTGATTTTTCGTTGTGTTAGACGTGCTACTAACACGTCTGCTTTCTTGGACTGATTCCTGGATTGTGCCTAGTTAGTGAATTTGCTTTCGAGTCTACTTGTTAGACTCTTTCTTTAGTAAATGTCTTTGCCGTCTAAAAGCAGAGAGACTCTGTTGAAAAGTAGACTTTATCTCACGGAAATTTGTCTAGGCACATTAGTAAATCAGGGCCTCAATGTCAAAGGTGATTTATTCTGCCAAAGCAAATACACTGTTGCACACTGATACTGACTAGTACGCCATTGTTTCTCTTCTCCCTCAATTTCTATCACTCAGCTAATGTGACCCCAGTGCTGACAGAGAGGGGCAGGGAGGGGCAAGGAAGGATACTGTGCTGGAGCCTGATGTCCTTCTTATCAGCGGATGACATCATTGGTTGAAATGTCGCCGGCGGCTAGAAAGTTGTAATGGTGTACAATGAAAACCTGTAGCTTTGTGTAACTAAAAGGCAGGCTTGATCCACCCAATGGCCTATATACAATTTTTTTTTGGCAATTTTTAGGCATTTTGTCAAGACACCCCTGAAGAAACCTGAAGGCACCCTGGTTGAAAAAGGCTATGGTATAGGGTGCATAGTTGCCAACTGTCCCAAAATGGCCGGGACAGTCACGAATATTGAACAGATGTCTCGTCAAGAGCTTGTCCCGGGCTGCATCCCGGAAATCAGAGCTGTTCACAGGCACAGTGTGTTTCTTTCATTCACATTGACTGCGGCCGGCGCCACAACTGGAACTGAACTGTTGGGGCTTTCTAGACCTTGTGCCACCGTTGCCCGCACTGTTGTACACAAACAATCACGATGTGTCACATCGGGGTGCACATCTGCAATTCAGGTGTGCTGTCTGCAAGCCAGCTGTCCACATATTCAGGATAATGCGGGGACAGATCCCTCTCCATGCCTCCACTCCTCCCCCAGCAGCTGTTCAGGTGCTCTCATTGGGGGCTCTATCATGACTAAATAATCCCCAAGGCGGAGCCTGCCTGTGAGGCTTTGTCCTGCATTTTGAGTGGGTGGCAGGGGACGTGGCCTGCCACAGAGATTGTCGCATCCAGTCCACTGCCTTCTGGTTTGCGCATGTCAGCAATTACTTGGGAAACCTCTGCTTTGGCTGTACAGGCTGCCTCCTCTCCCTGCAGGTTTGTGGATCCAACTACCCACCTCACCCTTGCTCTTGTTCCCAGAGATTCTCTGTCTCCCTGCTCTCCTTTCTCCACTTCCCTTATCTCTCTCTCTCTCTCTGCCCACAGGCTCCCCACAGTTCTCATTGCCTAAGCCAATGCTCCTGGTTAGTCTTTCCGGGCTCCCCTGCTGCCCAGCCTGCCTGTCATTCCCCTCAGATGGACAGGGCTAAACTTCATTCCTCTCCTCTCCTGCTGTGCTGTCCATTCAAGACAGGAGTGGAGAGGCAATTATGGTGGTGAGAATGCCTGGGCTGTGCAGCTCTTGCTACTTACATGGGCCACCGATGTATGTGATAAATGTCTGTATTTTACATAGAAGCTTCTGTTAGTTTTTCCTTTGGCATATTTTAAAACAATTGGGTAATTGGTTTTAATAGCTTCTCATGGTTGTGGGTCTTGCTGGCAGGCTTAGACAAATCAGCAGTTGCCATTTGGACCTAACCCATTAAGTAGCCTTACATTGGTCAATGAGGCCACCCTTTGGGTACAGGATATGATGAATAATAGAGGGCCTTGGGAGTAAGAAAAATTAAAGTAAGGATGAAGCTGGCATTTTCCCTACGTCACACAATTTTTTTTATATTTTATTCATGGCAGCCCTGGGAGGTAATTGTAATTCAGGTGGCTAGAATTGTGGAAAAAGTATGCACCATCAGGATTAGATCTATATAATAACTTAAGAATATCTGTCAAATCTTATTTCTTTTAAAATCAGACACGCAAATATGTAATGGTCATATAATATGTATAAGTGCCATTTAGTACATTTTAATACACGGAGAAAAATGTGGGGAAAGATCCCTCTCCCTACTTCCGCTCCACCCTCAGCAGCTTTTCCAGGTGCTCTGATTGGTGGCTCCCTCCAGACTGAACATCCCCTGTGAGGCTTTGTACTGCAGTTTGAGTGGGTGGGAGGGGGTGTGGCTGGCCTCCGAGATGGGCGCACCCGCCCCGCCTTCTTCTGGTGTGCACATATCAGCTGCAGTGAGAGAGCAACAAGAGAGGTATGTTCTGTGGTGGTGAGATCTGGATTTTCAGGAGACTGCAGATTAGCCCAATCATATAAACTGTTATATAAAATCTGCAAACGCCGGTAACTCTCTTTTTTCATGTAGCACAATGTTCTGACTGTGAGAAATTGGGTTTAAAACTGCGCTGTCCAATTTCTCACAGTCAGGATAGTGCTATATGAAAAGATACTATCTTTGTCAGCCAACAGCACATGTTTTTTTAAATAGAAGTATATTATTCCATCCTGTACACACAGTCATCTCTGTCAAGTCATCTCCATCCTGTAAATAGTGTCATCTTCATCCAGTACAAAGTGGCATCTCCATCCTGTACACATAGTCATCTCCATCCTGCTCACCTAGTCATCTCCATCCTGTACACACAGTCATCTCCACCTAGCTATCTCCATCCTGTACAGAGTCATCTCCATCCTGTGCACACAGGCATCTATATCCTGTACACACCATCATCTCCATCCAGAACAGAGTAATCACAATCCTGTACACAGTGTCATCTCAATCTTGTACACACAGTCATCTCCATCCAGCCATCCTGTGTAAATCCAGCATTACAGAACAGATGTTCCTGCCATTTTTGCTATATTAAGATCAAGTCCATATGTAAAGCACTGCATATAATATATATTATATAAATATATATATGCAGCAAATAAATATGTTAATGATATGCTTCTTGTAGAACCACGCGCGTATTAAATGAATGCCCCAACCTACATGCCCTGCCTACCTGGACACACAGAAAAAAAATGTGTCCCTAAAAATGTTTTTGAAATGTTGGCAACTATGAGGGTGCAGTATGGATTGGGTACACTTGGTGTCCTCCTGTGAGTGGCTCAGTCCTTACTAGCAGTATTAGCAATGGGGAATAGCCCTCTCACCAGATGCTGCAATGATGTAGAAAGGTAGGCCCCTCAGTTTCTCAAGTAGTACATGCTCCAGTCTTCCTGTGGCAGCTGTGCAGGTGCTGTGATGTGGGCAGTGTTGTGCTGCCCCAGATGTCCTTCTACTCCCAGTTTCAGGCTCAGATCTATGCTGGTATGGTATCCAGCTCGCAGATGAATATTCAGACAGAGGTGCTTTCTCTCTATCTCCCTTGGTGCCCCCAGAGGAAATACTTGTTAGTAAAAGTATAATAAAAAATCATCTCTCCATGTCTCCTACTGCACACTGCATATTGGGATATGTAGTGTAACCATGAAAGCTGATCAATTGTGTCTGCCTAGCTGGAATTGTCAGAGGGGCTATTGGTTCATATATAAAAAGGGCCTCAGTTTGAAAATGTGAGTGCATGTGGAGCATCACTTGAGTATTAAATAGTTTTTTTAATAGTATTACGCTATTTTGGTATTTTTTTCTTTTGCATCTTTCATCCATCCATGAGAATGCATTCAGGGTAAACTAAGGAGGAATCGTGAGCAAAGGCTTGAGAGTAACAAGCTGTTCAAAAAGTACCCCTATCCATCCATCTGTCCATCCAGGAGTCAGAGCTTGGAGGAAGATAACAGTGGATTATCAACTGTGATTTGGGAGATACAAAAATCCTATGAAAATTGGTGTTTAACCACCTTATGTGAGTGTAAGGAAGGTGTTTTGGCACGTTATATATAAATATATTTTTTATCGGTATATAGCAATATATCATTGGCATCTTTTTCTTGTATGTTTTATCGCTATATGTGGAAATATCTGGGAAGGAGAGTCAATGAGAAATCTAAAAAGTATTATCATTTCTGAGGACCCACCTGCAGGCTTGTGTTTTTGCATCTTAAAGCTATACTAGCTTGGGAATTCACAGCATTTGGTGAGTGTGGATCAATAAAATGCTTTTCACAGAAGATGTGAGCATGCTGGAAAATTTATGAAGTTTGAGTTAAATCATTTTTTTCACAACTTTTTTGGGACATTGGGCTTTAATTTGGGACTTTTTTGGAGTTTAATATATTTTTCACATTTTTAATTATTTGTATTATTAGCGCTGTATTATTTTTGTTAGTATATTTTGATGTTTAGTCAATCCTTGAACAGCAGCATTTAATTTTTCACTTATTCCTTTGGCGCACGTTTTATATATATATTTTGTGTAGTCATTATATGACTGCCATCTCGAAGTAAAACTCCCAGGATTGTTAGTGCGCTGCATAGAAGTCTATGGACTTTCTTGGCTTTATCTCTCCCTATCTCTGGCTAGAGGAGGATGGTGCAGCATAGCATCAGTACCACAGCAGAGGGAGAGAGGAATAAAGGCAAATGTCTCCATGTCCATATTACTGTAGCCCAGCACCTGGCTACATAGGTATGCAAATTATTGCCATAACTATAGGCAAATGTACAGTGGGGATCGAACGTTTGGGCACCCCAGCTAAAAATTTGTATTAATGTGCATAAAGAAGCCAAGGAAAGATGGAAAAATCTCCAAAAGGCATCAAATTACAGATTAGACATTCTTATGATATGTCAACAAAAGTTAGGTTTTATTTCCATCATTTACACTTTCAAAATAACAGAAAACAAAAAAATGGCGTCTGCAAAAGTTTGGGCACCCTGCAGAGTTAATATCTTGTACTGCCCCCTTTGGCAAGTATCACAGCTTGTAAACGCTTTTTGTAGCCAGCCAAGAGTCTTTCAATTCTTGTTTGAGGTATCTTTGCCCATTCTTCCTTACAAAAGTCTTCCAGTTCTTTGAGATTTCTGGGCTGTCTGTCACGCACTGCTCTTTTAAGGTCTATCCATAGATTTTCAATTATGTTGAGGTCAGGAGATTGTGAAGGCCATGGCAAAACCTTCAGTTTACGCCTCTTGATGGAAAATTTATTTCGAGTTTTGAGTTGTGTTTAGGATCATTATCCATTTGTAGAAGCCATCCTCTCTTTAACATCAGCTTTTTCACAGATGGCATCAAGTTACCATCCAAAATTTGCTGAAATTTTATTGAATCCATTTTTCCTTCTACTCGTGAGATGTTCCCTGTGCCACTGGCTGCAACACAACCCCAAAGCATGATTGATCCAACCCCATGCTTAACAGTTGGACAGAGGTTCTTTTCATTAAATTCTGTGCCCCTTCTTCTCCAAACGTACCTTTGCTCATTCCGGCCAAAAAGTTCAATTTTATCCTCATCGGTCCACAGAACCTGTTTCCAAAATGCATCAGGCTTGTCTATATGTTCATTTGCAAAGTTCAAACGATGATTTTTGTGGTGAGGATGTAGAAGAGGTTCTCTTCTGATGACTCTTCCATGAAGACCATATTTGTACAAGTATCTCATTATAGTGGAATAGTGTACCACAACTCCAGTGTCTGCCAGATCTTTCTGGAGGGATCGTGCAGTCAAACGTGGGTTTTGAATTGTTTTTCTCACAATCCTGCGAGCTGTTCTGTCTGATATTTTTCTTGGTCTTCCAGATCTTGCTTTAACTTCCACTGTTCCTGATGACTGCCATTTCTTAATTACATTCCGAACAGAGGATATTGACATCTGAAAACGCTTTGCTATCTTCTTATAGCCTTCTCCAGCTTTGTGAGCGTCAACTATTTTCAGTTTCAGTTTTCTAGACAACTGCTTAGAAGAACCCATGGTGCTGATTGTTGGGGCAAGGTCAGATGAGTCTGGGCATTTAAAACCTTTGAGATTGACATCACCTGGTCTTCCCAGACGATGATTGAGAACAATCCATGACACTGGCAGGTCTCAGCTTTGCAAAGGGGGCAGTGCATGCTATAAATTCTGCAGGGTGCCCAAACATTTGCAGATGCCATTTTTTTGTTTTCTGTTATTTTGAAAGTGTAAATGATGGAAATAAAATCTAACTTTTGTTGACATATTATAAGAATGTCTAATCTGTAATTTGATGCCTTTTGGAGATTTTTCCATCTTTCCTTGGCTTCTTTATGCACATTAATACAAATTTTTAGCTGGGGTGGCCAAACTTTCGATCCCCACTGTATCTGACGATAATTATACAGTATATTAACTGTTGTTTCCTGGATAAATAATAAGATGATGCCATTCAGTAGTTTCATATGTTCTCAGTGTAATAATTTAAACATTATTTATAGTGAATATGCTACGTAAATAATTATTATACTAAAATAACCCCTTCTAAATCGCAAACAAATTAAAGTCCAAATAAAGTCCAGAATCACCAAAATATCACACAGAAATATAACTACTGCATTTGCTTTTTGCTATTATTTATTATTTTTATTTTATTTTTAACCTGTGTGATTATCACTGGAGTGACTTCACATGTTGATAATAGGATTTTTTAAAGGATAATGCACTATGTATTGTTTCTTTTTTTTTGAGGTAACACTGTTCGTGCAAGCCGTTGGGAGGCTATATATTCTTGGATTTTTTCAATGCAGCAATCCACTACACAAGAGGGACAGTAGTTATATATTTCTGTGTGATATTTTGGTGATTCTGGACTTTATTTGGACTGTAATATGTTTGTGATTTAAAAGAAGGGGTTATTATAGTAAATGAATTATTTACTTATAATTCACTATAAATATTGTTTGCATCTCCAAGGGTGGAGGTGGAGATTTTGCTATTAGGGGATCATATATTTTTGTATTGTCAGTGGTTTATTCTCAATAAATTAAACACGTTCATGGATAGTCTGTAGTTTGTGCGCACTCCAGGAATATGTTATTGCAATGTACATAAAAACCCACCATCTCCACTTAGATTCTTCTTCTGCTGACAGCAACCATGATTAAATAAGTAGCTCCATCAGTCCAATAAAACCACTTCAAGAAATGGTAACAAAGAAAGACCTTTTGGATTTTCCACCTGAACGCCCTCACACCTGTCAGTCTAAATGAAACTATTGAAATGGTCTGCTAAACCCCTGACACATTGGAAGATTTTTCTTGCTCATCCCCCAAGCTACCATTGGTCATGGTTCTCCCTCTGTCTTTTACAAATACGTATGAATGAGTGTCAGTTGGTGTATGTAGGCTAGTTCTTCATATAATTTGGTTAACATAGGTGTCCGTTTTTGAGACTGCGCTTAGCAGCGATCCTGAAGATTGCTGCTGATTTCAGTACATTAGTGGTTTATGAAACAGAAAAGATCAGCAAAGAACATGTTCTCTGTCGATTGCAGATTCTCTATGTGCAGAGAAGATCAGCAGACACAGAAACAGCTAGTTTATGAGGGAGTGATGTCAACCCTTCATTGGCGATCTGTTTGAAAAGTCTCCTTCCCAGATTCTCCAGCCCAGAGGTGGATAACTGGGGGGGGGGGAAAGGGAGAATCGCTGAGATCTGAGGAAGAAGGAGGAAGTTTTTGGACTTTCTTCTTCTTCCTTCAGAGCCCCCATCTAGTGGGAAAGCCCCCCTGCCTTTCACAACACCCACAAAACCCTAGAGCAGTTTATAAATATAATTGCGTTTGTGTGTATATATATTGCGGAAAATTGTTATCATACTTAACCTGGACCCTCCTCAAATCAGCCTACTACGGGTCAGCTCCACCCTCCTGACCCCTCCAGGACAACGGATAACTAGCCCGTAAATCTAAGCAAATCCCCCACTCAGGTGTTCCATCACAAGCCTCATGATGGAAACGAAGGGTGGGAGACTCAGGCTGATGCGAGGAGGGTCCAGGAAAGGAAAATTACGGTAAGTATGATAACAATTTGCCATATTCCTAGACCTCCTCACGTCAGCCTACTATGGTATGTAACTAGCAATGACAAGGCCCAGATGGGAGGGACAACAAAAAAAAAAAACTGGGACCAGAAAAGTGCTGCTAAGCACACAGACATTTAATGGTTCACAACTGAAGAAATAACTGCAGCCCCAAAGTGATCAGAATCCCTCAGCGATATATCCATCCTGTAATGGTGCATGAAAGTATTTAAAGTGTTCCAACTAGCCGCCTTGCAAACCACCTCTGCCGAGACTTTCGAAAAAGAAGCCCATGACGTCACCATGCCCCTGGTTGAAAGAGCCCTTACTTCTTCTGGAGGAGGAAGGTTCAAGGATTTATAAGCCGATTGTATAGTTTTAATAATGTAGGCTGAGAGAACCCTAAGAGACATAGCCTGCCCTCTTCTTCGCCTGAAAGGTAGACAAAGAAATTATCCACTTTTCTGACATGTTTGGTGCACTCTAGGTAGACTGTAAGAGGTCAAACTAGATCTAGCTTTTTCCATTCTTCTGTTTTCTCAGGAATAAAGGATGTAAATACAGACTCCTAATTCAAGTGGAAAGATGTGGACACTTTGGGAAGAAAAGAAGGTACTGGCCTGAGAACCACTCTCTCTGGAAAGACCTTGGTCTTTCCAGAGAAAGTGGTTCTCAGGCCAGTACCTTCAGTACCGTGCTTGCAGTACGGTTCGTTCACCGAGAAGGCACACAATTCCGAGACTCTTCTTGCTGAGGAAACAGCTATTAGGAAAACCATTCTTAAGCAAGATAATACATTGAACAGGATGATAAAGGGTCAAAAGGAGGTCCCCAACAAAGATTTTAAGACCAGGGTCAAATCCCACTTTGGAAAGTAGGTCTTCACCGGAGGACAGATTAACATTGCGGCCTTCAAAATGCGAATCACCAAAGGATGTAATGCCCATCTTATTTCAGTCAGCTGCTAAGGCCGATACTTTGACTCTCAATGAATTATATGTCAGACCCTTATCCAGGCCCTTTTGGAGGAAGTCAACACATTAAATATTGATGGAGAGATAGGATCCCAGTCATTCGTCAAGGCAAATTCACAAAATGCTCCCCACACACGCTGGTATGTGAAATTTGTAGACTGTTTCCTTGAGCGTAACAAGGGGTTGATGACGCTGTCTAAAATACACATTTCTTTCAACTGTCCCCTTTCAATCTGCAAGCCATTAGATTCAATCTCCCGATGTATGGGTGTCGTTTCCAGTTCTGCATCAACAAATCTGCCCGATGTGGTAGGGGAATTGGATCTTCTATCCTCATTCTCCATATTAAAAGGAAACCAGGGCTTTCTTGGCCAATATGGAGGAATTACTATTGCCTGGACCCTCTCCTGCTGCATCTTCAGTAACACATGAAGAATTAGAGGGATAGGAGGGAATACGTACACTAGGCGAAAGCTCCAGGGGTTTGAAAGGGCATCCTGGCTCAGAGCTTGCGGATCTTGAAAACGCAAGAAGTATCAAGGAAGCCTGTTGTTCACAGCTGAGGCCATCAAATCTATCACCGGTGTCCCCCATTGGCTGAAGATTGGCTGGAGATAACTCTGACTGAGCGATCACTCGTTGTGGTTGAAGAATTTCCGACTTAGAGAATCTGCTATGGTAGTCTGGGACCCGGGAAGATATGCCGCTGTTATGGATGTCAGATGATGTTCTGCCCAGAGAACAATTTGAGCAGTGATCCTCAGTAGGTTCAAGCTCTTTGTTACCCCTTGATGGGCCACATAGGCTACTGCTGTTTTGTTGTCTGATAAAATCTTCACTGCTCTTCCTTGAAGCAGTAGCCAGAAAGTGATTGGAGGCTGTCAGGAGGGCACTGGTTCCAGTGACCTTGAGCTTGCTGACCCAAGCAATAGGCTCCCCATCCTAATGACTGGCATCTGTTGTCATAATCACCGCAGCAGGTGGTTGGAGCAGCATAGCTCGTTCTCCGTTCTCAACCACCACCTCAGGGACTGAGCAATCAAAGCGGGGATAAGAATACCTTGTATTAAGAAATGGCGGCCCTACTGCTGCAGAAAGTTGAATTGAAACCATCTTCAATACCATCTGGCCCACGGGACTACTGGAATATTTGAGGACAACTGACCTAGGTACTGCTGACAAGATTCTCTGCTTCATTACAGCTCTCATCGAAGCTGGACACCCAGATATTCCAGGTTCGGAGAAAGGTCAAGATGGCTTTTTGCGAATGTTGACTATCCAGCCAAACTTCTTGAGGCTTTTCACTTCCTGTTTTGTGCCTCCTAAAATGACAATATCGTCCAAATAATGAAAGATCTGAACACCCTTGGTCCTTAACATAACTACTGACAAAATCTTTGAAAATGCTCTTGGAGCTGTGCACAGTCCAAAAGGGAGGACCCCAAACTGAAAATGCGCACCCCTGACGGCAAATCTTAAAAAGCGATGATGACTTGGGTCCATGGGCACATGAAGATATGCATCTGCCAAGTCTACCGATGCCATCCAATCGTTGTTTTTTACTATTGCAATAATCGTGTCCACTGACTCCATCCTGAAAGCTGGAGGTTTTATGAAGTAAATTCAGGTATTTGAGATATAATACTGGTCTGAACCCACCTGATGCCTTTGGTACAAGAAATAAGGGGGAGTACACCCCCATACCTCTCCCCCAAGCCGGTACTGGAACAATAGCTTTGGCGGCCAACAATTCTTATACGTAATTGTACAGATAAGCAGCCTTTTCCTGGAAAGAGGGGGTTCTGGTTTCCACACAATGAACCTGTGGAAGTTTGCTGGAAAATTTGATTCAATATCCTCTTTGAATAACATTCGAAACCCATTTATCAGTCACCGATTCCATCCAAACATTTATGATATGGGCCAATCTTGCCCCTACCTGAGATGTTTGATGGGGCGAACCTTCAGAAGCTCTTCTCTGTGGGCTTGGCATTCTGCCCTGCCTTGGACTTGGGTCCCTTAGTAAAGGAGGACTGACCGGACCTCAAGGAGGGTCTGAAATACTCCTGTCCAGGTCTGTAAGACTTTGCGTCTTTAATCTGATCCTTCAATCTCTTATTTGTATGAAAGGAATGGCTCTGCCTTCTTTTCTCCTGGGGCAGTAATCCTGACTTGCCCCCTGAGACTATGTGAATGGCCTTCTCGAGGGACTTTCCAAATAGCATTTCCCCCCCTGAAGGGAATAGAGAAAAGGCCATGTTTCCATGCATTATCAGCAGACCAGTGCTTTAACCACACAGCTCTGCATGCTGTCTCTGAATGAGCCATGAGCTTGGCTGCCATACTGGAGTATCTTAAAGACACAGAATCCTCGAGAGGCAGTGTGACATGCCTTGCCAGCCTTTGCAATGCTGCATCCACCTTGCGGAGTGTATCCCAAAGCTCAGAGTCCTTTGTTTTAAAAGGATATAGTTTAGCTCCCCTATTTTGTATTGTAAGCTTGCGGTTGGGCTTCGCCCATTCTTCCTCAATTATTTCCCTGATTTCGAAAATCAAAAGGTAAAGCAGGCAACTCTCTTTTTAGTTCGGGATAATATTTCTTCTGCTTTCTTGGAGGAGAGGCTTCTTCATCCTCCCAGACAATGGCTTGTTTAACCGCATTCACCAAAGTTGACTTGCATAAAATCGAATAAATGTGTCTCAGGAAGTGAATCTGACTCCAAGGAATCAGACTCTGAATTTTGTTCATGATGGGAAGCCAACACCGGGAAATTTCATCCAAGGAATATCTTCTTGTCGTTTTCTGAGATCTTCCCAAAAGCCTGTGAAAGCCATCTGTTGCTGACTTTTTAATATAGGATTTAACTTCCCGAGGTTCTGCTTCCTTATCTTGCGCTGCATCTTTAAGGCAAGAAGCACACACCAATTTTGTAGGTAGCGCGGACGCTGAACAGGCCCAGCACAAATTCTCGTGTGCGCATGATGGAGAAGCCTCTTGAGAGGAGGAGTCCGCACCTTCCCGTTGCTGGTGTGCTCTCCTCCTGTGAGAAATTTTCATTTTGTGGGTGACCTTTCTTCCCAGAACCTCCTGGTGACTTTCATGAGCAGCTGGCACCGGCACCACTGATGGACTTTTATTGCATGCTGAGCTCTTCTTCCTGTCCAAAAGGACCAGTTGACTGCAGACCAGTTGACTAACATGTATGTGCATTGCGCTGTTGGCAGAAAATGATTGACAGGAGCCTGGAGCAGCAGATTAACATAAAATTTTGCGTGAACACTGTCAAAAGTGTAAGTGAAACTTTAGCTCTGTTACAAAAGGCTTATGGTGAACATTCCATGAGGAACGCAACACTTTGTTGAATGGCATAGGCGGTTTGGGGGGGGGGGATGTCCATAATGTCACAAGAAGTTAGCAGCTAAAAGCACACAGGACAGATGTGGGCAGAGTGCAATCCCTTAAATGCTCAAATCGAAGACTGAGTGTGTGAATGATGGCAGAAGAATTGAATATGAGCAGGGAACCAGTGCAGCAGATTCTAATGGAGGATTTGGAAGTGAGAAAGATTTCCACCAAAACGGTGCCTCGAATCTTCACAGAAGATCAGAATGAATGCCATGTTCAAATTTCATCTGATCTTTTGAAGAATGTAGAGGTGTTAGACATTCCATCCCCCCCGTTCATTCCAGGAATTAAATTGTCACATCTCAAACACTGCTGTTTGTGTTATAACATTTACTTCCCAATACCTTTCATGCAACACCAATGAACAAATCGGAGGAAAAAATGCTTTTTATCGTCTGATAATCTGATCACTGGTACACAGCTTTCGAGAGCCAATCACAAGTTCACGTGAAAATATCCAAAGGGACGAGCACGAAAAGTTTTCTCGTAAGATAACAGAACAAATTATTTTTGTGTAATTAGTATAGTATTTGTATAAAACCAATTAAGTCACCAAGACCGAACATACTCAGAAATGAAAGAATACATTATAATACAATACCATACATTACATCACTTCCAAGGCTGTATTCTGCCTGTGAATGTTCGTAACTTTAGTGTAGTGGGCCGCTGTGTTGTGGAAACCCCTAAGCTCTGCACAGCCAGGCAACAGGCATTCTTCACACTTTCATCCACAGTCAGTCAACAGTCGGTGAACTTGGTTTTGTTATTTTATTAGGGGGAAAAAACTTGGATAGGGAAATAGGGATTATGAGATGTCCAGTTTGGCTTGAATCAATGAAAGGGGGACAACTTTCTTCCTATGTACAGAAACAGATCCTGGACTGTTCAAAAGAAAGCCATCAACTTAGGCATTCGCTTGACCCCCCACTTATGACTCCTTGTTTGCTGAGAATTATTATCCATTGCTTAGCTCTCTATCCTCTCTTATGCATTCTTGGCAATTTCCACACCTGTCTTGGATAGGACGGGTTAATTCAGTGAAAATGACCATCTTGCCGAAAATTGTTGTATTATTTTCGCACACTCCCAGTGCAGGTTCCCCCTCATTTCCTTCGGTTGCTTCAGGCAAAGTTTATGCGTTTTATCTGGGCCGATAAGCACCCCAGAGTATCCAGAAATACGCTTTTTGCTCATAGACTCCAGGGTGGTCTTGGGGTGCCTAATGTAACTAAGTATTATCAGGCAAGCCAGATTGCCCCACTTTCTATGTTGCACGCCTCTTCCGACGTTCCCCTCTGGGTCCTGTTGGAACTACCTAATTGTGCCCCTATCGCAATGTCGACTCTTCTATGGCTTCCCCCTGCCCTGCGCCCTATGGCACTGAGTCCGATGTTACTTCATGGCTTACAAGTCTGGGACTCGGTACTTTACTCTGGTGGCCTGATGTCACCTTTTCTGCCTTTGCTCCCAGTTATTAACAACCCTCTTTTCCCACCGGGTTTAGATCACCCAAAGGCGTTTTCTTGGGGGTGACTAATGGTTTTTCGCAGGTGCGACACTTTTTGATTTTTTGTTCCTTTCCCACCTGGAACTCTCTTCGGGAATCCCAGAATGTCCCCTCGGTGGAATTCTTTTGATATCTACAATTGCGACACTGGCTGCTCTTGCTGCGGGGCACTTCTGCTTTCCCGTACCAGAAATCTGCCTTTGAACAGCTTTGCCAACAGCGTCCGGGTGCTCCGGGCCTTATACCCCTTCTTTATGCAGCTCTGAACAGACGCTCGTCACATACTTCTCTTTCATATGTTGTTCAGTGGGAGCGCGACCTGGGAGTGGCTGTGTATCCGGAGGACTGGAATAGGGTCTGGTCACTTATAGCTAAATGCTCATTTAATACGACCACACTGGAGGCAGCCTATAAGCTATTGTTTCGTTGGTATTGGGTTCCGGCTCGGTTGGCCCGGGCTAACTCTACCTGTAGTGATCAATGTTTTTGGGGTTGTGGCCATCGTGGAGATGTATTGCATATCTGGTGGTCATGCCCGAGACTGTTTCATTTTTGGTCTTGTGTGTTTGGCCTCCTTTTCACCTTGTTCCATCTCTCCATACGCCGTAATGCTCGGTATGCCTTGCTTCATTGCCGCATACCGGGCCTCTTGGCTCACCAGCAGAAGTTGGCTTCCTATTTGTTTTTCGAACAATTGCTCAGGCCTGGAAGAGTCTGTTTGTCCCTCTTCAGGGGGTGCGGGATCATATGACCACTATGATGCTCAACGAACGAATGTCGAGTATCTGCAATGACTCCCAACGTAAATTTTTGAAAATATGGGAGCCGTGGTTGCAATATGCCTTTCCCACACTACCCCCGGCTAGTCTCTCTCTCTCTGTTTTTGGTGTGACTGGACAGCTGCCTTTAGTTGTTATAGTCAGTTACATTAATGTTTTGTAACTTATGTGCCATTGATAGCCCTTGCGTTGGCGTACCTTTTTCCCTGTTGGCGTTGGAGCACTGTTTTTCACTTTTTTTTAATTTTTTAAAAAATTTTTTTGCATTTTTTTTATCTGTGCA
Source organism: Staurois parvus (assembly GCF_062004578.1). Classification (NCBI taxonomy): domain Eukaryota; kingdom Metazoa; phylum Chordata; class Amphibia; order Anura; family Ranidae; genus Staurois; species Staurois parvus. Next base: position 422,221 of record NW_028318273.1, read on the forward strand.
ATTTTGTTTTTTTTTAATTTAAATATTTATTGATTTTTCAAATTATTACAAATATCCATCAAAAAAACACACATAAATATCCAAGACATTTCTACATTTCCCCCTCTAAAAACTATTTACTCTCCCGACCCTCCCCCCCATTTCCCTAACCCCACCCCCCTCCTTCTCCTCTGCATTCTCACCCACTCTATTCTATTAAAGCAAGAGGACATTGTCTATTATCCTAAATTATACCTTCCTATATTTCTCTTTCAAAACAGATTTTTCCCATTTTTCCCATCTCGTATAGTACGCCCCCATCTTGTCTTCCTGTATATGGTAAAGTTTTCCCATCTTACCAATCTGGTTCACTCTATTAACCCAGTCTTCCTCCTTTGGCACCTCTGTTTTCTGCCAAAACTTGGGTATCAAACCTTTTGCAGCATTTAGATAGTACCATAAACCTGATTCTTTATATTTATTTACTGATAACTCGACATTATGTAAGTGACAGATCGTTGGGTCTAACCCTATGTCAATCCCAGTTATTATCTCAATCAGTTTAACTATTGACTTCCAAAAAGCTTGAATTTTCAGACATTCCCACCATATGTGAAAAACTGTGCCAATCTCTCCACACCCCCTCCAACACCACTTTGAATTCTCCCCACTCATCCTGTGCTCAACATTCGGTGTAATGTACCATCTTGTCAAACACTTATAATTTATTTCCACCTCTCTCATACTTACATTCTCGTGAATCAATCTAAATATCTTTTTCTGTTTATCCTCATCTAAAACCACCCCCATGTCTCTTTCCCATTTTGTTATAAAAATTAACTTTGTGTTCGTGTCTAATTCAGTGAGTATTCTATATACTTTGGCAATACCATGCTTCCCATCCCTTCGTGACTCCAACAACCTTTCAAACAAATTCCAATCCTTATTTAATCTCAAGGGTTTCGGGAGATTCCCAATGAAACATTTCAATTGATGATATTTCCACTCGTCTATCCTAATGAAGATCTCTCCCTTTTTCTCTTCCAAGTCTTTAAGTGGTCTCAATTCCCCCTCTACCAAAATATCTCTCAATTGAACATCTTCCTTTTTAAGCCATCTCCCTGTTATCTCTTCCCTGCCTGGAGGGAAAAATTCCGTGTTTCCTAGTGGCATTAATATAGAATTGAAGTCCCATTTCCTAGTGGCATTAATATAGAATTGAAGTGGCATTGATATAGAATTGAAGTCCCATTTCATATTTTTGTGCAAGTTGTCCCACACCCTTAAGACATTTAAAGTGTAAAGACTTGTGCTATCTTTAATTCCTCTATACTGTGCACCCATATAATCTTACTTAAACTAGTTCCACTAAGTTCGTTTTCAATTTTCACCCAACTTTTCCCTTTTAAATTAAATGTCCAGTCATAAATTCTTGCTAAGATTACTGCTTTGTAATATCTCTTAACATCTGGCAGTCCCAATCCCCCCTTCTCTTTGTTCCTACTTAAGATATATATGGAGGAATAAAAAACAAGAATATCATATGAAACATTGTTAACATTCTTTTTATTATCCTAAAAAAAAGCCTCTGGGAGTTTGATTGGGATTATTTGAAATCTATACAGTATTTTGGGTAAAATTACCATTTTTACTAGGTTTATGCGTCCTATCCATGACGGGTTTCCTCCTTCTAATGCAGTGGTTCTCAACCTTTCTAATGCCGCGACCCCTTAATACAGTTCCTCATGTTGTGGTGACCCCCAACCATAAAATTATTTTCGTTGCTACTTCATAACTGTAATTTTGCAGTGGGAGGACTAGTGCCACATCATTGGTGTCAGTGAAAGGAGTAGTGCCCCATCACTGATGTCAGTGGGGGGAATAGTGCCCCATCGTTGGTGTCAGTGGGGGGAATAGTGCCCCATCGTTGGTGTCAGTGGGGGGAATAGTGCCCCATCGTTGGTGTCAGTGGGGGGAATAGTGCCCCATCGTTGGTGTCAGTGGGGGGAATAGTGCCCCATCGTTGGTGTCAGTGGGGGGAATAGTGCCCCATCGTTGGTGTCAGTGGGGGGAATAGTGCCCCATCGTTGGTGTCAGTGGGGGGAATAGTGCCCCATCGTTGGTGTCAGTGGGGGGAATAGTGCCCCATCGTTGGTGTCATTGGGGGGAATAGTGCCCCATCGTTGGTGTCATTGGGGGGAATAGTGCCCCATCGTTGGTGTCAGTGGGAGGAATAGAGCCCCATCATTGGTGTCAGTGGGGGAATAGTGCCCCATCATTGGTGTCAGTGGGGGGAATAGTGCCCCATCATTGGTGTCAGTGGGGGGAATAGTGCCTCATCATTGGTGTCAATGGGGGGAATAGTGCCCCATCATTGGTGTCAGTGGGGGGAATAGTGCCCCATCATTGGTGTCAGTGGGGGGAATAGTGCCCCATCATTGGTGTCAGTGGGGGGAATAGTGCCCCATCATTGGTGTCAGTGGGGGGAATAGTGCCCCATCATTGGTGTCAGTGGGGGGAATAGTGCCCCATCATTGGTGTCAGTGGGGGGAATAGTGCCCCATCATTGGTGTCAGTGGGGGGAATAGTGCCCCATCATTGGTGTCAGTGGGGGGAATAGTGCCCCATCATTGGTGTCAGTGGGAGGAATAGTGCCCCATCATTGATGTCAGTGTGGTGGAGGGGGAAATAGTGCCCCATCTTTGGGGTCAGGGGGGGGAATAGTGCCCCATCGTTGGTGTCGGTGGGGGGAGGAATAGTGCCCCATTCTTGGTGTCAGTGGGGGGAGGAATAGTGCCCCATCGTTGGTGTCAGTGGGGGGGAGGAATAGTGCCCCATCGTTGGTGTCAGTGGGGGGGAGGAATAGTGCCCCATCGTTGGTGTCAGTGGGGGGGAGGAATAGGGCCCCATCATTGGTGTCAGTGCGGGGGGGGGAGGAAATAGTGCCCCATCATTGGTGTCAGTGGGAGAAATAGTGCCCCATTGTTGGTATTAGTGGGAGGAATAGTGCCCCATCATTTGTGTGACTGACACCAATGATACTTACCTTGCTGACCCCTGCTCCAGCCTGGGCTCGCTCTCTCACTTACCTGTCAGCTGTCTTCCTTCTCTGGCCGCTCTCCTCTTCACTTACTCCAGCAGTTCCCTCGATCTTCTGAGATCTACGCGCGCTGCCGCTCGGCTCCTCCTCTCCAAGCTCCACCTCCTCGCCGGTGATTGGCCGCCTGTGTGCCTCTCCTGAGCTACAGTTCCGGTGGCCAATCAGCGGCGAGGAGGCGGAGTTGTTGAGGGATCCCGGAGGTGTGGCCAGGTGACAAGGCAGCGTGTCATCCCGCCCACACATCGACTGAGTCAGAGAAGCGGTGTCTCGGTTCCTAAGACCATCGGAAATATGTGTTTTCCGATGGTCTTAGGCGACCCCTGGGAAATGGTCGTTCGACCCCCAGGTTGAGAACCGCTGTTCTAATGTTTTTAATTCTTCCCTAATCTCATTTACCATTGAAATATAGTTTAGTTTATACAAGTACTTATATGAAGCAGTAAGTTTTATTCCTAAGTATTTTATATATCTTTCTCTCCATATAAAGGGGAATTCCTTTTGTATTTTTTCTTTTTCACCCTTTGGTATATTAATATTCAGAATCTCCGTTTTTGTTGGATTAATTTTTAAGTTCGATAGTTCTCCATAGTCCTTCAGAATCTTCATTATGTTTGGAACTGTTATCTGGGGGTTCCCCACATATAACAATAAGTCGTCCGCAAACTGTCAAGGTCCTACCTTTTCCCAGAGATTGTGCTGCTTCATGTGCTGGCGTCCATCTTGGGTTTCTGCAGAGCATGGTGGGAGTCTTTTATGCCTTCAGGCCTCTGAGGTCCATCCCCCAGAGGGGTGTGGCTAATTACATATAAGCCTGTGATCCGCACATGCCCTTTGCACTTGTGTCTTGTGTCTTTGTGTTGCTACAGCTCTGTTCATACTCTCGTTACTCTCCTGGAATCTGTCTTGGCTTGTGACTAGACCATTCTCTGTGTTTCCCTTTGATCTGACCTTCCGTTGCTGAACCAGGCCCGTGACCTGTGATTCTTGTCCACTGTTCTGTACCGTTTTGTCCCGTTGTTGTCGACCAGGCCTGCCTGACTACGCTATTGTCATTCCTACCAGCTACACGCCATTGGGGGCGGCCATTACTGCAGCCGGGGTGTCTCGGGGGCTGCAACCTGGTTCCTGGCTGCGTCAAGTCCATCCCCACCATCAGGGGCTCTGGTGAAGGGCAGCCTGGGACTTAGACTCCACGCCCTGAGGGACTTCGGTCTGTGGGTGGTGGTTGTCGTCAGTCAGTGCGTTACCCTGCCACTAGGCCTGCCTGTCCGTTCCACAACCCCTGCCCTGACACAAAGGCTGCTACTTTATGTTCTGTAGTTTCTGTCTGAATTCCCTTTACATCTCCGCTTTTCCTTATCGTTGACAACAGGGGTTCCAATGACAAAACATACAATAAAGGGGACAATGGGCAGCCCTGTCTTGTTCCATTTGACATCCTAATGAGTTCCGACATCTCCCCATTTACTGTGATGATTGCGGTAGGCTCTCTATATAATTTTCCTATCCACTCTCGCATTCTCTCTCCTATCCCCAGGACTTCCAAGTTATCCATCATAAAGCCCCAGTTAACTCTATCGAATGCCTTCTTGGCATCAAATTGATAACACCACCACCGAAGCTTTCCCTTTTCTACTTTTCTGAATAAGCATCAGAGTTCTCAACCCATTATCTCTACCCTCCCTCCCTGGGACAAAGCTCCCCATTCAGGCATTAGATCTTTCAACCTATTTGCTAGAACCTTTGCGTACAGCTTAGTATCAGTGTTCAGTAATGAAATTGGTCTGTAACTAGAGCACTTGTGAATATGTACTACATGGGCCTGTAAAGATTCTCTCTTCACCTCCATCCCACCTCCCAAAGCATTCATATATTTCTTCAACTTAGGTAACAATAATTCATTATATTTTTTATAATACTTCACTGTATAGCCGTCTGGTCCTGGACTTTTCCCGGCCCCTCTACTCCTTAATGCTGCTTTTATTTCTTCCTGAGTAATTTCCGCATCCAAGAAGTTCAATTGTGCTTCGCTTAATTTCGGTAGACCTGCATTTTTTTAGATATATCTTCCTTTTTTCGATGTTAACCTCTTCAATATCTTTTAAAGAACCTTGGGGACTAATGTTATACAACTTTCTATAGTACTCCGTGAACACTTTAATAATCTCTTTAGTTGAGTGGACCAACTCCCCCTTGGGACTTTTTATTTTATCTATATAATTCCTGTTTTTCTTTTTACTCAGGGCTCTCATTAAATATTTTCCTGGTCTATCTCCCCATCTATATCTTTCACTTAAAACTTTATTGTATACTCTTCTCCTCTCCTCTTCCATCAACGTCTCTAGCTCTTCTTTCTTACTTATTAACTTCTGCTTTATTTCTTTTAGAAGCCCACTAATTTTCTCTCTTCTTTCTTTTTTGCTCCAATCGCAATCTAGATTCCTCTTATATATACCTTATGGCTCTCCCACACTGTACCTATTGACACTTCCTCTGTCTCGTTCTACTTAAAATATAGCTTAATCTCTTCCCCCAATCTTCTGAGCAGTATCCTCATCCAGGAGAAGAGCCTCATTTAACTTCCATCCTAAATCTCCCGTCCACCTCCTTCCCCATCCCATTTTCATTACGACAGGTGCATGGTCCGAGAGTGTCCTTGCCTCTATTTCTATTTTAACTAAAAATTCAATAAGTTGGTGATCTATTAATATATAATCCAATCTTGAGTACATCTCATGTGCGTTTGAGAAGAAGATATAGTCTCTTTCATATGCATAATTCTCCAGATGTCCACCAGTTGGTACTCGTGGATCACCTTCTTCAAAACTCTCAGAGACCTACCCCCCTCCCTCTGCACAAAAGAGGTTGCATCCTTTTGTGGGTCCATACAAAAATTAAAATCTCCCGCTACTATCAAACGGCCTTATTTAAAGTCCATCAATTTTTTCAACACACCCTTCAAAAACATCTCCGGTTTCTTATTGGGACAATATATATTGGCTAAATGTACACTCGATTCCCTGTAGTTTACCTTTTAAAAACAAGAATCTCCCCTCTGGATCAGTCTTTCTATCCTCCAGCTCGAATCTCATATTCTTTGCCAACCCTATTGCAACCCCTTTTGCTCTTTTAATTGGAGAGTCGGCATAATACCATATTGGATAATTTTTAGATTTTAACTTCACGTTTGACTGTATCTCAAAATGTGTCTCCTGCAAAAATACCACTGAAGATGCTCTGTGATGTAACTCTTTAAATAATCTAAATCTTTTCCCAGGACAGTTCAACCCATTCACATGATACGTTATAAACTGTATTTCTTCCATTCTTCTTCTTAATTCTCTCTACCTCTCCTCCAATTCTCCTCCTCCTCTTTCCTTGCTTTTATACCTCCCTCTATCATGCAGAGTATTGACCCTAAAATTCTCCCCTTTCCCTCCTTCCCACCCCTCCTATTAACCACACACCCCCACCCAATTTTTAGGCTTCTAATATGCCTACTGATCATTTGTGGGCCCAATCCCACTTTTCATTCAAACCTTGGGGTCGAACTCCGCCCATGAACAGCTCCTTCTCTCTCCAACCTCCCCGGTACCCCCTACCTATCCAGTTAACTCACTAAATTTTCACCGACCCTTGAAAACGCGGATCCAAAAGATGTACCATAAGAAAGGAGGAGGAGGAGGGTGGAGGAAAGAAAAAAAAAAAAGCCACCCTCCTACTCCTTACTTTCCCCCTCTAACACACCGTCAGTCTTCTTGTCTTATAGCTCCTATTTCTCTATCTTCTTCCCATCCAGCAATCTCCATTCTTTGCAACTCAAGTCTTTCAAGGAAGGCTCTCAAGTCCTCTGGAAATCTTGAATAAGCTGTAACTCCATTCTTCCATCCAATTAGACATGCTGGGGTCCCCCATCTATAAAACACCTTCTTCTTTCTGCTCTAACAGGGGTTTCAGGGATCTCCTTCTCCACAAAGTCTCCAGTGTTAAGTCTGCAAAAATCTGAATGTCAATTTCTCCATACTTGTTGTTCTTCCTTTGATCTTCCTCCAAATCTCTTCTTTATCCCCATACGTATGGAATTGAACAATTATATCTCGGTTTTTCCTTCCAGTACCTTGTTCGTACTTTCCTATTCTCAAAATTCTGGCCAATTTAATCAACTCTATATCAGGTCTATCAATTATGGAGTTTAAGATTTTACATACTAGTTCTTGCAATGCTTCTCCTTTTGCAATCTCTGGGACTCCTCGTATCCTAAGATTACTCCTACTGTCTCTGTTTTCTTGTACCTCTATCTTATACAATAATTTTTTCTGGACTTTCCCCATAATAATTATCTTCTTTTCTAATTAAGAAATGTTTTGGGCCTGATTTTTAATTTTCTTCCACTCTCAGTAACAGCTGCCCCAAATCATTCCGGATAGTTGCCATTTCTTGCTTTATAATTTTCTCTAAGTCCTTAAACATTTCTGCCATCTCTTTTTTGTTCAGAACTTGTAGTTCGCTTTCAATTTCTCTCATCTCCATATTTCCTGTTATTTGTTGACTATTGACATTCAAGCCCGATGATAGTCTAGGGCTATTTTCCAGACTGATATCCCCTTCGCCTTTCCTGTTTATGCCTATTCTGGGGTCACATTTCCCTGGGACGTGTATTTTTTAATCGTACCCGGTTGAGATCCTTTAAGCCCACTTTTGGCACTTTTATTCTTCATATCTTCTATGAGTCCTATTCTCCTCTACTTTCTCGGGGTAGGTAAGTATTGCAAGTATGTGCTAGGATCCTCTTCTTTTTTCACTCCTTTATACCCCCTGGGAATCCCCCCTTTCTCTCCTTCACGCTCTGCTCTTTCATACAGTACTGTAGACCATTTATAGTATAACAATAAGATCCAGCCACTGTCACTCACCCTCCTTTCTCTTTCTTTCAAGGCGATTCCGGGCTGCAGGTGTCAGATTCTTCCCAGCAGTTCAGACATTAGGGGGATTCCACAGGGTTCCTCCTTTTACTTTTATAATCTCCCTTTTTAGTAGGGGTCTGTCCATAGAGAAGGTGCTAGGGTATACGGCTTCTCTTCGATCCAGGTGGCATGGCGGGGAAACTAGCCGGGGAGCAGTACAGTACCTCCTTCCTTCCCCTCTCAAGACGCCGGCTGGCCGGCTTCTTCTCCTCCCAGCGCTCCTTCGCGGCGGACCACATGGTCACGCTGCTCTCTCTGTCTCCCAGCAACCCAGCTCACTGAGTTGCCGATTTCCGGGCAGACCGCACTCCGTCTCCAACTGCTAGTCCTCCGCGTCCCAGGACCTCCGCTCAGCCGCCGAGACCCCCCGGTCAAAGGTATGTCCTGTCCCGGCTTTCTCTTGCATAGAGAGGTCTCCTGGGGAGGTCGGATAGAGGAGCCTGCCGGAGAACTGCTACATCTAGCTCTCCGCGGCCCGCCATGGTCAGGCTCCACCCCCTGTGTGTGGGTTATCTGTGCAATTGATAGCCCCTGCGTGGGCATGTTTTATTGCCTCTGTTTTATACTGTTTAAAAAATTAATAAATCCATTGAAATAGAAAAGAAAGCCATCAGTCTTTGTGAATCAGTAACAACAGCCCCTCAAAATCAGCTCAGCTTCTTGTAACTACATGCAGAGATGTTTCCTGTCCCCCTGTAGAACTGCTCCCAGCTCCACAGCCTGCAGACACTACCAGCCCTCTTGGCTGCTCTGAAGATTTGCGATAACAAACAAAACAGAGCGTGCACTGGTCTAGTGCATTATCCTTAAAATAAGGCTTTATTTTGTAAAACAGGTAAATATAATACTCACAAAATCAGCTAAAAGTACAAGCTCATCACATGGAAACAGCACAGTTCAATCCGCAATGCATCATAGCGTAACAGGATGCTGGAATCTCAACAGGCTGACATGTTTCGAGGACTTAGCCTCTTCCTCAGAGCCAATCTAAATTTTTCTAGTTCTTTGCTCTGAAGATCTCCCAGGACAAGGATAAAGAAATGGGCCCAGTGCTGTCCTTTGAAAGCTTGTTACATGTGGCAGTCTTTCCCCTTGTGGATCCCAGGGCATGCCGATGTACTCACTCTGTCCTCTCCGCTCCCACTGTTCCAGGTCTCAATCTCATTCATTCTGCACTGCTGAATGTATCCTCCTGAGCCAGCCCAAGCCCAGCCGGGGGGTCACGCCCCCCCCCCACCCACAGACCTAGGAGACCTCTTGAAGGCACCGACAGTCTCCTCAGCACTCCATCTTCCACCCAACTCCCCCTTTCAGCATGACTCTCGCAAACTTATGGGCCAGTCCACCACTCTACAAGGGCCTCCAAACCTAGGATTGGCAAGACATAAATTTGCAGATTAGGTCTCCAACCCTTCCTGCTTATGGACTTGTGGAAGGTTCTATGGTTCTCCAGAGTCAGGAGGAGGCGATAGAGCCACAGCCTGTTAAGTCATCCAGATGACCTGCAATAACGCAACCTCAATCACAGACTCACACAGTTACCATCAGTCATACACAATGATTTACCTGCAACACACTACACTATTCTAGTAGTACATTAGAGGATGCTACATTAGTAACCTATTCATTTTCGATATGAGACTAGCATGTAAAAAAAGGACGATCATTTGTCCAATGTTCTTATCATGTGTACTAGGCAATAAACCCTTGTACCACCTAGGCCCTTAGTGCAATATTGTACAATACCAATATTCTTTACCAGTCTTACTTGTTGCCCCATGTCAGATCTCTATGTTACGGTTTCATCATAAGCAACATCTCCTATCTTTCCTTTGCTAGAATAATATTACTACTTATCAATATACATTGCTCCTATATTCTGTCTCCTTTCTCTGATACAGCAAATTTTGCATCAGCTGTAATATATCTTACTATCTTGCATCATAGTTCTGCTTAGCCCATCCATAAGGATGCACTATTTACATTTCTCACCATTGTACAATCTTCTTTAGATCTACCATCTGAGTAGCAAACTCAGAGGTGGCAGCCCTAGATGTCACTGCTGGGAGAGCAGCTCATCTAGTATAGGTGGTGAGGGTAGTGCAGGAAGGCCTAGACAGTTGGTGGTAATAGTGGATTCTATAACCAGAAGGACTGATAGAATAATTTGTCACCAGGATCACCTCAATTAATGTGGTGGACCGGGTTAATAAATTACTGGGAGAGGCTGGGCATGATCCAGCTGTCTCGGTCCATGTTTGAACCAATGACAGAACGCATGGAAGGTGGAGGCTCCTTAAGAATCAATTTAAAGCACTAGGCTGCAATTGGAAGGGAAGGACCTATGGGTTTCCCTTTGTATCCCAAACAATTCTTCTGGCAATTATGGCTGCAATCTTTCTTGGTCTACCTGACCTTGGCTTGGTATCAAGAGATCCCTGAACTTTCCACTTCCTAATAGATGATTTAACAGTACTGATTGGCATATTCAAGGCTTTGGACATCTTTTTATGTCCTTTTCCATCTTTATAAAATTCCATTACCTTGTTACGCAGGACTTTTGACAGTTCTTTTCCCTATGGCTCAGTATCTAGCCTAGTCAGTGCTTCCACGTAAGAGCTAACAAACTCGTTGACTATTTATACACTGACACTAATTGCAATTTAAAAAGCCACAGATATGGGACACATACTTCTAATTGGCCTTTTAACCCATGTGTCTGTACCAAGGCCAAACATTCCATGGTATGTAAACTTTTGCTCATGGCCATTTGGGTGATTTCTGTTATCATTATGATTTAAAAAGGAGCCAAACAACTATTTGATAATAAATGGCTTCATATGATCATCATCCTTCAATAAAAGAGCATTTTTGGCATGATCAGTCATATCTTCAATATCAATGCCAAAATTTCACAATTTCTGCTAGGGTATGCAAACTTTTTAGCACAACTGTATATGCCCAACAAGCACCAGTACCACTGATACATCACTGGACTTTGAGTGTCCACCGGGGAGACAGATGTCATGGAAATTTTCTATTACAGGTTGTCCTTTAAATGTGTCATATATTAGTGTTATTCATATGTCTCTCGTGTGGCTTAATTAAAGCTCTGAAGGCTGCAATTAGGCCATGCGCATTTACAATGTATATATTACAGTACTCAGCTCAGTAATGGATGAGATGGCAGATCTGCGCTTATAGATTGGCGTGTATGCCACCACGGTATTCGATGTGAATGCCGCCGGAGGTAGGCCACGGGCCTGTATCCACATATCAGCAGCATAGTACCACATGGACTTCGTATGGCCAGGCGCCGGGCAGTGCGAACTCCGCGTGTAGGCTCATGTATATCTCTACAAGCCGCTACCAACCTGAACTGTATCTGGATGGATGTGTTTTAATAAAGATTGTATCGGGCCCATTCAGATACAGACTGGCACTGTTTACTCTAAGGGATGCTTGTACAGACAATGGACATACTGCTGGGAGCTGATAGCATGTAAATAATGGGAAACTTGCTTACGGGGGAGGTCAGGAAAAACTGGTTTAACTGGTTTTAGTAAGAGGGAACTTTACACTCCGAGCAGGATGGACATTCTCGTGTATGGACACTCCCTATACATTGTTCTGTGGGAGGGGATTGACTTGGCCCCCGTGCGGGGGGGGTGTTTTTGTAAGATAATAAAACAGGAGTCTGGTGTTAGACCCAGGCAGAATGGATTTCAACTCCAACCTGGGAGTGTCGTCTGATTATTCCTGGATCACGGGAGCTCCATTTTCCCCACATCTCAAAAGAGCTAAACCTTTGCACACCAGTTGGAGGCGCAGGAATCGTGGAGCTAAGCTGCAGTCACGGTAAGAGAAGTTCACAGAGCTTTATGGGGGATTGCTGCGCATCCAACTGCGGGTACTCACAGTAAGGAAAAATTCATTGAAAGCGAACTTCCAAGACACAGAGAATGCAGCATACAGTTCCACAAGCTGACCATAGAGCTGATCTGAGCCCAGAATGGCTCCAATCATCCCTATGGTCTAAAAAAGGAAGTAAGCATTTCATTATTTCGGTTGCACCGGATTTAAACAGTGTAATTTTTAAATTGGGAAAGCATCTGATCACACTGATCTTGATGTGCTCAGATGCTTTAAGGGCATAGGAGAGATCTAGAGTGTACTAGACCCCAAATTTGTCAGAAAAGAATACCTGTCACTGCCTATTGCTATCATAAGGGATATTTACATACCCTGTGATAATAATAAAAGTGATCAAAAAAGAAAAAAAAAATGAAAGGGACAGTATAAAAAGAACCAAAATAAATAATACAAAAAAAATCACCCTCGCCCCCGAAGCTCGCACGCAAAGGCGAACACAAGTGTCGGTACTGTGTCGGTATGTAAATAGAGATTGCACCATGCATGTTAGGGATCACCGCAAACATCAGATTGTGGGCAGTAATTCTAGTACTAGACCTCCTGTGTAAATCTAAAGTGGTAACCTGTAAAGGCTTGTAAAGCGTCACCTATGGATATTAAATATTTATGTTGTTTGTCACTTTTGCATGGGTGTGTGCAATTTTAAGGCATGTCATGTTTGGTATCTCCAATTACTTGCAAACTAGTTTAGCAAACAATTGGGCAATATAACTTGTTTTTGTGTTGTAAAATTCAAAAAAGCAAAAAAGTATTTTTAACCAAAAAATTGTATTTGAAAAATCGTGTGACATAAAAGATTGCAACACCCACTGTTTTATTCTCTAGGGCCTCTGCTTAAAAAAAAAACAAAACATATGTATACACACTGGGGTGTTTGTACTATCCTGGCATTTTCTGGCCTCCAAAACTGTGATAGGTAGTGAGGTGACATGATATTTGGCTAGGCTACCAAAAAGTCTCTCACACGTGGTATACCCATACTCGGAAGAAGTAGCAGAATGTGTTTTGGGGTGTTAATCCACATATACCTATGGCATGTATGAGCAATATATCATTTAAGTGGCAACTTTGTGTAAAAAAAAAAAGTTCAGTCATTTTCCAAAAATTTGTGGCAAAAGAAAATCTTTCATGGACTCAACATGCCTCTTAGCAAATATCTTGGGGTGTCTACTTTCCCCATTGGGGGGTTTGTACTGCCCTGGCATTTTAGCAACTTAAGAAATGGGATGGGCAGTCAGAAAGTAAAAGCTGCGTAAATTCCAATATACAGTATATACCACAGTTTATAGGTGCTATAACTTTTACACAAACCAATTATATACTCATATTGGGATTTTTTTACCAAAGACGTAGCAGAATAAAGTGTCAGTGCTTGTGAGCTACTATGGTGGATTAAAAAACAAATTTCAGGAAATCCCCCTGATGAAGCCACGTGACTTTGTGGCGTAACACGCAGGGGAGGGGCTCTGAAGTCACGACGCTAATAGGAACCTTACGGCGAGTATAGAGGGTTTGCAGAGCACACACAGAGGATTGGCAATTTGACAAAGTGCATATTATTCTAAAACAATGTGAGTGTATTACAGATGCATTATAAATAAACTTATAAAAAGGATAAGGCATTATATTTATTTTTCCATGCTAAACTACAAATATGGAGGAATAAAGAGAGGAGGTGGAGGAAGCAGAAAGACCCTTGGAGGACAGAGGGAGAAATCCATCTATCCACATCACAAACAGGGATCAGCAAGCCTAAGAGACCCCCTGTGGGAAAAGTGAATCACTACATTCAGCTGCCCATCAGTTCTGGAACAAAGCCAAAGTTTGAAAATTACCTCACTTGTCCAAAAAGGACACAAATCTGTTTTAGCCTTACTGTTTGGTAGGGCTAAAAATAAGGTGAGCATAAGAAAGAAAGTTATATCTGTTATTTGACTACAATTACAGAGTGGACTTTCTGGATTGGACATTATTTTGAATTTTTTGGGAATTTTAAACACCATAAATTTATTCATATAAATATTTTAATTTTTATCACTTTAAATAATATATTTTTTACCATTTATATTATTTTTTGAAACACTATTCACACATTTATATATTTTTTAATATTATTATTATTAGAGCACTTATTGCACTTTGAATACACCAAGGTTCACTTGTATAAAATTTAGCTTTTTTAATATAAATACTGTTTAAATTTAATTATAACGGAGCGCGACACTAACTTAATATATAATTTTCAGCGGAATAAATTTGGCCTAAATTTATGACAAACTTTGAGTGTATTGCATATTTTTTTATAACAGAAAGTAGAAAATATAATTTTTTAGAGTTTTCGGTCTTTTTCGTTTATATCACAAAAAACAAAAATCTCAGTGGTGATCAAATACTAACAAAAGAAAGCTCTATTTTTATGAAAAAAGTACATACATTTCATTTGGGTACAACATTGAATGACAGCGCAATTCCCAGTTGAAATAGCGCAGTGCCGATTAGCAAAAAATTACTTGGTCAGGAAGGGGGAAAACCTTTTGAGCTGAATGTGGTTAATTGGTATTGATGAATTTTATCTTCATTCTTCACAAGACAGGGCTATTAATATTTTTGGTCATATCCCACCATGCTCTCACTTTCTTTTCCATCACATGGCCTAATCTCCTATACAAGGTATTCAGATTTCCTACTGATTCATGATTGGGTTTGTTAAAAATATCATCTACATTGATGGATCTGTTTTCCAAAAAATTGAAAACATCCATAATAAGCTGCTGGAGGGAATGGTATATATTGGAATGAACAATAATGGTGTGAACCTCCTGCGCTCCTAATCAAATGTAAAGAATGAAGGAGAAGCTGCCAACATTAAATCATATACCTGTGATTGAAACTAAATTCATACAACAATAAATGTGGCGCTACTCATATATCCCAAAAAATGTGTAAAAGTGAATAATTGATGACAAAGTGCCAAAAAAAATCACATCTAAATATATACCATGCAGTGTATTATGTGCATACAATAACTACAATATGAACCTACTTTGAAAGTGAATAATGATCAAGTAGTCACAGTGATAGTCCAATACCCCTATGACTTTGACATAAAAGACATGCATAGGACCAGTGTCCCTTATCACCTTACACTAGTACCTTAATATTTGCAAAAATGATAAATGCCAAAAAATGATCTCTAATTAATGGACACCACATAAGTGCTATAAACATACAAAAGAATATATATAACATATATAAAACATATGTGATAACACGTGCAAGTACAGTGCAAAAATCACTCTGATTAAAACAAACTATCAAAGTAGATCTGTGCTCAAAAACAAGTCCACTCAGTGGGTGACACCACTATTTCAACTCCAAAATGCGTGTCAATATAGTGAATAATTCCTGGTGCAGAAAATCCAACCAACGGCTAGATTAGCCTCTCACCTTCAGACTTCAACCCGTGTGGGATCAAACCCTCAGATCCTTCCAGCATACACTGGTCTCCACTGATTCGCTCTCCCCATATAAAGATCTCCCTCTCAGGGGGTCAGCAATCAAGCAGTGGCTCCTCTCATGGAGTATGGGTATGTGCCAGTAAAAACACAAACACAGTCTCCCATAGTGTGGTAGGTTTAATTTCAAAAAGATCCAAAAATATACATAAAAATGACTCACATCCATCCTTAGCTTCTACCAGCTTCCAAACCGCATGCTTTGGGTGTACTCTGCATGGGTATAGAGGAATCTAGGGTGCACCAAGATGACCGCCACGCTGGAAGTGCGTCACTACGTCAGGCTGACGCGTTGCATCACAATGTCATGTGACTTCCTCAGGGCTGGCTCTCATAGTGACGAACATCTCTTAAGTACAAGGTGTGATGCGACATGCTCCACCCGGGGCGGAACCTACACTCGTACTACTACACACCCTCATCTCCCACGGCCATATAAATGAAGACCACAGGGAGCATACCACTATCCAGTTAACTGATCTTAAAGAATGGGAGGAAAAGTATATATATATATATATATATATATATATATATATATATATACCAAGAACCTAGAATGAAAACTTGAAAAAGGCCCTCTTACATATCTGGGTACACATCTAACATCTAGTAAAAAAATATGTAAACAACAAGGGTCTATAAAAAAATCCTTAATTATTTTATTAATAGGAAAATAATATAAAATATATATATATATATATATATATATAAATATTATATATATAAAGACCCTCATTACATAACCACACATTAAAATTATGTATATAATAAATTATTAAAAAATATATTAAAAAATGATAATACAATACAAAAATTACTGGTACAAAACATCGGGCCCCTAAAACCACTAATGGACCTATCTAACAAAGGAAGAATGATCTAAAAAATGGACAAAAAAAATCTATGAAAAAAACTAGTATATATAATACTTATACCAATTAATATTAATTAAATTCCACCCCACATCTAATTGGCCAATTACAAACCATGCAAAACACATCCAAAAAGCATGGGGTATACAAATGCAATACATAAATAGTCATAAAATCCCTATACACAATTACATAATCTAATAAAATCACATAAAAAATATCTTAAAAAATATATATAAAACATAAAATATATATATATTCAAATACAGTAAAATATGAAAAAAAAGGGCCAAATATATGAAAAAAGGAAAGAAAAGACCCCTAAATAATCTTTACATCTATAACCGGACTAAAAGAACCTATTAATATTCCTGTATCACACCTAATTCCACAAGTAATGAACTCCTATAGGTCTCTTGTATATCCCTGTTAAAAATCTGAGATAAAGCAATTCAAATCAAATTCTATATTTAATCCTTTCGGAGCCTGTGTTTGCATAATGTAAATCCATTTCGACTCCATTTTGCTGAGAGATCGCACCTATGGCTCCCCCTCCAATGCTTAGTGTATTTAGTGATTCCCCAAAATTTCAATTCCGAGGGATCACTATTGTGATATTTAGCAAAGTGTTTTGAAACACTATGTTTGGGAAATCCCTTCTTAATATTTCGTATATGTTCTCCCAACCTAACCCAAAGAGGTCTCTTCGTTCTCCCTACGTACTGCAGTCCACAACTGGACTGCAATGCGTAGACAACGCCCTCAGTTCTACAGGAAATAAATTCATCAATATTGAACACTTAACCATTCACATGGGACACAAAACTATTTATTTTCGAATTCTTTCCTGTAGTGGCTTTGCAGGTATAACATACCTTACAAGGAAAGAAGCCATTCTGATCTAGAAAGGTCATTTTCTTATTCTTTATTGGAGTGTCAAGAACACTTTTAACTAATTTATCTCTAAGTGAAGGGGCCTTCCTATATCTAAAAATGGGGAATTCCGATATTAAATCTCTTAAGACAGGATCAGCTTTTAGAAGTGGCCAATGTTTTTTAAAAATAGTTTCCACCTCCTTCATTCTTTACATTTGATTAGGAGCGCAGGAGGTTCACACCATTATTGTTCATTCCAATATATACCATTCCCTCCAGCAGCTTATTATGGATGTTTTAAATTATTTGGAAAACATCCATCAATGTAGATGATATTTTTAACAAACCCAATATTAATATTTTTGCCTATGCTCTATTTCAGAAGGATGGTAAAAAGGAAAGGTGGTGGTGTCTGTCTCTATGTGAGAAGTGATCTCAAAGTGAATGTTAAACAGCGCCTAGTTGATGGAGAGTGTGATGAGGCTTCAGCACCCATAATGCTTCAGCATTATGGGTGGAACAGCACATGGGTGTTTGTACTACAAAGGTAACAATTGCAGTTTGTTACAGGCCAGTCACCTAGTGTTAATGAGGCATACTGATGTAAGGAGGGGGCACACTGATGTAGGGGGGCATATTGATGTAAGGAGGGGGGCACAATGATGTAGGAGGCATATTTATGTTAGGAGGGGGGTACAATGATGTAGGGGGGCACACTGATGTAAGGTGGGGGGCACAATTAAGTACACTGATGTAAGGAGGGGGCACAATTATGTGGGGGGCACACTGATATGGCGGGAGCACACTGATGTAAGTAGGGGGGCACACTGATCTAGGGGGGACACACTGATGTAACGAGGGGGCACAATTATGTGGGGGCACACTGATGTAAGGAGGGGGGCACAATTATGTGGGGGCACACTGATGTAAGATGGGGGGCACAATGATATGGCGGGAGCACACTGATCAAAGTAGGGGGGCACACTGATGTAGGGGGGACACACTGATGAAAGGAGGGGGCACAATGCTGTAGGGGGGGAACACTGATGTAAGGAGGGGGCACAATGATGTAGGGGGGAACACTGATGTAAGTGGGGAACAATGATGTAGAGGGACATACTGATGTAAGTAGGAGGGCACAATGATTTAGGGGGGCACACAATGATGTGAGGGGGCACACTGATGTAGGTAGGGGGCACACTGATGTAGAGGGAAGCTCACTGTTGTAAGAAGGGGAGCACACTGATTTAAGTAGGGGGGCACGCTGATTTAAGGGGGACAAACTGATGTGGGGGGGCACACTGGTTGAAGGGGGGAGACAATTATGTAACTGGAGCCCTTGGGGTCCCTGGAGTTGGCCTGTGTCTGAGTGTCCGGAGCGAGCCGGGCTCTCAGTGGAGCGGTGGAGGAGAGAGGACGCTAGAAGTGGTCACATGACAGCCCACATGACAGCAGCGGAGGACGCCTGAAGCATTGGGAGCCGGTAAGCTGCTGGAGGGAAGAGGACAAGAGGCAGCGGAGGGGCAACAATACAGAGGGTAACCCCCTTTAAACATTATATATTCTGTCTCTGCACTCCAACCCCTGCTTGAATATCTGAGATCACTGAAGACCCCATGGAGACAGCTGGTGGAGGCAACACAATACAAGGAAGGGGCACCGCTTAGAAGAATAGATTGAAAAGGAGAAAGTAAGCAATCCCACACATTGAATACTAAGAATGGGCAGAGATGGTGAGTCACTGCAGCCAGAGGTAATACTATAAGATCTGCCATAAATGTTACATGACTCTCTAAAATAAATGTGTGGGTCTTAAGAAGCTTGTTGGAATTGGAGGGGCAGGTTGCACTGTAAAGACTTTCCTTGTCTTTCCTACAAAAGGATAAGAAGGGTCATCTGGTCTGTATTTAGAGTGCCTCAGTAAAATATGAAAACAGACTGGGCAAAGGAATAGGTGAGTTAAAGATTGACTGGAATTTTTGTCAGCAAGTTGAAAGTGAGGAAAACTACCATCGGATTTTACTACTGTAAAATGTTGTTTGGATAGAGTGGAGTACACTTGGAAATTAATCCACCTTGAGTCATCAGCCGAAAGTCTCTAACAGCATGAAGAATAGAACAGCTAAAGGGGGATGGGGCTTTAAAATACCCCAACCAAGCCTAAATACTAGTACAATAAGAAAATGTATGCAACCTCAAGAGAAGAACCCAGAGGACCAATCTCCAGAGAAACAAAATGACGTAACAGGAAGGCATTACAGGGATCATACTAGATTGTCATTCAGGTCATTGGTAGGAAATCAGACCAAGTACCTCAGAAATATGGAAAGTGAAATAGAGGAAAGAAAGACCTAGGTGCAATGGCACAAATGCCTACGAAAGTAGAAATTGCAGACTTGTTTGTGAAATTAGAACACTCAATCAAAAATTAAATGGCGGTTATAAATAGTGATTTGGGACATGTCCTAGCACAGGATGAAGAGGTGGAGGGTAACAAGAATTATGCCCTAATAATTATGAAGCTTGAAACACAGGTTGAACAACTGCAAAGAGAACAAAATAAGCTTTCATGTATATTGGAAGACCCAGAGATTAGAGAAAGAAGGAATAATCTGAGTATTCGAGTCTTACCGGAAGCACCTCAAGGAGAAGATCTAAGGGACAAAATGAGAAAAGTGTTTGATCCAATAGTGGGCAGACCAGTGTCAGAACAACACAGAAAGAGTGCATAGGGTAAGAAGACCCCAAGGAGTGACATCAGATTCTCCAAGAGATGTGATGTGCGATTCCATCATTATGAAGAAAAAGTAAATATCTGGAAGAAGCTACGCGGGATGTCAGAAATAGAATATGAAGAAACAAATTTGAAAAATTTCACAGATATTGTAGCAGAAACTTTAGCTGAAGGAGATCTCTGAGACCAATGTTGAATCAGATGATGGAGAAAAATGTCTGATAGGCTTGGTGTTTCCCAGCGTGCCTAATTGGATGGAAAGATGGAAAATCGGCAAAATTAAAATTTCCAGAAGATTTAGAATAATTCTGTAATAGATTGGACATTTTAGGATGGTCTGGAGCAGTTAGGGAGAGTGAAGTGTTGGGGAAAGAGAGGTGGCAGCCAGTGTTTAAAAGGAAAACGTAAAGACAATGATGACAAAGTATAGTGGTATTTGTTTTCCTCTTTTATTCTTCTCTCACTCTTCTCCCCTTCTCTCTTTCATGCCTCCCCCGGGCTACTGCCTGCTCCTCTCAGTTGTTACCTCCCCTTCTCCCCATGTGTTATAGATTGCCTCTCCTGCAGAGGGGTTGTCGTGTGAAGTGATGGGGGAGAGGTGAGGGGGAAGTGGGGGACCGGATGGGAGGCTGGAGATGAGGGTGGGGGGGCTAAATATGCTACCAAATTCGCAACCCATTGAGAAGAACAAGGGGTTGGACTTAGTGTGTATGCTTAGAGTCTTACCCTGGGAAAGGAATCGAGAGAGGTAATGTACCAAGAATGATTCCAGGGCTAAAATGGAGCCAAGGGTTAGGTAAGAATGGGAGGGAGGGGATGGAGGAATGGGATGGACTGGGGGGAAAATAGGAGGGGGGAGGGGATCTGAGGGGGAAGGGAAGGGTATAGAGAGAAAATCTTCTTGCTTCAGATGGTTTATACCCACATTACTACAGGAGACACATTTATCCCAGGAAACAAATATTAAGCTATATTCTAAATATTATCCAACTTAGTACTATGCTGACTCACCGATGAAACAGGCAAAAGGAGTGGCAATTGGGCTCAGGACAAATGTGAATTTTATCAAGGAGGAGGGTATGGTAGATCCAGAAGGTCGGTTTCTCTTTCTGAGATGAAGTCTCCAGGGAGTATAACGTACATTAGCAAATATTTCTTGCCCTAATAAAAAAACAATGGTATATTTGGAGAATACACTAAGAAAACTCATGGATTTCAAGAAGGGTAATCTGATTGTGGCAGGAGATTTGAAACACGAAATCATGAATTATAATTTAATAAATAATCATAAAAAATAATATAATAATAAATTTAATTCAATAATGTAATCAAACCAACAACACTGAAATTTGAAATAGAGCACCAAGTTCGCACATCACTGAGCAAAGTTGCAAAATCATTTTCAGTGTCTGATGACAAATTTCCCCATGAATCATTATTACTCAATTCTGCAAGTGGTTCTAATTTACGATTGCTGTTCTCTAGCTGGTCTAAAACCGCTTTTGACCTAAAGGGACGCTTTTTGGACGCCATGGACTTTTCTGTTTCCAGGCAGAAAGAACAATAAAAATGCAAGCAGGGCACAGGACAAAGCACTAGGGACAAAATGTATGTGAAATGCTTTGATACAGTAATGTTATACTGTGTGATTTTAGTGTATTCAGTGAATGTCACTTTTTGACATTTTTAAATTTCCCGCCGGTTACGTCCCGACTTTGCAGGGAACGGAACCCGGAAGACAGATGCCGGCATCGGCCGAAGGAGATGGCCGGGGATGCTGCAGGGGGGACATCGTGGGAGCACAGGACAAGGTAAGTGCAGAAGGGATCCCAGAGCAACGCTGCAGGGTATTCCCGAGTGTAGCTTAGGGTTACCGCTTGTGGTTCTGAAACTTTAGCCACAGCTACACTCAGGAATAATTCCAGGGAGGTTAAAATCTGCATGGAGCCATGGCTGGATACTCAGGTATGCAGAGAGAAGGTGGCAATAATTTAAAATCTGTCAAGAAGATGTTGCATCAGTGTCAACTGAGAGATGCATGGAGAGTTAAACACCCAAAAGAAAGAGACTATACATTCTTCTTTTCGGCACATGGGACATATTCACGATTGGATTATTTTATGATTGAACATAGACTTTTGGAGTCTTTGGTGAAATCTAACATAAAGCTAACGTCTTTATCTGATTATGCCCCTGTCACAATGAGATTATGATGGTGGGGTGGAGGGGGGGAAGGAATCCGATAAACGTGGAGTTTAAATGAGATGCTTTTACAAGATCTTGAAATAGAAATGAGAATAAAAAAGAAAATTGAGCAATATTCCTTGTTCAGTGAAACAGAGGGGATATCAATTGCTACAGTCTGGAAAAGACCTGGAAAAGATCTAAAAAAGACCTTTTTTATTAGGGGAATTCTGATCTCGATTGGGGCAGAAAAAAAAGGAAGGGGGGAAAATATAAAGTTAATAATGGAGGAACTAGTATATAATTAGTATATAATTTAGAGCAATCGCATAAAAAGAAAATTGATACAGATATGCAACAGAAGATAGTTTTGAAAGGAGAAGAGTTGAAAGATCTTATGGAATTAGAAACTAGGAGGATCTTTAATAGGGTCTCAAAAGAAATATATCAGTGGGGGAATAGACCGGGGAAATATCTATCAAGTTAATTAAAGGAGGAGAAATCAAGGAATTTTATAGAAAAATTAAAGATGAAAAAGGAGAAATGGTACATTCAACCACTGATATCGCAAATGTCTTTCAAAAATATTATTACTATATGTAATGTAGGAACCAGAAAGAATCAGAGGAGAAAGAAAGGGGAAAAAACAGATATATTTAAAGGAGTCAGGCCTATCAAGATTAGATGAGGAAAGACTAATAGCTTTAGAAAAAACGATTTTACATGAGGAAATTAGTATAGCTTTGAAGAGTACAGTAACCGGTAGGAGCCCCGGACCAGATGGATATACAGTGGGTTATTATAAAAAATGTAAAGAACAACTTGTCCCTTAAATGTTTATATACATGAAAGCGTTATTGTCAAGGATCCGGATATGACCAGAGATGTGTGGACTGACACGGAATAGCAGGCTTCAGGAGTATAATAATATAGTTTATTTGTGCGACAGACCAATATACAAATACACCATGCAAGTAAAAACCAAACCTTCAACTAATATCTACAAGATCAGAAACACAGGTGTAGTCAGGGCTGGAGAGGTAGAGTGGTCAGGCAGGCCGGGTCAGGAACAATCAGGCCGATCTGGTACAAAGGGGTAGGCAAACGGATAGTCAAAAGGAGAGCTGGGTCGGTGCAGGCAGAGTTCAATCGTGGTCAGAATCAAGCAGGAGAATCAAGCCGGTAGATGACAGGATACAGGTACAGGACAACAGGGGCTCTTGGGAAAACAAACACCAAGGACCAACACCAAGGCACTGATTGTAGGCCTGGTTACTGCTTAAATACACCTCCTGCAATCAGCCTCAGGTGATGGCTTGACTTCAGGAGGTGAGATCCTGGCTTCTGAAAAGCACTTGCTGGTAAGAACTGGTACTGCAGCCCATAGAGCAGGTGAGCCCCAGCACCACCAGCAGTGAGTCCTTTCCTGACAGTTATGAGAAGGAATGGAAATAAGGGAGGAATCGTTATAGGCTTATATCACAATCATACTTAAAGAGGGGAACAATAGATCTCAATGTGTTAGCTATAGACCTATCTCACTATTAAATACAGACACAAAATTATATGCTAAAGTACTAGCAGTGAGAATGAAAGAGCTGATGCCATATTGGATATACTTATTTCAAGTGGGATTCATTCCTGGCAGAGAAGGAAGAGACAATGGTTTGAGAATATTGCTCCTCTTGCAAAAACGAAGGCAAGAGAAGTTACCGACAGTGATCTTATCAATAGATGCTGATAAAGCTTATGATAGGGTCGATTGGGATTTCATGATGGATACATTAGAAATATTAGGAACTGGGCCCAAAATGTTATGTTGGATAAAAAAGTTATAAGGCGGACCATCAGCAGCGGTGAAGGTTAATGGGTCCCTTTCACAGTTCTTTAAAATGTATAATGGAATGAGGCAGGGATGCCCACTCTCTCCCTTGCTATTTCTAATATCCTTAGAACCGTTATGAACAGAAATCCGAAAAAGTGTAGATATAAAGGGAATCTGGATGGGCGATGTAGTGCATAAGGTCGCGGCATACACCGACGATTTGTTCAATATCGCAAATCCCAGATTAACACTTCCCAATTTAACTAGAGGATTAAAACATCATGGAGAACTACCAAACTTAAAAATGAATCCCTCCAAGTCAGAAATATTAAATATCAACATATAAAAGATAGAGAAACAGAACTTACAATCAGATTTCCCCTTCATATGGACAGAAAAGGAATTCAAACACTTAGGAATAAAGTTAACTCCGTTGATAAAAAATCTATAACAGGTAAACTATATTACATTAATAAATGAGATAAAGGAACAACTGTACAGAATGTCTATAGGATGGCTTTCATGGATAGGTCATATAAATATGTTTAAGATGGTAATACCAAAGATCTTATATAAGTTTCATATGCTCCCAATATATTTGCCAGGGTCTTTTTTTGTGACCCTTAAGAAAATGATACTGAGGGATATTTGGGCAAATAAAAAATCAAGAATCAAATATGAAGTTTTGTGTAAGGATAAAAGAAGAGGGGGTTACTTTTGCCCGACTTTAAGAGATATTATTTTTCTGTGTTAATTTCACGAATAATAGATTAGGCAAATAAATCACGGGGCAAAAGTTGGATAAAAATTGAAAATATATTTAGCAAGTCACAATTAGATAGGATTATTTGGCTTCCACACAAGTATCGCATATTGGATGAAAATACAAGCACTTTAACATGAAATGTACTGAGGGTTTGGGACATATTGTATAAGCAAATGGGTTGGAAGTATAACTCTTTGCTAATACCTTTAACTGGAACAGACATTTTTTTACCGATGAATAACATCTCAGGGAAATAAATTGAAGGTAGAAATGCACGGTTGAAAGATATTGTAGATGATAGGAAATTATATCACTATCAAGAATTAAAAGGAAAGAAGTTTGATAATAACACCACTTATGTGAAAAATAAATTAGGACATTTTGTGGCTACGCTCCTGCAACCTCTAAGGACAGTGGATGATATGAATGCGCTGGAACAAATGTTTAGTTTAAATACAAACCAAAAACATGTCACTTCTGGAATGTATAAGATTCTTACGGAGTTGATGGGGTTTTATGGGAAAAGAATCTGAATGAACAACAAAAAAATAATATATAATAAGTTAACACATAGGGTAGTAAATATGAACACAATAGAAATTAATTATAAAAGTATAGCTAGATGCTATATTACACACATAAGCAATGATCAGAAGTTTCATCTTTGTGTTGGAGGGGATGTGGAATTAAGGGAACAATGGCACATATTTGGTGGTATTGTCCCAAAATAAAGAAGTTTTGGCAAGAAATAATATTGGAATATATAGAGGAGATATTGGGGGTTTGTATTCCGAGGGATCCATTGGTGTTTAAAGAGATGGGTGAGCTTTAATTTGAAAGAAGTAAGATTCCGTAAGAGGGTATAGGAGTGGGGGATGGAGGGAAGGAACAAGAGAGGAAAAATATGAGAGGAATTTAAAGCAAAAGAAGACAGTAAAGAGAAAGGTGAAGAGAGTCATGGAGGGGGGGGGGGGGGGCGGAGAAGAAGGTAATGGGTGATGAGGAAAAAAAAGTGTTTTTAATTTTTTTTTTCTGTAAAAGGTTTATTTTAATGATGATTTTTGTAATGAATAAAAACCTGATAATAGATAATAATAAAAAAAAGAAAAGCATATACCTAGACTGTTCATTGAGCCAAAGAAGGGACTGTGACTGTGTGCCTGGCTGCGGGTGCTACTACAGGAAAAGACCCTTGCGACCTTAAACTGCAGGCTCCTGTGGGAATGAGCGCTACACGGAAAACAATATGTAATTAGCATATCCATACTTGTGTTCATCAGACCACAAGGACATGCCAGTAATGTTGGGGTTAGCTCTGATATGGCGCAGTAATGGTTCCAGAATAACAATAAAAATGAGTGGTGAGAAAGTACATCCCTGTCTTGTCCTGTTTTGCAAAGCAGCCTGAGTAGACTTTTTTTTATTCTTTATTTAAAGTTTTATTAAATTTAAAAAAAAAACATAGCAGGGGAAGACACACGGTACACTTCCAGTAATAAGCTACAGCAGGTCAAATTTTTAAAAGGAAGTACAGAAACAAACATTCATTTTGATGGATCGGATGTAAGAGAGTGCAGACACAAAATATTTGCTTGGATAAGTGTTAGACAGGTGAGCTGGAAGTTCAAGGTCCCCCACATTATACTGCAAAACTCGAATTCCTACATATTAGCATGAACAAGCCACAGTATGGGTATAAAATAAAGTAATACCGGCTCGTGAGCAGCACAAGGAATGCCCGCCTGACCTCTGTGCTCCTCCACCGCCGGGCACATTTCCTTGTTGATCGGCTTCCTGGGGAGCTGATTCTGTCCCCCACCTTTGTCCTCACCCTCTGCTGACCCCCGTGCTGTCATGGGGAAAAAAACGTGGGCTCCAGAGCCGACACGCCAATGCAGCCTACTCATTGGCAGAAGCCGCAGCCACGATTTCGGCCGCATCCCCGCCACTGTCCTCGGGCTGCCCGGACACCTCTTCGGACCTGGAGAGCCTGGCAGACTACCCTGTCAACCTCCAACAGCCCCCTATGCAGGGCACCAACCCCCCACAGCCCTCTTTGCTGGCCACGGAACACCCACAGCCCTCGAGGGCCGCAGACCACCCACAGCCCTCCATACAGGCTGCAGGTCACCCACAGCCCTCCCTGCAGGCCATAGATCACCCACAGCCTCCACTGCGGGCCGCAGACCACCCTCAGCCCTCCATGTGGGCCGTAGACCACCCACAGCCCTCCATGCGGACCGTAGACCACCCACAGCCCTCCATGCGGGCCGTAGACCACCCACAGCCCTCCATGCGGGCCGCAGACCACCCACAGCCACCCTTTGCGGGACGCAGACCTCCTGGCCAGGTTTAAAACCATGCTGCAACATTAGCTTCACAACGCTACCTCCAGATTGGCGAATCATCTCACCAAGGAAATTCACGAATTGGGTAGCCGCACTGATGTGCTTGAAGATAAGATGGACGCCGCGGGCTACGGTGATCAAAAATCACGAACAGGACCATTCAGACCTGCGAAGAGAGCTTGACGCGGCTCTCCTGCGCTTGGAAGATTTTGAAAATAGGTCCCGTCGGGGTAATCTTCGCCTACGCAGCCTGCCCGAAGCCATTGTTGACCTCACGTCCACTGCCACCGCACTTTTCCAAGAATTGGATCCAGCTATACTGATAGACCATCTGGATTTTGATCGCATTCATCGGGCCCTGGGTCCGAGGAGCTCTGAGGGTCCTCCTAGGGACATCATAATTAAATTCACTTCTTACCGCACGAAAGAATCGCTCCTTCGCTCTGCGCGAGACAAGCAAGATCTTCACTTTCATGGTCATCCATACCAGCTATTCGCGGATCTGGCTCCATCTACCATCCAGAAACGTCGACAGATGAAACCCTACACAGCAGTCCTCCTGAACTATATATCAGTAAATGTTGCGCTCCCAACTACCAAGATAAAATATATAATGAGTGACTACAATCAAAAACTAATTAATCAGAATAAATATTGACAGATAATTAAAAACAAATTGTGTGATCGTGATTTAAAAAAGAAGTATCAAAATAATAGTCCCATTATTCAAATAATAGTCCAATAATAGTGATGAAGTGATCAAAAACATCAAATAGTGACTTTCCGTGAATCCTTCAATCAATTAAGATGTACGCTCACCTCCTTCTATGCCTAATAAATAGGCTTGATACACTTTTGGTTCACATATCCTGGAACCTGCCAAAATTGCTGCAGTGTAGGATGGATGTAGGGTACTTCCTATAGACACCACAATGCTTTCCCCTTTGTGCGCTGGATATCCCTGCAGGGATTTCTCCCTCCTTCAGCTGCTCAAAAAATGCCTTGCATACTCCTCCCAATCTCTAAACCTCAAATGCAACCTTTCTTCAGGCCTCTTCTCCCTTCAGCCCCTAACTCCATCCTACACTGCAGCAATTATTTTGATTCTTCTTTTTTAAATCACGATCACACAATTTGTATTTAATTATCTGTCAATATTTATGCTGATTAATTAGTTTTTGATTGTAGTCACTCATTATATATTTTATCTTGGTAGTTGGGAGTGCAACATTTACTGATATATGGATTAATTGAACAGTTGGAGTATGTGTTAAATGTTAGCGATCCATAGAAGCTTATTGTTTTTGGCTCGCAAGTTATATACACTTATTTTTCTTCACATAAAAAAGTCCTCCTGAACTGTCACATCAAGTACCAATGGGGCTTTCAATTTAAGCTCACGTTCACGTACCAGGGTCGGAGCCATGTTGTCCACAATCCGGAAGAAGCAAAGTCGACCCTGGAGGCGCTACACCTTTTGCCCTCGCGGGATACCTCCGACAGCCCAGTGCGGCCCTCCAGATCCCATCCTCCATCTCAGCTGGGGCATATATGGGAGAAAGTTGGTAGCCGTAAACGTTCTCTCCCTAGTACCCCTCCGCTGTCCGGATCTTCCCGCTCTGATCCAGGTTGATTACAGTTGGATGGGTAAGACTTTCCACTTTTTACTTTTTCAAATGGCTTGTTCCACTGCCATGACTCTTCGCGTTTCTTATGGGGTGGAGACCTTGACTGGCCCTTGTTGGTAAAACTTTCGTATGTTTTTGATGATGCTTATTTTTAGTTTTGCAGTTTGCGATATCTTTCTGTACTGTTGGTGACCCATGATTCCCGCCGGCCCCTTGCGGTCCGATTATAAGTTGAATTTTTCATTTTTTTCCTGTCAAGAATGGACCTGCCAGTGGTGGTGGGACTCACCTGCCTTTGGGGCTGCAGTACCAGGGCTGGCCAGCGGGTGCTCTCAGCAACCAGAGGCTCACTCCTGCAATGAGCCA
The DNA here is from genome assembly GCF_062004578.1 of Staurois parvus. Lineage (NCBI taxonomy): Eukaryota > Metazoa > Chordata > Amphibia > Anura > Ranidae > Staurois > Staurois parvus. Next base: position 451,311 of record NW_028318273.1, read on the forward strand.
TCACCTGAGGCTGATTACAGCAGGTGTATTTAAGGAATGGCCAGGCCTGTGATCAGGGCCTTGGTGTATGTTTCCCATGAGCCCCTGTACCTGCATCCTGTCTGCTTACTGCCTGATCCTGATTCTGCTTTAATCCTGACTCTGCATGAACTCCGCCTGTCCTGACCTCGGCTATTCCTGACTACGCTTCCGCCTGCTCCTTGTACCTTGCCTGCCCGTTTACTACCGACCCGGCCTGCCCGACTACGCTTAGTATTGTTATCTGTTGGAGGTTTGGTTGCACTGTGTTTAGGTTTAGCCTTGCACTGCGTTTATGCACTGTTTAGTCTTTAATAAATTGTATTGTTTATACTATACCTGGAGCCTGTGTTTCCCTGTGTCAGTCCACACATTTCTGGTCATACCCGGATCCCTAACAATTCCCCCCCCTTTTTTTTTTTTTGTGTTATTGTACCTTTTTATATATATACCGGGGGCCTCCCTGGCTCATGGTCCCATGCCTTATATGATTGGTGCCGGCTTCCGATCTAACGGGGCCGTGACCCCGGGATATCTCATTTCTATTTTTTTGATATGTCTGTGTACCTGTTTACATTTTCTTTATGTATTATGGTGTCATACTATGCATTATTAAGGTAATGTACTTGCTTTGTCTTTTTGCCTGTTTTGTCCTCCCCTCCCTCCCCCCTTTTTTTTCTTCTTTCCTTCCCCTCCCCATGAAGGTTTTATGTAGTATGTTGGTTATGACACACCCCTGTGCCCGGTGGTAGAGCCACCCCCAATGTGCGTCCTAACGGTTAGGTCGCAATTTCCACTGAGTGTACTTTTTCTTCTTCTGTCTCGTTTTTTGTTTTTTTTCTTCCTCTTTTCTCACGGATCTGGGGCAGCCAAAGGTAAGAATGCGTTTGAGGCATGGACCATTGTTTTAAGAGTACTTTGGCAGCTGAACTCCCTTGATTCAGTATGGCTTTGAAACCTTTGAAGATTTTTTCTCAAAATATCCATGGTTTTAATTCTCCGACCAAGCGTTCTAAGGTGTTCCATCATCTTAAGTCCCAAGACGTGGACCTAGTCTGCCTACAGGAGACTAGGTTTTCTCAATCCTCCGCGCCACGCTACCTCTCCCACCATTATCCAACCTTTTTCTCTGCCTCCGCCCTAGAGAAGCATAGGGGCGTGGTGATCGCTTTTAGGCGTAATCTGATGTTTACCTGCAACCTAGAAATAGCTGACCCCACCGATAGATATTTATTCCTCCAGGGTACCCTTTGGGATCAGGAGGTGACCTTGGTGGGTTATTACTCGCCAAATAGATTTCAACACAAATTTTTTTCTCACTTGCTAAAGGTGATTTTGCTCCACCAACGTGATATCCTCTTATTGATGGGTGATTCGAATGTTGCTCTTAATTCCTCTGTCGATCGCCATTGCCCAATGGGAGGGACCCCTAGCCACGACCTCACTCAGGAATCTAAATTGCATAATACATTGCAAGCTTATGGTTTGGTTGACGCCTGGCGGGAAATGCATCTTACGTTGTGGAAATACATTTTTTATTCGGCCCCACACTTGAGCTTTTGCAGAATAGATCACGTTATCATTTCCTTCCATCATTTATCTTTAATTCAAAAGATTGTCATCTCGACCTCACCCTGGTCGGATCATGACCCACTGGTGTTTTCGCTAAGTCTTTCGGGTATGGCTTGTCCCTCTTTTCGGTGGAGACTCAATGAATCCCTGCTCACCACTCCGGCTTCTTGTTCCCAGGTTCTTTCACACATTCAATCCTATATTACGGATAATGTGGGTTCTGTATCCTCGGCCATCACTCTGTGGGAAGCTCACAAAGCTACCATTAAGGGTCATCTAATTCAAATTGCCTCATCCAGGAAATGGGCCAGAGAGAAGAAGATGCTGGAATTGACCTCGAGATTGGCCGTGGTGGATGCTACTTGGAAAGCCTGTCTGACTACGGCCAATAGGAAGGCTCGAAATGTGGTGGCTGCTGAACTTGATCTTCTTTCACTATACGAGCCGAGAAGGCCTTATGTTGGGCTGGACATAGGTTTTACACAAGCACCAATAAACTGGGGCCAATGTTGGCCAAGAAACTTAATTTGCTTGGTCGCACGCATAAACCTGTTCAACTTCGCATGAGGGGCGGTGGCCTCACCTCAGACCCTGTGAAGATTACTCATAGATTTGTGGATTTTTTGTCCTCTCTCTATCAAAAACCAAACACCTTTGTTGCCAAATATGCTGATAGCTTTTTTGCTGAGCTACGCCTACCCTCTTTATCAGACGCCACCCGTGATGTCCTGAATGCGAATATCTCTGAATCTCTCTACCAAGCCATCAAATCTTTGAAGGCCTCCAAGGCTCCAGGACCAGATGGGTTTTCTGGGCTCTATTATAAAAAATTTGCCACCGTTCTGGTTTATTTGGTGACCTTTTTCATTTCTTTAAAGCAAGGTTCCTGGCTTTCCTTGGAGTCTCTTCAGGCGCATATTACTGTGATCCCTAAGAAAGCCGAAGATGCCTTTGACCCGCAAGCTTTCAGACCGATCTCGATGCTAAACGTGTACTTGAAGATTCTGGGAAAGATTCTGAGCACCCAAATTAACAAGTATCTAATCTCACTTATTCATCGGCATCAGGTTGGCTTCGTTCCGGGGCGACAAGCTGCTGATAACATCCGCAAAGTCATCCATCTCATTCATATTTTACACCACCGCAAGATACCAGGATTTCTTTTATCCCTAGACATTTATAAAGCGTTCGACTCACTTTCCTGGGAATACTTGACGTATACACTGTCTAGATGGGGGTTTGGTGACGCATTCCTGGCTTCGGATATCGGCTTTATATCTGTCTGCCTCTGTTAAATATGCAGGGTTTTTTTCCCCATCCTTCCGTATTTTTAGGAGCACAAGACAGGGATGTCCATTATCACCTGCTCTTTTTGTTCTTGCTCTCAAACCTTTAGCTGCAGTCATTCGAAATCACATGGATATTTCTGGTGTCCCCTATGCCGGCATTCAATACAAGGCCAACTTCTATGCGGATGATGCCCTTTTGATTTTAACCAATCTTCTCATTACTCTCCCTAATCTCCAGGCCATATTGGACTGTTTCTCGACTATATCTTCGCATCAATTTGTCTAAAACCAGGGCACTGAATATTACGCTCCCTGCTGACCTGGTTGAACGGTTGCAGACTCAATTCTCCTACTGTTGGGTGTCCCAATCTCTGGCTTATCTTGGCGTTACTCTTACTTCCTCCTACTCCGCCTTATTTTCGGCCAATTATTACCCCTTACTGCGATCCGCTACTTCCCTGCTTCATTCTTGGCGGTTTCCTTCTTTATTATGGATTGGCTGGATACATGCTGTTAAGATGACTATTCTACCAAAGATCTTATACTTTTTCCGCACTCTCCCTGTTCATGTCCCTGCGTCTTTTCTTCGTGTACTACAAATTCTCAGTTTTATTTGGGCTCGTAAACGTCCCAGAGTGCCTAGAGACACTTTGTATATGGGGAGGTTTGGGAGTTCCACACGTTTCTAGATACTATTTGGTGGCTCAGATTTCCCAGTTGTCTATGCTTCATGCCACGACTGATATTCCATTGTGGGTACTCTTGGAACTATCCAACGCTTTCCTTAACTACATTGCTTTGGCTCCCACCTAAGTTGCACCCTCCGGATTTGAGCCCTATTATGCTGCACAGTTTGAGAATCTGGGACTCTGTTAAATATTCGGGGAATTTGATTTCCCCATTCCTACCCCTTTTGCCGATCACTCATAATCCTTTATTTCCACCAGGCCTAGAACATCCCTCTTCTTTCTCTTGGTGGACTTCCCATGGCTTTGTTATTGTATCCGATTTTCTGAACGCTCGTACGCTTCCATCTTGGGAGTCTCTTCAAGAATCTAGGGGGGTCCCGCTGCGGGAATATTATCAGTATTTGCAATTGCGCCACTGGGTCCTATCCCTCCATCGTACCTCCACATATCCTTACTGCAAAAACGCCCTTTGAACACGTTTGTCAGCATTCCCCAGGGTCCCCTGGCCTTATTTCTGTAATATATGCCTCCCTTAACAGTAGGTCTTCCTCATCGCCCATCTTATGTTTCTCAGTGGGAGCGAGATCTGGGTGTTTCAATTGCAGCGGAAGATTGGCATAAGGCCTGGGATACAGTGGCAAAATGTTAATTTAATACAGTCACTCTTGAGGCAGCCTACAAAGTTCTACTTCAGTGGTACTGGGTCCTGGCTCGGACTGCTCACTTTAATCCGACTGGCGGAGATAGGTGTTTCTGGAACTGTGGTCTACATGGGGACATCTTGCACATTTGGTGGTCGTGCCCACAATTGATCGGCTTTGGTCTAGGGTTTTTGGTTTGCTTCAAACGCTATTTCATATTACGGTCCGTAGGGATGCAAGGGTGGCCCTCCTGCAGTGCCCAATTTTGGGCCTGTCTAGGTCTCAACAGAAATTGGCATCCTACCTATTCATTTTGGCTAAACGTACTATAGCTCAAGCTTGGAGAACCCCTTCAGTAACCTTCCAAGGGGTGAGGACTGGGATGAATGCTATGTTGTTCAATGAGCAGATGTCTAGCATTCTTCATGATTCTCATCTGAGATTCCTTAAGGTTTGGGAACCTTGGATATGCTATTCCTTGCCATACCTACCTCCTACTAGTTATGGCCTCCAATAGTCCTTGCTGGTGCTAGCCCCAGATCCGTGATCCCTTTAATTTCCCTTCTTTCATGTTTTCTTTCTGATTCCCTTTTGTTTTCTTTTCTTGCTCTTTTCTTCTAATTTCTCTTCTTTTCCCTTTTTTTCCAATATATTGTTGGATTATTGCTGCTCTTTGGCTCGGCTGTTTGCCATCCATTTTTGATGTCTTTGGCCTTTTTTGTTATTTGACTATTACAAGGCAGCAGGATGTTCCTGTCTATATGTTATTATTCTGCTCTGCATATTTTGAGCTTGATATGTTCTTAAAAATCAAACCTTTCCTAATAAAAATATTGAAACAGAAAAAATTAAATACATCAAACATTTACTACAGAAGTACAGTGGAAAAAAATATGGATTTAAAAAAATAAAGTAATACCTATTGGTAATAAAATATGCTCCTGGGAGGGGATAAACAGGAACAACATGGGGGGGATGTAAAACGTTACCGGGTTGATTGCAATCTCTAAGGGAGACTAGAGGATGGGAAATAAAGGGAGGCAAAAAAGGGAGGGTAATGTGCATCAGATGGGGAAGAACAGCCCTGCTGTTGCATAAGTAGTCACACTGGAATAAAAACATAGTTTGGACAGAGTGTTCAAATTTAGTCAAAAACAGGATTGAAAATTGTAACAGGATCCATGAGCACTTTTTCAACTCACCTGTGGAGGAATATTCCATCCAGTAAAACTCTATGGTTAGAAATTTAGAGTGTGCATTTTTCAAGGAGCTATTAAGGCTCTCCATTAGTCTAATATCTTCAACCTGTTTGAGCCAATGCTGGATTGTTGGCAGTGTGGAAGTATTCTGCAGTGCCAGGATGCAGGAGCATACAGCGTTTACTAGAAGGCTCAGCACTGTTTTTTATAGTGTTATCAGAATTGAGTTTTGACGTAGAAGAAAAAAAAACTCAGATAACTTACAAAATTGTCCTATTCATACATTTTTGAGAATGTACTTGTGTCTGAAAATGATCTCTCTAGGATGGGGCAGGACCACAAGACAGGTGACATATCTCCTGGACCTTGTCCACATCTCCAGCATGTTGCTGGAAGGGTAGGATAATTAGTATGAAGTACCGTAGAATAATACCAGTGTATAACTATCATATAACTGGATTCTTGGCATTTACTGCTAATGGAAGACAGAATGGACATGGCAATGTAAGGGATTTTTCAAGGCTTCCATAAGAAGCCATTTATATGACAACAAAAGATGTTTTAATGGTCTGATGATTTAGCATTCCTGTTCAAATTGAGTTAGTGTACGTGAGAATTTTTCTGGACCTGGCAGTGGGAGCAAGAAATGGGCAAGCTGTAATATTTGCAATGTACCTAAAGAGGAAAATATTGGATCCGTTGCCACACCAGACATCCAGGATAAGATGTAGAAAATGTTTCACCCAACATCTATATTTCTGCCAAAGTCAAAAGAACACTTTGTCTTGGAAACTAGGTAAATAGTTGAAATTTACCCAAGATAGGCAACAGAGAAAAAGAGAACTGGGCTATGCCGTGGGAACGAAAAAACATGTGGCAAGTCTTTCAAGTTGCTCCAATAGTGGGGTGTTTGTAGGAAGTGTTGGGGACCAGATAAGAAACTCTAAAAGGGATAGAAGAGGCCTCCTGTCCAAGTTTCACCCATTGCTCAAGAGGTTTGTATCTTCACCATTCAAGTGCTCTCGTTAGGTGGGTGGCCATATAATATAGCTGTATATTCAGGAGTTTAATTCCACTGGAATCTTTCAGTCTCTGAAAGATTGCATGTTTTAAATGTGCCAGTTTAGCAGACCACATAAAATTGTTTATGAGAGATTGGATTTAAATAGTGGATGGATGCCGTATATGGAACAATATTGTCTGTAAGAGATATAGTATGTGAGGATGAATAGCATTATACTTTTCCATCCAGGAGAGATTCTTCAGAACCCACGATGCAAATTCAGATGGAAATTAGAAAATAGAAACATCTCCTGCGCTCCACGACTCTGAGCAAGGGTGGAAGGATGGAAAAGGAACTTGAGAAAATTCGATACAATTCGACCACCAATGCATAGAAGGTTGTGTGACTCTAAAACAAGGCTGGGGAAGCCCGGCCAGTGAAATAGAGAAACTCACTCTAGCAGAGATGGCCGCTGCTTCCTAGACGGAGATTGTGCATACAGGATTTAAACCTACATCCACCTTTTACCCCCACTGGGTAAATACCAATGCATCCAAACACAATCACTATATAAAACAAGACCCACTTATGGCCCATCTTAAAATGCTCAAAGAGAAAAAAGATATAGTTATTAGACAAGCAGACAAAGGCGGAGGTTTGGTGATCCAAGACAGAGCACTAAAACTCCCTAATTACTGTCAGATCTATGAAGTTTTGCCCATTGATCCCACAATTCATTATCAACAAAAACTCAAACTACTAATAGAGTCAGAACAAACACTCAACAAAGAAGAATTTATTTTCCTATGCACTAAACATCCTGCCACTCCATTCTTTTATCAAATTCTGAAGATTCACAAAAACAACGAAAATCCCCCTGGCAGACCCATTATCTCAGGCATAGGCATCCTTACCAGCAACCTAGGCTGCTATATCGATTGCTTTCTGAAAGAAATGGTGACCAACCTCCCTTCATAGGTAAAAGACTCCAATCATATACTGAATATTCTGGAAGGATATAGGTGGGAACAGGGCTATAGATGGCTTTCCCTTGATGTAGTATCACTGTACACTTCAATTAAGCCATTCAGTATTTTCTAGCTAAGGACTCACCATTACATTACACCCAAGCCCAGTTTATGTACAACTGTATTGAATTTGCCTTACAGCACAATCATTTCTCATTCTTGGACAAACATTATCGCCAGATACAGGATACCACGATGGGCACTAAATTCTCTCCCAGTTATGCCAATCTCTTCATGGGCTACTGGGAGAACCACTTTATTTGGCCCAACAACCCCTTCAGTGAAAACCTCATTCTATATGCAAGATATATAGATGATATCAAGCCTTGCTTTGAGAGTCTACCCTCGTGATGTGACTCACACTGGTTCCATACTTCTAAGTTCCAATGAGGACCTTATACACTTGTTATATTCTTTGTTAGTGAGTATTATTCTCTATTTAATAAAATCATATTTTACTGAGGTAATGCACAAGGTTGGTGCGCTTTTTGTTTCACTTTACATCAATAAGGAATTGCCAGGGGTAAAACTGAGATAGAAGAGTCGTGAAAGATTGCTGAGCAGTTGGCTTCCCAAGTACCTAATATGAGATGGAGCCCAAAGCCAGACTGGAGTTTCAGCTACACAGGATGTGGAAGGGCCACAGATTTTTGATAATTGATGCGAAAGTTGGACAGGTGTCCTAATGTAGTATACTCAGAGACGAGGTTTGGGAGCATGATCTCCTTAGGAAAAACAAGATCATCCAAGCCAATACTTTGTGGACCTGTTTCCTAATTTTTATCCCCATAATGTCTGCAATGGCCTATATATTACAGAGCAATGGCTCTAAAAGAAAAATAAATATTTTTGTTTCCAATTTTATGTTTTTGTTACTAATGTTAATCTAGTTTACCAGTTGTTTATTTTATATGAGATTTTAAATCTGCATTGCTATTATGAGATGCTCAGGTATCCTTCTACTTGTAAGTACTGTAATACATCTGGATGCAAGGTGGTTATTTTGTGTATGTAAAAGATTATGGGACTATGCCCAAATTCTTATATGTTTTTATGAAATCTTCTGTTGTATTTGTTTGAATTTGTTCTGACTTTTAAACAATAAAATAAGATTTTGAAAAAATGATTTTGATGACTGGGCAGCGCTGACATGTCTGTAATGGGGAGGGGCCCAGAAAGGATACTATTAACATTAAAGTGTACTGAGGGAGGAGGAATAGAGTGAATTTATCCATAGGGGGGGGATCCCATTGCTTCCAAATGTGTGTCAAATGAAGGTCCAGATGACCCTATTAAAGTTCTTTTCAGCACCTGTGAAAAATAAAAAGGTGCAGTCAAGGCCTAGAAAGCACCAAGTGAACAACATTCAGCTCAAGGATCATACTCTCATATGAATCCTATGTGGTACTAGTGAATTATCTTCTGTAAATGTATTGTAATCTATTGGCCCATATCTTAGGAAAAAGTTTTAGGTCTATGCTGAGAAGCGAAATTGGCCAGTAATTGGAAAAATGTTGTGTATTCTTCCCTCCTTTTGGAATGACGGAGATATGCGCCATTAAAGCACAGTAATGTATATCCTTATTCTTTAAATGCAGGATCAAGAGCTGTTGGAATGTTTTGTAGTAATTAAGTGAAAACCTATCTGGGCCGGGAGCTTTGCTGGTATTAGTGGATTTAAATGCTAGATGGAATTCTGATGAATCAATTGCTTCTTCAAGTACCTAGCTGCTACTAATGTCTAAGGGTGGAAAATCTGATTTTGTGAGATAGACCCTAATTTGTTCAGTATGTGTCACTGATGGGGTGAGAGGTCTATCTGGATGAAGATTGTAAAGCTTAGTATAAAAGTCCATAAATGAGGATGCTATCTCTTGGGGAAGGGTAGATTTGGGGCGCTATTCGAAATCATGGGGCTCCGTAAAGCCTACCTGACAGGGCCCCCTTCGACCCCACCCTTGACTCCACTCCTGGCCCCTCCCCTGACCTTGCCTTAAAATAAAATGCAGTTTTGTCTTCAAGCTGGGGGGGATATGGTACAACAGTTGAGGAAATGAGTGGGCGCCTTTACAAAAATACACATGGCCACTGACCTTAGCCAGGAATGTGTGTATGCATTTAAAAACATGTTTGCAGCATTGCCCCAGCACCATTAATGTGCTAAGACTAATGTGGTTAAAAGAGAGTGGTTAGGGGGCTGTAAAACCGCAGCTCAGCTGTCACCCCCCCCAGCAAAAGCATTACATAGCTAGTCTGGCTGAAAAAAGACAAAAGTTCATCTAGTTCAACCATAAAGTAGCATCTCAAAGTGATTTATGATTGTTAGCATTAGGGTACTCGTTCCCACAGCAAAGTCTTTAGCATTAGGATAATCATTCCCAGAGTCAGTGTGTCACATGGCTGTTATGCTCTTTGTTGACAGAGGGCTTTAGCTAATGACCTACCATAGTGATTCCCTTATTCATAAATGTTATGTCAGCTCCTAGTTACTGTCACTTTCACATGTGCATAGCTTTGTCTTCATTGTTTCTTAAGATGAGCTCCATGTTTAATTAACAGGCCCTACAAGTAGGATTTATGAGCCTCCCCCAGTATGGGGAGACATGTCTGGGATAATATTATTAATGGAGGTGTGTGCAGTTATTTATTTCTCTAGAACTGCCTTGATCAAGGGGTCCTGAAGAAATGACTCAGCGGGGTGGATTTACTATAGGCAAATAGCATGTGCACTTTGCAAGTGAAGTTGTACTCATTTTTCCCAAAGCTTAGTAAATGTGGTAAAGTTCTGCTGATTTCCATCATCTAATCATGTGCAAGCAAAAATGAAGTTTTTTATTTTCCTTGTGCCTGATTGGGTATTTTTTTACAAAGTGATACTTTGTTACATTTACCACAAACTTTGGGGGAAAAAACTTGCAAAGTGCACAGTCTATTTGTCTTCAGTAAATTCACCGCATTGAGTCTCCAGTTGTAAGCGGTGGATGAAGACGGGCCCCAGGAGAAGCAACTGATACATTGTCTGAAAGATTGATATAGCCTTTGAACGAGTGGCTACAGCATAGATGTAAGTGACAGTGTTTGAGTAAAAACATGTTAATATGAAAGTAGGAACAATGAATTGGAGAGTGAGAAGAGTAGTCTAGAGTAGAGGATCATATGTTCAGCAGATCACCAGAGTATGGTGGGCCTTCTTAAAAAGGCTGAAAAAGAGGTGGTCTGATTGGTAGTATCCATGTTTGGATCAAAAACGTAATTAAAGTCTTGAAAGACCGAAGCTCTATATACTAACAGGAAAGACCAAAAAGAAACAGCGCCTCTAAGTGTAGTATTAAAACTACATTTATTACAAAAGCCAAAGGTTCACAATTGGCCACTCACATGTATAAGGTTAAAGGTAGTAATGCATACGAGGGAGAGGTGCAGCGCTAGCTGAACAAATATACACTTATATACTTAATAAATATACACTAATATAAAGTGCTATTAAAGTGCAAAACGGTGACTAAATGACAAGTATAGTCCGTAGCGTGCTCAAAAATCCAAGAGAGTCCTTAAAGAGCTCCAATCCCTGGATTCGTGGATGAGGTGATAAAGATAAGAATTGCGCACTCACCAGATACGCAATTCAAGTGCGCATTTAAAGCTGATAATTCCAGGGTCCTCATATGGATCTGGTCAGATCTGGTCACAAAAGCCTCTCGCCACCTGGTAGTGTTTTCCACACATGGAAGAAAGGGGCCGCTCTGCAGATGTAAAGGACTCCCACCAGGAGAGCCCCAAGAACAAAGGAGGCCAGATAGTGTGATACCTTATACACAAGGGGTGTTTTATTCCCAAAGACACATAGTATACAGGCAGAGGCAGGGAAGATACTCTCGTGGCACCCTCGTGGCGCCGGTCGTGACGTCACACCGCTTGTAGCCGCTCCCTAAAAGTGCGCAATTCTTATCTTTATCACCTCATCCACGAATCCAGGGATTGGAGCTCTTTAAGGACTCTCTTGGATTTTTGAGCACGCTACGGACTATACTTGTCATTTAGTCACCGTTTTGCACTTTAATAGCACTTTATATTAGTGTATATTTATTAAGTATATAAGTGTATATTTGTTCAGCTAGCGCTGCACCTCTCCCTCGTATGCATTTCTTATTATGAAGGTTTATATGGTACCTTTTGGTGTTCAGCTGCTTTCTTCTTATTTATTCATTTTATTCACTAATTGATTTTATTAGTTGTTTGAAGCGCTCACTTATTCTGAGATTTAAGGTTAAAGGTAGGCATGCCTGTAGCGTCTTGAGGTCTCAGCTGCATAGTTCTACACCATGGCAATGTTGGAGGCAGGAGGGAGAAAAAAACGCTGATTTCTGATGGAAGGATAAAGGCCAGCGACTCTGTTTGGCGGTGGAACACAGCTTGAACAGCAATGTTCAACTCAGACGTCATAGTGGACCGGAAATTACGTAATGAGTTTCAGAGCATGCGCACTACACCGGGAGGTGTATGTATTGCTCCTTCCTTAAGCTGGTTGGTGAAGACAACACAGGGACTATTTGTAATTGGAGTTAAGGTTATTAACTCCTTAAGGGCCAAAGAGCATAGGGGAAGACAAAATGGGCATAAAATACAGTAGGATGCCTTGAAATTTTAACAAAGCGTAAATTAAACAATATAAAAGGAAGACCATGATATATATACAAAAGGGAAAATATATATAGGAAGGGATATGTATAAAAAAGAGAAACTAGTTATGTTGTATACTAGCGGGAGATAGAACCGTGGTTCTATGCAAAAACATCAGAGCTAATTAACAATAAAAATGGCAAAACTCTATATGTAAATATAAATACAAATGTAAAGATAATGGCTCATGATATTACCACTTGCCATCCAGAGGATTTACCCCCCTTCCTTACCAGGCCTCTTTTTGCTACTCAGCACTACACTAATTCAACTGATAATTGCGTGGCCATGCAATGCTGAACCCAAACGAAATTTACGTCCTTTTTTTCACACAAATAGAGCTTTTTTTCAGTGGTATTTGATCACCTGTGCGCTTTTTATTTTTCACGCTATAAACAAAAAAAGACCAAAAATTTTAAAGAAAAACGATATTTTTGACTTTCAGCTATAAAAAATATATAGTAAACTCAAAGTTGGTTATAAATTTAGGCTAAAATGGATTCTGCTACATGTTTTTGGTAAAAAAAAAGCCCAATAAGTGTATATTGATTGCTTTGTGTGAAAGTTATAGTGTCTACAAACTATGGTATAGATATTGCAATTTACATCATTTTATTGCTATACAGCGCTGCGCTAGTTTAATGGACAATTGCGCGGTCATGCAATATAGTACATAAATCAAATTTATTTCCTTTTTTCACACAAATAGAGCTTTTTGGTGGTATTTGATCACCTGTGTACTTTTTATTTTTGGCGCTATAAACAAACATTTTTGAAGAAAAAAAATTGTTTTGAAAAAAACAATATTTTTACATTTCGGTCATAAAAAATATCCCAAAAAAACTAAAATTTCATCATAAATTTAGGCCAAAAAATGTATTCTGCTACATATTTTTGGTTAAAAAAATCCCAGTAAGTGTACATTTATTGCTTTGTGTGAAAATTATAGCGTCTACAAACTATGGTATAGATAATGGAATTTACACAGCATTTACTTTCTGACTGCCCATCACATTTCATGAGGTGCTAAAATGCCAGGACAGTACAAACACCCTCAAATTACCCCTTTTCGTAAAGTAGACACTGTAAGCTATCTGCTGAAAGGCATATTGTGTCCATGGAAGATTTATTTTTTTTCCACAAGTTTCTGGAAAATGACAAAAACATTTTTTTTTACACAAAGATGTTATTTAAATTATTTATTTCTCGCACAAGCCATGGGTATATGTGGAATTACACCCCAAAATACATTCTGCTACTTCTACTGAGTATGAGGATACCACACGTGTGAGACTTTTTGGGAGCCTAGCAACATACAGGAGCCTGAAATCCAATGACCACTTTGAAAGCCTGAAGGTGCGTAACTTCCTCATTTCACTTCCTCAATACCTATCACAGTTTCGAAGGCCCTGACATGCCAGGATAGCACCAAACCCCCCCCCAAATGACCCCTTTCTGGAAAGTAGACACCCCAAGGAATTTAAAAAGAGGCATGTTGAGTATTTTGCAGATCTCATTTTTTTCTCACAAGGTCTTGAAATATAAAAAAAGAATAGAAAAAATGTTTTTGTTTTTTTTTCTTCATTTTCCAAAAACGTCTGGCAACAAATGAGATCTGCAAAATACTTCACATGCTTCTTATCAAATTCCTTGAGGTGTCTACTTTCCAAAAAGGGGTCATATGGGGGGGGGTTAGGTGCTACTTTGGCATTTCAGGGCCTCCGAAACTGTGATAGGTAGTCAGGAAGTGTAATGAGGAAATAAAGCCCTTTAAAAGTCTGAAGATGCTTTTTGGATTTTGGGGTCCTGTACTTGGCTAGACTGCCAAAATGTCTCTCACATGTGGTACCCCCATACTCGGGAGAAGTAGCAGAATGTATTTTGGGGAGTAATTCCACATATACCCATGGCATGTGTGAGCAGTAAATCATTTAAGTGACAATTGTGTGTAAAAAAAAAATTTTTTTGTTTGTCATTTTCCAAACACTTGTGGTAAAAAAAAATAAATTCTTCTATTGATTCAACATGCCTCTCAGCATATTTGCTGGGGTTTGGGGTGTCTACTTTCCAAAAATGGGTCGTTTTTGGGGGTGGGGGTGTTTTATGCCCAGCATTAGAAGTTTATGCCACACATCACTCACTCCTCTAACCACCTGAAGACCAAGTCTTTTCTGACACTTTTTGTTCACATGAAAAAAATCTGTCTTTTTTGCTAGGAAATTAATTTAAACCCCAAACATTATATATTTTTTTAAAGCAAACACCATAGTAAATAAAATGGTGAGTACTAAAAATTTTTTTGGCACATAGTACTCGCGCAGCGATTTTTCAAATGCAATTTTTTTTTAAAAATACACTTTTTTTACTTTTACTGCACAAAAACACAATATATTGGCCAATTATTTAGTAAATTATAAAAGATGATGGTATGCTGAGTAAATAGATACCAAACATGACATGCTTTAAAACTGCGCATGCCCCGTGCAATGGCGAAAAACTGCATACGTTTTTAATATCCATAGGCAATGTTTAAAAAGCCTTTACAAGCTACCATTTTAGATTTACAGAGGAGGTCTAGTATTAGAGTTTACTGCCCTTGATCTGACGTTCGTGGCGATACTGCATATGCAAGGTGCAACTTCTGTTTCCATACTGGCACAGGGTCAACGCTCATGAAAGCAGGTGTGCGCATGATGCGCGGGGGGCGAAGGTACTTTTTTTTTTTTTTTTTTAAGTTATTTTGATTTTTTTTACACTGTCCTTTTAATTTTTTTTTTTTTTTATCACTTTTAATGCTCTCACAGGGAATGCAAATATCCCCTATAACTTCAATGGGCATTGTCATAAATTCTTTTTTGAGAAATATGGGGTCTATCAGATTCTAGATCTCTCCTCTGCCCTTACATTATCTAATCAAACCAAAATTGGTGTGATCAAATGCTTTCCCAATTTACAAATGGTGCTGTTTATATCCTGTAAAACTGAAGTGATGAAATGCTCGTAGCTTCCAAATTCTTAGGCTATAGAGATAATTGGCACCATTCTGGTCTCCAATCAGCTCTGTGGTCAGCTGGCAGAAACACTGGCTGCATTCTCAGGTTCCCCCTAAGGCTCGGGACTGCCCGAGAAGGCGGGGGGGGGGTATTGTCTCCCGCTGCTTGTAAAAGCAATCCTGCAGTTAATTAGCCACTAGGATTGCTTACATGAAAGCTGATCGCCAGCTGAAAAAAATGATACCAGGATGATGCCTGCAGCTGTAGGGATTATCCTGGTATAACCACTCAAAGTCCAGTGATGTACCAGTACATCGCTGGTCCTTGTTGGGTATATATGCTACGTTCTTTTGGGGTTTTTTTTTATGCAGCCTGTGGACTGAATGAAAAAAAGAAGAAATCTCTGGCAAAAAAAAGTGTGTGGTATGCCCACCATTAAAATATACCGCCCTGCATCCACGCACTTCTAATGGTGGACACACATTAGGTCACACTTTGCCACAAGCGCCAGTTCCAAGATTGTACAAATGTCTAAATAGTGGCACGCTTGAATAAAAATTGTCCACGTATAAGTGGTACCCCATATGGAAAAAGGATGACACCAAGGCCCTGATTTACTAAGAACTGAGTCTACCAGCAGATGCTGAACATTCAGGCTGACTCAATTCAAACAATCTAGACCTGTCAGTCTTCTGAAGGGCGTCTAGTAAACTCATTGAAAAGCGTCTACTTGTAGACTCTTTCCTGTTAATAAATGTGGAATCGTGTCTGGCACATTTTTAGGTGCAAATATGTTCGTTAGGTGGCGCACAACCACAGGCTTTGTTGACGTTTTTCTGTTTGCATATGAGAATACTTATAATTTAAAGTAAAAGTACACCTATATATATATTTTTTTTTTTGGTTTACTGTTTCTCCAAAATGATCAGACAACTAATGCATTTCCTAATGAATGTCATACATTCTATTTTCAAATGTCAAACATTTTCACACTTATATCTCAAATAATTGGGAATGTCTAGTTCTAATTTCCCAATATAATGATATACAGTCATGGCCGAAATTGTTGGCACCCTTGATATTTTTCCTGAAAATCAAGTATTTCACACAAAAAAGGTATTGCATTAACACATGTTTTGCTATACACATGTTTATTCCCTTTGTATGTATTGGAACAAATATAAAACAGAGGCAGAAAAGCAAATATGACATAATGTCACACAAAACCCCAAAAATGGGCTGGACAAAAGTATTGGCACCCTTAACTTAATATTTGGTTGCACACCCTTTGGAAAACATAACTGAAATCAGTCGCTTCCTATAACCATCAATAAGCTTCTGACACCTCTCACCCGGAATTTTGGACCACTCTTCCTTTGCAAACAGCTCCAGGTCTCTCTTATTGGAAGGACACCTTTTCCCAACAGCAATTTTAAGATCTCTCCACAGGTGTTCAATGGGATTTAGATCTGGGCTCATTGCTGGCCACTTCAGAACTCTCCAGCGCTTCTTTGCCATCCATTTCTGAGTGCTTTTTGACGTATGTTTGGGGTCATTGTCCTGCTGGAAGACCCAGGATCTTGGACGCAAACCCAGCTTTCTGACACTGGGCCCTACAGTGCGACCCAAAATCCTTTGGTAATCCTCAGATTTCATGATGCCTTGCACACAGTCAAGGCACCCAGTGCCAGAGGCAGCAAAACAACCCCAAAACATCATTGAACCTCCACCATATTTTACCGTAGGTACTGTGTTTTGTTCTTTGTAGGCCTCATTCCGTTTTCGGTAAACAGTAGAATGATGTGCTTTACCGAAAAGCTCTATCTTGGTCTCATCTGTCCACAAGACGTTTTCCCAGAAGGCTTTTGGCTTACTCAAGTACATTTTGGCAAACTGTAGTCTTGCTTTTTTATGTCTCTGTGTCAGCAGTGGGGTCCTCCTGGGTCTCCTGCCATAGCGTTTCATTTCATTTAAATGTCGACGGATAGTTCGCGCTGACACTGATGCTCCCTGAGCCTGCAGGACAGCTTGAATGTCTTTGGAACATGTTTGGGGCTGCTTATCCACCATCCGGACTATTCTGCGTTGCAATCTTTCATCAATTTTCCTCATCCGTCCACGACCAGGGAGATTAGCTACAGTGCCATGGGTTGCAAACTTCTTGATAATGTTGCGCACTGTGGACAAAGGCAAATCTAGTTCTCTGGAGATGGACTTGTAACCTTGAGATTGTTGATATTTTGCCACAATTTTGGTTCTCAGGTCCTCAGACAGTTCTCGTCTCCTCTTTCTGTTGTCCATGCTTAGTGTGGCACAGACAGACACACAATGCAAAGGTTAAGTGAACGTCTCTCCTTTTTATCTGCTTTCAGGTGTGATTTCTATATTGCCCACACCTGTTACTTGCCCCAGGTGAGTTTACAGGAGCATCACATGCTTGTAACATTCTTATTTATCCGCAGTTGTGAAAGGGTGCCAATACTTTTGTCCAGCCCATTTTTGGAGGTTTGTGTGACATTATGTCGAATTTGCTTTCTTTCCTCCCTTTTTTTGTTTTGTCCCAATACACACAAAGGGAATAAACATGTGTATAGCAAAACATGTGTTAATGCAATACGTTTCGTGAGAAATACATGATTTCCTGGAGAAATATCAAGGGTGCCAACAATTTCGGCCATGACTGTATCTTCCTTCTCTTTAATCATGTAACTATTCTATGTTAAAGTAATGGTGCAGCGCTATAAATGCATGTTATCAATCATAAACACATGTAAAATCAAAAACGTGCAAATAAGTACCACATGTGCCACTCATAGGCAATCTCTGAGTTGGTACTTTCACATGAAGGACATTCCATTATTCAGGAATGATTATATGAACTTTTTTATCACCATTTACCAGTTTACATAATTATTGCACTTATTTGCACTTTTTTTATTTTACATGCATTTATGATTGATAACATGCATTTATAGCGCTACACTATTACTGTAACATATTTCTATTCTGGGACTGTTGCCAATACCCTGAGTGCTAGCTGCTACCTTCATATCTATACCTAGATTTATATTTATCTTGTGTAATACCATTTTAGTAGTCTATATATAATTTTACCAGCGCATGCTTTATCATTATTTTTAAACAATGTAACTATTCTACATTGCAGCTCAAACTCTGTCTCCCTCAGTGGTTTAGTGGTTAGAACTCAGAACTTACAGCACGTGGGTCATGGGTTCTAATCCCAGTCATGGCTGCACCTGTCTGCATCTCAGTTTGCATGCTTTCTCTGCACAGGTGTGTTTCTGCCAACACTCCAAAGACATGCTGTTAGGTTAATTGGGCCTGGTATATGTCTGAGTTTCTGGTCTTATGCAGGCCATAGATGGGTCAAAAACCAGCCATTTTTTTTAAAACAAAAAATCGGTCGTTCAATAAAAAAATTGGCCGATTTTCGTCCCGTCTATGGCCGGCATTTTTACTTCGGTCCCTTGCAGAGAGCTCCGCTATTATATTTTACATGAAAAGTCTTGTGGTTGCAACAATGTATCCATTTCGGATACAGATGTTTTTATTCGGATACAAATAGATACATTGTTGCAACAGCAAGACTTTTCATGTAAAATATAATAGCGGACTGGAATTCTTCTTTTTCTTCTTCTTTTTCTTCTTCTTGCAGGACACGGCTCATGCGCATATTTTTATTGGTAAAACGATCGGCCGATTTGCCCATCATTGCCGGGAAAATTGAGTGATAGTCAAAATCGTCCGCGTCCTGTTCTTCTGACAAGTTTGAAACTTTCAATTTTCCTTGTTTATATTTCATTACAACTTTATCTTCTCTAAGGCTATGTTCACACTAGCTTTGTCAGCAGGCGTCAGACAGGTGTTTGGGAAGTGTTTTTTTATGCTTCTCAAATGCCTATGAAAATTCTGCACATGGCAGCACACAGTGATGTTCACACTGAAGCGTTAGCATTGCGTCACGGCAAAACTGACGCCTCGTGTCAAGTCAGGAGGAGTTGAAGCCTCCCATTCAAGTCTATGGTGCCGCTCTGCAAATGCCTGGCAGACGTTTGTGGTGTGGTTGCGAGGCATTTTCGGAGCGTTAATACCATTTAACTTCATTACAGGCATTTGTGGCGCAGTTTTAACGCTTGGTAAATGCTTATCACATGCCTCAAAACCGCACATAGGGCGTTTCGGGAGCATTTGAGGAGCATTAAAAATGCTTCCCAAACACTATAGGGCCATTTGGCAAGAGTTAGAAATAAAGTCAAGTGTGAATGAACGCTTAAACCTCTCTCCTTATACTTGTCCCCTCCCCCACCATCACCTGTTCCATCTGCCAGTCTATGTATCCCCGCCCCAATCTTTTTATTTAACTATTTATTTACTGATCAAGTTAATGTGTCTCATTTCCTATCACCTCCAGCTCAGATCTCGCATTATTATAGGATTCCTGATCCTGTATCTCACCACTAATCTGATTGAATTCACAATTCCTGGTCAGTCCTGTTCCCTGACCTATAATAACCTTTAGGGCCAGTTCACACTACATGTGTTTCAGTTGCTTTTTTTGCATCCAAAATGCACAGAAAGGTTATATGGTTGTCAATGTCATAGTTCACATCAGCGCTTGCAGTTCCAGTGCTTTGCAGGTGCTGTCAAAAAAGGCGAACAGGCTGTTTTGCTTATGCATAGAACTGTACTGGAACGCGGTAAAACGCCCTGGAATGCACTAAACCGCACATATCCCTAATTAAATTTAAGAAAAAGAGAGGGGAAAAAAATTAACTGGAATGCATAAAAAAATGCACTGGAACACATCAAAAACACATCCAAAATGCACTGGAACACGCTAAACATGCATCAAAAAAGTGCATGCAAAAACATCTGGAACACATCTAGACTGTGTTTCTATATTGTGAACTGACCCTTAGGACTTGTTCACACCATTTGTTTTGCAGAAACGCATGCAAGAGCATGTTTTTTCCAGTACAGCAAAGAAATGCAATGCCCTTTGCAGATGTGCGCAGGTACCATGGTGAAAACTGAATTGCACCTCCACATGTCTAGTAAACACAGAGGCATTCACAGCCACCAAAACGCATGGCACCACACTACTGTGCAGTTAGGTACAACACACTTTTAAAATAATATGCCTGCAGTATTTTTGCATGTTCCCACACGTTAGGCAGCCCATTAAAATTAATGAGCTGGGGGAAAAAAAAAGTAAAAAATTCCCCATTCACATAGGTCCTCTGGCTTGTACAGCATAAATGAGGGGGTTGTTCATGTGGCTGGAAACACCTGTTACACTATGGGGACACAGCAGCTGTATGAACACAGGTTTTAATCTGACAGGTGTGAAGGCATGGGGAAGTGGCCCTGAATGCTCACTGTCTGTGTGCAGGGCTGTACACCTGCACCCATATGCTTGTCAAATTAAGACCTGCAGCATTTCCATAGTGTAACATATGTTTCCTGCAAACGGCGATAGCCACAAAAACAAACCACTGTTTCCCACTCTACAGGCCACAGCACCCATGAGCCCCAAGACCTCAATTACACACACAGCTTTATTTATGAACTCAGTACAGTTTTAGCATTTAGATTTCACAGGAATTTGGTTGGGATTATGTCCATTAATAATGTTTTTAGTGTATTTTTACCATAAATATAATTTGGATATTTTCTCTGGCGGTGGGGGGGCTGTCAGGTATGCTGTACGGGGCCCCGTGATATCTAACAGTGGCCCTGGGTGTATGCTTGTGTCTGTGCCACCTGTATAGTTAGGAAGAACCTTGAACCTCTGCTATGTATCTCAATTAGAGATGAGCGAAGTATTCAAAAATTTGATTCGGCGAATTCGCGGAATAAATTCGATTCGAGTCGAATATATTCGCTGCGAATTTAACTTATAAAAAGGGTGTTTCTAGGCTTCAGAGAGCCTTTATATTAGTGCAGAACACTGTACCTTTAATTTAAATGCCCTTGGAGTCTGCTGGGGAAGAGAAATAATACTGTCAGTCAGTATGACATGCAGATGAGTGCCGTCGATCTTAGAATCACCGCACACTTCACTCATTTGGGCAGTCACGGGGCCAAAACCAGAGTGTGGAGCCACAGTGTGGCGGTGGAGGCAGCAGCAATGGGAGGCCATACAGCACCCTATGAAAAAATGGAACCCACCAGCAGTGTGAGGAGACCTGAAAGTGGCACATGGCAGAGTGTGGCGATGGAGACAGCAGCAATGGGAGGCCGTACAGGGACCCATGACACACTCTGGACCTGGCAGCAGCATGAGGAGGCGGTACAGGGGCCCATGGCAGATTACGGGCCTGGCCGCAGCAATGGGAGGCCCGTAATCTGCCAGCACCCTATGACAAAATGGAACCCACCAGCAGTGTGAGGAGACCTGAAAGTGGCACATAGCAGAGTGTGGCGATGGAGACAGCAGCAATGGGAGGCCGTACAGGGACCCATGACACACTCTGGACCTGGCAGCAGCATGAGGAGGCGGTACAGGGGCCCATGGCAGATTACGGGCCTGGCCGCAGCAATGGGAGGCCCGTAATCTGCCAGCACCCTATGACAAAATGGAACCCACCAGCAGTGTGAGGAGACCTGAAAGTGGCACATGGCAGAGTGTGGCGATGGAGACAGCAGCAATGGGAGGCCGTACAGGGACCCATGACACACTCTGGACCTGGCAGCAGCATGAGGAGGCGGTACAGGGGCCCATGACAGATTACGGGCCTGGCAGCAGCAATGGGAGGCCCGTAATCTGCCAGCACCCTATGAAAAAATGGAACCCACCAGCAGTGTGAGGAGACCTGAAAGTGGCACATGGCAGAGTGTGGCGATGGAGACAGCAGCAATGGCAGGCCGTACAGGGACCCATGACACACTCTGGACCTGGCAGCAGCATGAGGAGGCGGTACAGGGGCCCATGACAGATTACGGGCCTGGCAGCAGCAATGGGAGGCCCGTAATCTGCTAGCACCCTATGACAAAATGGAACCCACCAGCAGTGTGAGGAGACCTGAAAGTGGCACATGGCACAGTGTGGCGATGGAGACAGCAGCAATGGGAGGCCGTACAGGGACCCATGACAGATTACGGGCCTGGCAGCAGCATGAGGAGGCGGTACAGGGGCCCATGACAGATTACGGGCCTGGCAGCAGCAATGGGAGGCCCGTAATCTGCCAGCACCCTATTACAAAATGGAACCCACCAGCAGTGTGAGGAGACCTGAAAGTGGCACATGGCAGAGTGTGGCGATGGAGACAGCAGCAATGGGAGGCCGTACAGGGACCCATGACACACTCTAGACCTGGCAGCAGCATGAGTAGGCAGTACAGGGGCCCATGGCAGATTACGGGCCTGGCAGCAGCAATGGGAGGCCCGTAATCTGCCAGCACCCTATGACAAAATGGAACCCACCAGCAGTGTGAGGAGACCTGAAAGTGGCACATGGCAGAGTGTGGCGATGGAGACAGCAGCAATTGGAGGTCGTACAGGGACCCATGACAGATTACGGGCCTGGCAGCAGCATGAGGAGGCGGTACAGGGGCCCATGACAGATTACGGGCCTGGCAGCAGCAATGGGAGGCCCGTAATCTGCCAGCACCCTATGACAAAATGGAACCCACCAGCAGTGTGAGGAGACCTGAAAGTGGCACATGGCAGAGTGTGGCGATGGAGACAGCAGCAATGGGAGGCCGTACAGGGACCCATGACACACTCTAGACCTGGCAGCAGCATGAGGAGGCAGTACAGGGGCCCATGGCAGATTACTGGCCTGGCAGCAGCAATGGGAGGCCCGTAATCTGCCAGCACCCTATGACAAATGGAACCCACCAGCAGTGTGAGGAGACCTGAAAGTGGCACATGGCAGAGTGTGGCGATGGAGACAGCAGCAATTGGAGGCCGTACAGGGACCCATGACAGATTACGGGCCTGGCAGCAGCATGAGGAGGCGGTACAGGGGCCCATGACAGATTACGGGCCTGGCAGCAGCAATGGGAGGCCCGTAATCTGCTAGCACCCTATGACAAAATGGAACCCACCAGCAGTGTGAGGAGACCTGAAAGTGGCACATGGCAGAGTGTGGCGATGGAGACAGCAGCAATGGGAGGCCGTACAGGGACCCATGACACACTCTAGACCTG
This sequence comes from Staurois parvus, assembly GCF_062004578.1. Lineage (NCBI taxonomy): Eukaryota > Metazoa > Chordata > Amphibia > Anura > Ranidae > Staurois > Staurois parvus. The sequence continues at coordinate 474,597 of NW_028318273.1, forward strand.
GCAGCAGCATGAGGAGGCAGTACAGGGGCGCATGGCAGATTACGGGCCTGGCAGCAGCAATGGGAGGCCCGTAATCTGCCAGCACCCTATGACAAAATGGAACCCACCAGCAGTGTGAGACCTGAAAGTGGCACATGGCAGAGTGTGGCAATGGAGACAGCAGCAATTGGAGGCCGTACAGGGACCCATGACACACTCTGGACCTGGCAGCAGCATGAGGAGGCGGTACAGGGGCCCATGGCAGATTACGGGCCTGGCAGCAGCAATGGGAGGCCCGTAATCTGCCAGCACCCTATGACAAAATGGAACCCACCAGCAGTGTGAGGAGACCTGAAAGTGGCACATGGCAGAGTGTGGTGATGGAGACAGCAGCAATTGGAGGCCGTACAGGGACCCATGACACACTCTGGACCTGGCAGCAGCATGAGGAGGCGGTACAGGGGCCCATGGCAGATTACGGGCCTGGCAGCAGCAATGGGAGGCCCGTAATCTGCCAGCACCCTATGACAAAATGGAACCCACCAGCAGTGTGAGGAGACCTGAAAGTGGCACATGGCAGAGTGTGGCGATGGAGACAGCAGCAATGGGAGGCCGTACAGGGACCCATGACAGATTACGGGCCTGGCAGCAGCATGAGGGGGCGGTACAGGGGCCCATGACAGATTACGGGCCTGGCAGCAGCAATGGGAGGCCCGTAATCTGCCAGCACCCTATGACAAAATGGAACCCACCAGCAGTGTGAGGAGACCTAAAAGTGGCACATGGCAGAGTGTGGCGATGGAGGCAGCAGTAATGGGAGGCCGTACAAGGACCCATGACACACTCTGGACCTGGCAGCAGCATGAGGAGGCGGTACAGGGGCCCATGGAAGATTACAGGCCTGGCAGCAGCAATGGGAGGCCCGTAATCTGCCAGCACCCTATGACAAAATGGAACCCACCAGCAGTGTGAGGAGACCTGAAAGTGGCACATGGCAGAGTGTGGCGATGGAGACAGCAGCAATGGGAGGCCGTACAGGGACCCATGACAGATTACGGGCCTGGCAGCAGCATGAGGAGGCGGTACAGGGGCCCATGACAGATTACGGGCCTGGCAGCAGCAATGGGAGGCCCGTAATCTGCCAGCACCCTATTACAAAATGGAACCCACCAGCAGTGTGAGGAGACCTGAAAGTGGCACATGGCAGAGTGTGGCGATGGAGACAGCAGCAATGGGAGGCCGTACAGGGACCCATGACACAATCAAGACTTGGCAGCAGCATGAGTAGGCAGTACAGGGGCCCATGGCAGATTACGGGCCTGGCAGCAGCAATGGGAGGCCCGTAATCTGCCAGCACCCTATGACAAAATGGAACCCACCAGCAGTGTGAGGAGACCTGAAAGTGGCACATGGCAGAGTGTGGCGATGGAGACAGCAGCAATTGGAGGCCGTACAGGGACCCATGACAGATTACGGGCCTGGCAGCAGCATGAGGAGGCGGTACAGGGGCCCATGACAGATTACGGGCCTGGCAGCAGCAATGGGAGGCCCGTAATCTGCCAGCACCCTATGACAAAATGGAACCCACCAGCAGTGTGAGGAGACCTGAAAGTGGCACATGGCAGAGTGTGGCGATGGAGACAGCAGCAATGGGAGGCCGTACAGGGACCCATGACACACTCTAGACCTGGCAGCAGCATGAGGAGGCAGTACAGGGGCCCATGGCAGATTACGGGCCTGGCAGCAGCAATGGGAGGCCCGTAATCTGCCAGCACCCTATGACAAAATGGAACCCACCAGCAGTGTGAGGAGACCTGAAAGTGGCACATGGCAGAGTGTGGCGATGGAGACAGCAGCAATTGGAGGCCGTACAGGGACCCATGACAGATTACGGGCCTGGCAGCAGCATGAGGAGGCGGTACAGGGGCCCATGACAGATTACGGGCCTGGCAGCAGCAATGGGAGGCCCGTATTCTGCCAGCACCCTATGACAAAATGGAACCCACCAGCAGTGTGAGGAGACCTGAAAGTGGCACATGGCAGAGTGTGGCGATGGAGACAGCAGCAATGGGAGGCCGTACAGGGACCCATGACACACTCTGGACCTGGCAGCAGCATGAGGAGGTGGTACAGGGGCCCATGACAGATTACGGGCCTGGCAGCAGCAATGGGAGGCCCGTAATCTGCCAGCACCCTATGACAAAATGGAACCCACCAGCAGTGTGAGGAGACCTGAAAGTGGCACATGGCAGAGTGTGGCGATGGAGACAGCAGCAATTGGAGGCCGTACAGGGACCCATGACAGATTACGGGCCTGGCAGCAGCATGAGGAGGCGGTACAGGGGCCCATGACAGATTACGGGCCTGGCAGCAGCAATGGGAGGCCCGTAATCTGCCAGCACCCTATGACAAAATGGAACCCACCAGCAGTGTGAGGAGACCTGAAAGTGGCACATGGCAGAGTGTGGCGATGGAGACAGCAGCAATGGGAGGCCGTACAGGGACCCATGACACACTCTAGACCTGGCAGCAGCATGAGGAGGCAGTACAGGGGCCCATGGCAGATTACGGGCCTGGCAGCAGCAATGGGAGGCCCGTAATCTGCCAGCACCCTATGACAAAATGGAACCCACCAGCAGTGTGAGGAGACCTGAAAGTGGCACATGGCAGAGTGTGGCAATGGAGACAGCAGCAATTGGAGGCCGTACAGGGACCCATGACAGATTACGGGCCTGGCAGCAGCATGAGGAGGCGGTACAGGGGCCCATGACAGATTACGGGCCTGGCAGCAGCAATGGGAGGCCCGTAATCTGCCAGCACCCTATGACAAAATGGAACCCACCAGCAGTGTGAGGAGACCTGAAAGTGGCACATGGCAGAGTGTGGCGATGGAGACAGCAGCAATGGGAGGCCGTACAGGGACCCATGACACACTCTAGACCTGGCAGCAGCATGAGGAGGCAGTACAGGGGCCCATGGCAGATTACGGGCCTGGCAGCAGCAATGGGAGGCCCGTAATCTGCCAGCACCCTATGACAAAATGGAACCCACCAGCAGTGTGAGGAGACCTGAAAGTGGCACATGGCAGAGTGTGGCGATGGAGACAGCAGCAATGGGAGGCCGTACAGGGACCCATGACAGATTACGGGCCTGGCAGCAGCATGAGGAGGCGGTACAGGGGCCCATGACAGATTACGGGCCTGGCAGCAGCAATGGGAGGCCCGTAATCTGCCAGCACCCTATGACAAAATGGAACCCACCAGCAGTGTGAGGAGACCTGAAAGTGGCACATGGCAGAGTGTGGCGATGGAGACAGCAGCAATGGGAGGCCGTACAGGGACCCATGACACACTCTGGACCTGGCAGCAGCATGAGGAGGCGGTACAGGGGCCCATGACAGATTACGGGCCAGGCAGCAGCAATGGGAGGCCCGTAATCTGCCAGCACCCTATGACAAAATGGAACCCACCAGCAGTGTGAGGAGACCTGAAAGTGGCACATGGCAGAGTGTGGCGATGGAGACAGCAGCAATGGGAGGCCGTACAGGGACCCATGACAGATTACGGGCCTGGCAGCAGCATGAGGAGGCGGTACAGGGGCCCATGACAGATTACGGGCCTGGCAGCAGCAATGGGAGGCCCGTAATCTGCCAGCACCCTATGACAAAATGGAACCCACCAGCAGTGTGAGGAGACCTGAAAGTGGCACATGGCAGAGTGTGGCGATGGAGACAGCAGCAATGGGAGGCCGTACAGGGACCCATGACACACTCTAGACCTGGCAGCAGCATGAGGAGGCAGTACAGGGGCCCATGGCAGATTACGGGCCTGGCAGCAGCAATGGGAGGCCCGTAATCTGCCAGCACCCTATGACAAAATGGAACCCACCAGCAGTGTGAGGAGACCTGAAAGTGGCACATGGCAGAGTGTGGCGATGGAGACAGCAGCAATGGGAGGCCATACAGGGACCCATGACAGATTACGGGCCTGGCAGCAGCATGAGGAGGCGGTACAGGGGCCCATGACAGATTACGGGCCTGGCAGCAGCAATGGGAGGCCCGTAATCTGCCAGCACCCTATGACAAAATGGAACCCACCAGCAGTGTGAGGAGACTTGAAAGTGGCACATGGCAGAGTGTGGCGATGGAGACAGCAGCAATGGGAGGCCGTACAGGGACCCATGACACACTCTAGACCTGGCAGCAGCATGAGGAGGCAGTACAGGGGCCCATGGCAGATTACGGGCCTGGCAGCAGCAATGGGAGGCCCGTAATCTGCCAGCACCCTATGACAAAATGGAACCCACCAGCAGTGTGAGGAGACCTGAAAGTGGCACATGGCAGAGTGTGGCGATGGAGACAGCAGCAATGGGAGGCCGTACAGGGACCCATGACAGATTACGAGCCTGGCAGCAGCATGAGGAGGCGGTACAGGGGCCCATGACAGATTACGGGCCTGGCAGCAGCAATGGGAGGCCCGTAATCTGCCAGCACCCTATGACAAAATGGAACCCACCAGCAGTGTGAGGAGACCTGAAAGTGGCACATGGCAGAGTGTGGCGATGGAGACAGCAGCAATGGGAGGCCGTACAGGGACCCATGACACACTCTGGACCTGGCAGCAGCATGAGGAGGCGGTACAGGGGCCCATGACAGATTACGGGCCTGGCAGCAGCAATGGGAGGCCCGTAATCTGCCAGCACCCTATGACAAAATGGAACCCACCAGCAGTGTGAGGAGACCTGAAAGTGGCACATGGCAGAGTGTGGCGATGGAGACAGCAGCAATGGGAGGCCGTACAGGGACCCATGACACACTCTAGACCTGGCAGCAGCATGAGGAGGCAGTACAGGGGCCCATGGCAGATTACGGGCCTGGCAGCAGCAATGGGAGGCCCGTAATCTGCCAGCACCCTATGACAAAATGGAACCCACCAGCAGTGTGAGGAGACCTGAAAGTGGCACATGGCAGAGTGTGGCGATGGAGACAGCAGCAATGGGAGGCCGTACAGGGACCCATGACAGATTACGGGCCTGGCAGCAGCATGAGGAGGCGGTACAGGGGCCCATGACAGATTACGGGCCTGGCAGCAGCAATGGGAGGCCCGTAATCTGCCAGCACCCTATGACAAAATGGAACCCACCAGCAGTGTGAGGAGACCTGAAAGTGGCACATGGCAGAGTGTGGCGATGGATACAGCAGCAATGGGAGGCCGTACAGGGACCCATGACACACTCTGGACCTGGCAGCAGCATGAGGAGGCGGTACAGGGGCCCATGACAGATTACGGGCCTGGCAGCAGCAATGGGAGGCCCGTAATCTGCCAGCACCCTATGACAAAATGGAACCCACCAGCAGTGTGAGGAGACCTGAAAGTGGCACATGGCAGAGTGTGGCGATGGAGACAGCAGCAATGGGAGGCCGTACAGGGACCCATGACACACTCTAGACCTGGCAGCAGCATGAGGAGGCAGTACAGGGGCCCATGGCAGATTACGGGCCTGGCAGCAGCAATGGGAGGCCCGTAATCTGCCAGCACCCTATGACAAAATAGAACCCACCAGCAGTGTGAGGAGACCTGAAAGTGGCACATGGCACAGTGTGGCGATGGAGACAGCAGCAATGGGAGGCCGTACAGGGACCCATGACAGATTACGGGCCTGGCAGCAGCATGAGGGGGCGGTACAGGGGCCCATGACAGATTACGGGCCTGGCAGCAGCAATGGGAGGCCCGTAATCTGCCAGCACCCTATGACAAAATGGAACCCACCAGCAGTGTGAGGAGACCTGAAAGTGGCACATGGCAGAGTGTGGCGATGGAGACAGCAGCAATGGGAGGCCGTACAGGGACCCATGACAGATTACGGGCCTGGCAGCAGCATGAGGAGGCGGTACAGGGGCCCATGACAGATTACGGGCCTGGCAGCAGCAATGGGAGGCCCGTAATCTGCCAGCACCCTATGACAAAATGGAACCCACCAGCAGTGTGAGGAGACCTGAAAGTGGCACATGGCAGAGTGTGGCGATGGAGACAGCAGCAATGGGAGGCCGTACAGGGACCCATGACACACTCTAGACCTGGCAGCAGCATGAGGAGGCAGTACAGGGGCCCATGGCAGATTACGGGCCTGGCAGCAGCAATGGGAGGCCCGTAATCTGCCAGCACCCTATGACAAAATGGAACCCACCAGCAGTGTGAGGAGACCTGAAAGTGGCACATGGCAGAGTGTGGCGATGGAGACAGCAGCAATGGGAGGCCGTACAGGGACCCATGACAGATTACGGGCCTGGCAGCAGCATGAGGAGGCGGTACAGGGGCCCATGACAGATTACGGGCCTGGCAGCAGCAATGGGAGGCCCGTAATCTGCCAGCACCCTATGACAAAATGGAACCCACCAGCAGTGTGAGGAGACCTGAAAGTGGCACATGGCAGAGTGTGGCGATGGAGACAGCAGCAATGGGAGGCCGTACAGGGACCCATGACACACTCTAGACCTGGCAGCAGCATGAGGAGGCAGTACAGGGGCCCATGGCAGATTACGGGCCTGGCAGCAGCAATGGGAGGCCCGTAATCTGCCAGCACCCTATGACAAAATGGAACCCACCAGCAGTGTGAGGAGACCTGAAAGTGGCACATGGCAGAGTGTGGCGATGGAGACAGCAGCAATTGGAGGCCGTACAGGGACCCATGACAGATTACGGGCCTGGCAGCAGCATGAGGAGGTGGTACAGGGGCCCATGACAGATTACGGGCCTGGCAGCAGCAATGGGAGGCCCGTAATCTGCCAGCACCCTATGACAAAATGGAACCCACCAGCAGTGTGAGGAGACCTGAAAGTGGCACATGGCAGAGTGTGGCGATGGAGACAGCAGCAATGGGAGGCCGTACAGGGACCCATGACACACTCTAGACCTGGCAGCAGCATGAGGAGGCAGTACAGGGGCCCATGGCAGATTACGGGCCTGGCAGCAGCAATGGGAGGCCCGTAATCTGCCAGCACCCTATGACAAAATGGAACCCACCAGCAGTGTGAGGAGACCTGAAAGTGGCACATGGCAGAGTGTGGCGATGGAGACAGCAGCAATTGGAGGCCGTACAGGGACCCATGACAGATTACGGGCCTGGCAGCAGCATGAGGAGGTGGTACAGGGGCCCATGACAGATTACGGGCCTGGCAGCAGCAATGGGAGGCCCGTAATCTGCCAGCACCCTATGACAAAATGGAACCCACCAGCAGTGTGAGGAGACCTGAAAGTGGCACATGGCAGAGTGTGGCGATGGAGACAGCAGCAATGGGAGGCCGTACAGGGACCCATGACACACTCTGGACCTGGCAGCAGCATGAGGAGGCGGTACAGGGGCCCATGGCAGATTACGGGCCTGGCAGCAGCAATGGGAGGCCCGTAATCTGCCAGCACCCTATGACAAAATGGAACCCACCAGCAGTGTGAGGAGACCTGAAAGTGGCACATGGCAGAGTGTGGCGATGGAGACAGCAGCAATGGGAGGCCGTACAGGGACCCATGACAGATTACGGGCCTGGCAGCAGCATGAGGAGGCGGTACAGGGGCCCATGACAGATTACGGGCCTGGCAGCAGCAATGGGAGGCCCGTAATCTGCCAGCACCCTATGACAAAATGGAACCCACCAGCAGTGTGAGGAGACCTGAAAGTGGCACATGGCAGAGTGTGGCGATGGAGACAGCAGCAATGGGAGGCCGTACAGGGACCCATGACACACTCTAGACCTGGCAGCAGCATGAGGAGGCAGTACAGGGGCCCATGGCAGATTACGGGCCTGGCAGCAGCAATGGGAGGCCCGTAATCTGCCAGCACCCTATGACAAAATGGAACCCACCAGCAGTGTGAGGAGACCTGAAAGTGGCACATGGCAGAGTGTGGCGATGGAGACAGCAGCAATTGGAGGCCGTACAGGGACCCATGACAGATTACGGGCCTGGCAGCAGCATGAGGAGGCGGTACAGGGGCCCATGACAGATTACGGGCCTGGCAGCAGCAATGGGAGGCCCGTAATCTGCCAGCACCCTATGACAAAATGGAACCCACCAGCAGTGTGAGGAGACCTGAAAGTGGCACATGGCAGAGTGTGGCGATGGAGACAGCAGCAATGGGAGGCCGTAAAGGGACCCATGAAACACTCTAGACCTGGCAGCAGCATGAGGAGGCAGTACAGGGGCCCATGGCAGATTACGGGCCTGGCAGCAGCAATGGGAGGCCCGTAATCTGCCAGCACCCTATGACAAAATGGAACCCACCAGCAGTGTGAGGAGACCTGAAAGTGGCACATGGCAGAGTGTGGCGATGGAGACAGCAGCAATGGGAGGCCGTACAGGGACCCATGACAGATTACGGGCCTGGCAGCAGCATGAGGAGGCGGTACAGGGGCCCATGACAGATTACGGGCCTGGCAGCAGCAATGGGAGGCCCGTAATCTGCCAGCACCCTATGACAAAATGGAACCCACCAGCAGTGTGAGGAGACCTGAAAGTGGCACATGGCAGAGATGGCGATGGAGACATGGGCCCCCTGGCCACGCTTGACTTTCTGGCCACATAGTCGACATACGGCTACGTTTACTTCCTCGGGCGGCTTGACGAAAAATTGCCACACCGCCGAGTAGGAAACGTTGCCCCCGCTACTCCTCACTGGCTGACTGCTACTTCCTCCGTGCACACCGGCACCACTACTGGCCGTGGTGGTAGGCTGCAGTGGAGCTGGTGCTCTACTCCGTGGCCGTTTGCCTCCACTGACACTGCTGCGACCCTGCTGCCTCCTGGGCAACCCACCGACTGTTTTGCTCGCTGCCAAGCTGGCACCCTCTTCTCCTGATGATGCGGAAGCAATAGCCTGATGACGACGAGGCTGCCAAGTGCGATCAGCCTCATCATCATCAATTAGGGTCTCCGCCTCACTACTAGCCCCCTCGGCTGCGTGTGGGTCAGGAGACAGACCTGTCTCTAGACCGGCTACCGAGCCACTCTCCTCACCAGTACTTCTTCGCCTGGCTGCTGAAGAGGCGGATGTCTCCCCCCGTTCTTGACCGCCCTCTGTTAGCTCTTCCTCACTGTACAGTGGGGCTGAGCCCACAGCATGCGATACTTCGCTTGGTGAGGGAACACCAAAGGACAGGGGCAGGTAGAGGACACGTGATTTCAGTGGGCTTGCTCCCGGGCCATGCCAACTAACGGTTGTGTCTGACGTACCCACCGACCGTTGGCTGTAGGTGTCAGAGGTGACCTGGGAAGAGGAAGACGACCGAGCCAACCAATCGATGATGGCAGGGTTGTCGGTGGAGACACGACCGCTGGATGACACCGGGAGCACTGGCCTCTGGTTGCGACTAGTGCTGCCTCGACCCCTTCCTCTGCTGCCACGTCTGCTCGCTCCTGAAACATTGCCTCCTCTTCCACTCCTCTGCGTGTTGTCTGACATACTCTTTAATTCAACGATTCTGTGTCCCTGAGTAACAATTCTGTGTCCCTGAGTAACGATTCTGTGTCCCTCAGTAACGATTCCGTGTCCCTCAGTAACGATTCCGTGTCCCTCAGTAACGATTCCGTGTCCCTCAGTAACGATTCCGTGTCCCTCAGTAACGATTCCGTGTCCCTCAGTAACGATTCCGTGTCCCTCAGTAACGATTCCGTGTCCCTCAGTAACGATTCCGTGTCCCTCAGTAACGATTCTGTGTCCCTGAGTAACGATTCTGTGTCCCTGAGTAACAATTCTGTGTCTGTCCCTGAGTAACAATTCTGTGTCCCTGAGTAACAATTCTGTGTCCCTCAGTATTAATTCTGTGTCCCTGAGTAACAATTCTGTGTCCCTGAGTAACAATTCTGTGTCCCTGAGTAACAATTCTGTGTCCCTCAGTAACAATTCTGTGTCCCTCAGTAACAATTCTGTGTCTGTCCCTGAGTAACAATTCTGTGTCCCTGAATAACAATTCTGTGTCTGTCCCTGAGTAACAATTCTGTGTCCCTGAGTAACAATTCTGTGTCCCTCAGTAACGATTCTGTGTCCCTCAGTAACGATTCTGTGTCCCTCAGTAAGAATTCTATGTCCCTGAGTAAAAATTCTGTGTCCCTGAGTAACAATTCTGTGTCCCTGAGTAACGATTCTGTGTCCCTAAGTAACGATTCTGTGTCCCTAAGTAACGATTCTGTGGCCCTAAAGTCTCTCTGGCCCTAACTCTGTCCCTAATACAGACAGGTCTGTCTCTCTTGAATGACCGGAGGCTAATGGAGAATTGTAAGATGGCCGCAATTTATAGCTCCACCATTACACAGTGCTGGCTGGCTGGTTGCTGATTGGCTAATGCGATCACATGTCATGAATGAATGCATTATGGGTCAGCGTGCCTTGTCTGCGCGCCTTCCCATAGATCCCCGCTCCGTCGCCACACATGTCGCCGCCATTTTTGGGAAAATTCGATTCGTGCATCCGAAGTTGGCTAATTTTCGGATTCGGCGCGAATCGAATATTTCCCAATATTCGAAACGAATTCCACTTCGCCATGTTCGATTCGCTCATCTCTAATCTCAATGGATCTAGGAATTGGACATGTTTTCAACTGAAAATACAATTATTAGTAATGTTTCCCTGGCAAATGAGGATCAGCTCCTTGGTGGAGATCAGTGATCTCGCCATGTCCAGATGTGGTCTGGAATTCCACAAAAGAACAATTCACAAAACTAAAAAATAGACCACTAAACCCTCCTAACTACACTCCCATCCACTAACACTCCCCACTACCACTTCAGGGTGTGTGCAAACGTCCTTCCCCAAATGTCATGATGTATATCCAGTATGACAGCTGCTCTATCACCTCCTCCAACAGCCGTCTTGGTGTTTATTTGTGCACCATAGCAATTTTATATGCGGCTCCATTGTGTATATGACATTCGCAAATATATGTTTGCAGTTCTATTGTAGATTTGGCATTGGTGACTGTATGCTTGCAGCTATACTGTGTATATGACATTGGCGAATATATATTTGCTGGTAAAGGCCCAAAGTCAACATAAATTGGGGGCCCAATTTATTACTGTTAAGAGGATTGTAGAAAAATAGCTAGATTGACATTGAACACGACCTATTCATTGGTACATAACATGGTCTTGTGGTGCAATAGGGGGCTTTTGGTTTGTTAGTTTGGACATACTTGCATATGTGCGCTCTAACAAGGAAGATTTGGGCATATTATATAGCTAGCAAAAATAAGTGTTAGGGGTGCTAGTAGATTTGTTTCATGTTGTAAATTCACATCAGTCCCTAACCCTCAAGGGGCGTACAATCTAAAGGTCCCTAACTTACATTCATATATATACTAGAGCCAATTTTGACAGGATCCAATTAACCTACCAGCATGTCTTTAGAGTGTGGGAGGAAACTGGAGTACCCGGAGGGAAACCACACAGGCACAGGGAGAACATGCAAACTCCAGGCAGGAGGTGCAGTGGCTGGGATTTGAACCAACAACCCTAGTACTGCCAGGTGGAAGTACTAACCATTTAGCCACTGTGCTACATTCAAATAGAACATGAAATAATCCCCCCCCCCAAAAAATAAATAGTCCAAATGTTTATTGATCAAATACACATTCCACATTTATTTGGACAGCAACAAGTAGGTACATTCAATTTCTTGGTTAAAAAAAAAAAAAAAGCAGGATTGATGCTGCTAAAGTAGAATGGTCCTGCTCATAAGAGCTTACAATCGAAAAGATTATACTTCTAATGAACTGTGCTTTCACAGGTTACAGCAGGAAACAAACAGTTAATATAAATCACGTAGTAGGCTTATCTATCCACAAAACAAGCTGCAGCTCAAAATATCAATATAAAAATACATACGTGCCAAAATAAGAACACCTCCCACCTCCCCCACACATACATTTCTCATCATGTTTGTCTGAAAACTGCATTTCAGTCTAAATAAAGCAAACTTGGAAGAGCAGAGTAATGGACATGTGTTAGGATTACAATGCAAAGATAATAAACACATTCATTGTACAATAATACACAAACACACCATAGAAGGAAGAACATGCAAAACATTTACATCCCACATCAAAACACAGAGTGAGTGTGGCCTGGGGCAATTCACCACAATATCTCTTCCTTCCCCAAACCACCACAGACAAGGACTTGCAGAAATAATGTGCCTGTACAAGGCAAAAAATCAGCCACTACTGCATCTCTTAATATAAGGTAGGCCACACCCACCACTGTCATTCATTTGGTCAGAGAAAGTGTTTGCACCTGATTAATTCTCTTCCCACCTGCGTTAACCCTTGGTATACAGGCCCCACTAATCAGAGTCAGAAAGAAAGCCACAGTCAAGTGTACCTGTGCAGCATACAACAGAACATTGAACAGGGATGTAAAAGGGAACCCTATTGGCAATATTTCTTGGCCCTATGGGCACAATTCACTCCAGATTATCGCATGAGTTAAGACAGTCACATGACCACATCTCGCATGCAATACTGAAAATGTCAATTCACTTTTGCTAGTATGCGGCATTTCCCATAAATCGGAAAACACTCAGGAAATCAAACATAAAAAGGCCTTACACCCCGGTCAAATCAAAGCCGATTTAGAAATTGTACGACGTACAGTGAAGATGTCGATTTCCTTGTGACTTGCAAGACATCTGACACAGATATCTATGCAAATCGCCACAAAAGTAGTACATGTACTACTTTAGAAATCAGTGTCGGAAACGCACCCATGTGACTGCTCTAATAGCAGACAATAGGGTGCGACTTGTCATACGATTTGCAAGTCACATGTCATGCAAATCACATGCCAAGTCGCACTCAATGTGACCGCTATTAGAGCGTTCATATTGGTGTGGTTCAAACTTGGTTGGAGCCGCAACAATTTCTAAAGTAATGAATACACTACTTTTCATGCGTTTTGCACAGAGATCTGTGTAAGATGTCTTGCAAATCGCACTTTAAATCAGCATGTCCCCAGACTTTGAAATCATGTGACTTCACTAAAAGTCACATGATGTGACTGTAGTGTAAATAACACCACTTAGAAATCTGCTTTAACCACTAGCCACCCAGCCACCGCATTAAAACAGTTGCATGGCGGCACGGGCAGGCAAAACCACGTTTTAAAACGTAGTTTGGTAAAACAGGTAGGGGGCGCCCGTGAGGCGCGCGCCCGCCCTACCTGTCCCACGGGTGTCAGCAGCGGGTGTCAGCCGCCTGGTCACGGACGGTGATTACCGGCCGTTTCCCCGGGATTAGCGGTGATCGCTGACAGAGAGCAGGGTTGCATTGTTTACACACAGCCCTGCTCTGTGTCAGTTCTCTGACAGCTCGTGACAATCTGCAGAGGGAGAGAAGAGTTTCTCTCCCTTGATCAGCCTGTCCCCGTCCAGCACACACCCCCGCCCCCTAGTAAAACACTCCCCTCACACAGTAAACTCTAAAAATGTTAACCCCTTCCTCCCCAGTGTCAGTGTTTTTTTTTCACTGATCACTGTATTGGTGTCACTGGGGATGTCAGTGACCCCAAGTCAGTTCCCCCCCAGTGTCAAAATGTCTGCCGCAGTTCCACAGTCCTGCCATAAGTCGCTGATCGCCGCCATATGTCGCTGATCGCCGCCATTATTAGTATAAATAAAAATTAAAAATCCCAGTATCTTTCCCGCCATTTGGAAACGCTATAACTTTCATGCAAACCAATTAATTTACACTTATTGGGATTTTTTTTAGCAAAGACATGTCACAGAATGCAATTTGGATGAAATTTGTGACAAAATTTGATTTTTTAATTTTTTTTACTGAACATGTTTTATAGCAAAAAGTCCAAAATATTGTTTTTTTTCCTCAAAATTGTCAGCCTTTTTTTATAGTGCAAAAAATTAAAAACGCACAGGCGATCAAATACCACCGAAAGAAAGCTCAATTTGTGGGAAAAAAAGGATGTAAATTTAATTTGGGTGCAGTGTTGCATGACCGCGCAATTGTCAGTTAAAGTAACGCAGCGCCGTAACACAAACCTCTTCTGTAACCGCTTCCTGACCACCCTACAGCAGAAATACTGCTACAGGGCGGTATGGATACGCAAAATCACATATATATATATATACATGATTCGCGCTCCCGTGGTATTCACACCCCTCCCAGATAGCGTCAGATTGCCCGTCAGTACACCAGTCATCACATTTAACCCCTTGATTGCCAGGAGCACGCTCATGTACAATAAACCTCCATTGCTAGTATAGTGTCTGAACGGGTCAATATCTTTGATCAGGTCAGCACTATACCAGCATTCACATTAGTATAGCATCCCCAAAAATGCAGCGTTAGCAGGATCAGCCCCTGCACCTGCCAACACCTGCGTTTAGCCCCTGCGCTTACCCTCCCTTCTCCCCCAGCAAGTGCAGTGTCAGTAGGTCACTGTCACTTGATACATTGCACACAAAACCGCAGTGTTCGCAGAATCAGGTCTGATCTCTGTTAGCACTTGCCAGTAAATTTTGATGACTCTCATATGCAGCAGAGTGCCAGTACTAGTGCCGCTCTACATTTTGGTGAACTGTCGAGTACCAGCAGTCTAGTACATCCTGGTCTTTCACATACCTCCTTGATTTTTTAAAACGTTTTTCACAGAATATCTGTATGCGTTGATTGTGGATCAAAGCAGTTTATATGCACAACAATTTATTGCCGCCAACCCAAATTCAAACTTTGCCAGACCATTCGCATGGAAACTCATTACGGTTTTCAAATTTAAATTTTTTGGGGGCCTAACCCTCAACATGGGCATTACTAAAAGAAATGAATTGCGGTTGTATTGGTCCGCAGACCCGATTCATCATATGCTGTGTTCTCGGCTGCCATGGCCAGGCATAGATATGAGAGTATAATGTGTTTTATGCATTTCAGCGACAATACACTGTCATCCTCGGGGTGACCCTGAATTTGACCGGCTCCACAAAATTCAGCCCCTCGCAAATCACCAAACCTAAAATTTACAGATGTCTATACTCCCCAGCAAAACATCTACTTGATGAGCCCCTTATTAATTTTTCTGGCCGCCTTGCATTCAAACAATTTCTCCCCTGCAAGCGTGCCAGATATGGGGTCAAGATGTAGAAGACCTGTGAGAGGACAACAGGCTATACTTATAAGTTTCGGATTTACGAGGGAAAAGATAGTCACGTGGAGTCCGCCCGGATGCCCAGACTACATGGGGAGCAGTGGCAAGATAGTTTGGGACTTGGTGTCATCATTTCTCCATATGGGCTACCACTTATACGTGGACAATTTTTATTCAAGCATGCCACTATTTAGACATTTGTACAATCTTGGAACTGGCACTTGTGGCAAAGTGTGACCTAATGTGTGCCCACCATTAGAAGTGGGTGGATGCAGGGTGGTATATTCTAATGCTGGGCATACCACATACTTTTTCTGGCAGAGATTTCTTCTCATTTTTTCATTCAGTCCACTGGCTGCATACAAAAAAAAAAAAAGAACATAGCATATATAACCAACAAGGACCAGCAATGTACTGGTACATCACTGGATTTGAATGGTTATACCAGGATGATGCCTACAGCTGCAGGCATCATCCTGGTGTTGTTTTTTTCAGCAGGTGATCGGCTTTCATGTAAAAGCAATCCTATTGGCTAATTAGCTGCAGGATTGCTTTTACAAGCAGTGGGAGATGATGTCCCCCCTCCCCCGCTGCCTTCCACGGCCTTCTCGGGCAGTCCCGTGCCATCAGGGGAACCTGAGAATGCAGCCGGTGTTTCTGCCAGCTGACCATAGAGTTGACTGGAGACCAGAATGGTGCCAATAATCTCTATAGTCTAAGAATTCGGAAGCTACAAGCATTTCATCACTTCAGTTTCGCAGGATATAAACAGCGCCATTTGTAAATTGGGAAAGCACCTGATCACACCGATTTTGGTTTGATTAGATAATGTAAGGGCAGAGGAGATGATATCTACAATCTGATAGACCCCAGATTTCTGAAAAAAGAATATATGACAATGCCCATTGAAGTTATAGGGGTTATTTGCATTCCCTGTTATAGCATTAAAAGTGATAAAAAAAAAAAAAAAAATGAAAGGTACAATGTAAAAATAACTAAAAAAAAAAAAAAAAATTGCCCCTCACATGTGCGCACACCTGTGTGCACAAGCCTTGACCCTGTGCCGTTATGTAAACAGCGGTTGCACCATGCATGTGTAAAATGGTGGCTTCTAAAGGCTTTTAAAGCGCTGCCTATGGATATTAAAAATGTTTGCAGTTTGTCGCCATTGAACGGGGCATGCGCAGTTTTAAAGCATGTCATGTTTAGTATCTATTTACTCGGCATACCATTATCTTTTATATTTTACCAAACAATTGGGCAATATATTGTGTTTTTGTGCATTAAAAGTAAAAAAAGTGTATTTTTTTTTTTTAAATTGCATTTGAAAAATCGCTGCGTGAGTACTATGTGCCATAAAAAATTGTAGTACCCACCATTTTATTCACTAGGGCGTCTGCTTTAAAAAAATATATAATATTTGGGGGTTTAAATTAATTTCCTAGCAAAAAATACTGCTTTTTTTCATGTGAACAAAACGGCTTAGTCTTCAGGTGGTTAGAAGAGTGAATGATGTGTGGCATAAACTTCTAATGCTGGGCATAAAACGCCCCCACCCCCCAAAATGACCCCTTTTTAGAAAGTAGTCACCCTAAACTTTTTGCTGAGAGGAATGTTGAATCAATAATTTATTTTTTTACCACAAGTTTTTGGAAAATGACAAAAATAAATATATATTTTTTTTTTCTTACACAAAATTGTCACTTAAATGATTTACTGCTCACACATGCCATGGTTATATGTGGAATTACTCCCCAAAATACATTTTGCTACATCTCCCGAGTATGGGGGTACCACATGTGAGAGACTTTTTGGCAGTCTAGCCAAGTACAGGACCCCAAAATCCAATAAGCACCTTCAGGCTTTTAAAGGGCTTTATTTCCTCATTACACTTCCAGACTACCCTATCACAGTTTCGGAGGCCATGAAATGCCAGGATAGCACCTAACCCCCCAAATTACACCTTTTTGGAAAGTAGACGCCCCAAGGAACTTGATAAAAAGCACGGTAAGTATTTTGCAGATCTCATTTGTTGCCACAAGTTTTTGGAAAATGAAGAAAAGAAAAAAAACATTTTTTCTATTTTTTTTTATATTTCAAAACCTTATGAGAAAAAAATGAGATCTGCAAAATACTCACCATGCCTCTTTTTAAATTCCTTGGGGTGTCTACTTTCCAGAAAGGGGTCATTTGGGGGGGTTTGGTGCTATCCTGGCATGTCAGGGCCTTCGAAACTGTGATAGGTAGTGAGGAAGTGTAATGAGGAAGTTACGCACCTTCAGGCTTTCAAAGTGGTCATTGGATTTCAGGCTCCTGTATGTGGCTAGGCTCCCAAAAAGTCTCACACATGTGGTATCCCCATACTCAGTAGAAGTAGCAGAATGTATTTTGGGGTGTAATTCCACATATACCCATGGCTTGTGCAAGAAATAAATCATTTAAATGACAACTTCGTGTAAAAAAAAAAAGTTTTTGTCATTTTCCAGAAACTTGTGGAAAAAAAATAAATCTTCCATGGACTCAATATGCATCTCAGCAGATAGCTTAGGGTGGCTAGTTTCCAAAAAGGGGTCATTTGAGGGTGTTTGTACTATTCTGGTATTTTAGTACCTCAAGAAATGTGATGGCCAGTCAGAAAGTAAAAGCTATGTAAATTCCATTATCTATACCATAGTTTGTAGACGCTATAACTTTCACAAAAAGCAATCAATATACACTTATTGGGATTTTTTTAACCAAAAACATGTAGCAGAATACATTTTGGCCTAAATTTATGACAAATTTTTAGTTTTTTTAGATATTTTTTATGACCAAAATGAGAAAATATTGTTTTTTTCCCAAAAAAATTTTTTTCTTCAAAACATTTTATGGTTATAGCGCCAAAAATGAAAATTGCACAGGTGATCAAATACCACCAAAAGAATGCTCTATTTGTGTTTAAAAAAGGACATAAATTTCATTTATGTAACGTATTGCATGACTGCGCAATTGTCCGTTAAACTAGCGCAGCGCTGTATAGCAAAAAAAAATGTTGTAAATTGCAGTATCTATACCATAGTTTGTAGACGCTATAACTTTCACACAAAGCAATCAATATACACTTAGTGGGATTTTTTTACCAAAAACATGTAGCAGAATACATTTTGGCCTAAATTTATAACTAACTTTGAGTTTACTATATATTTTTTATAGCTGAAAGTAAAAAATATCGTTTTTCTTCAAAATATTTGGTCTTTTTTTGTTTATAGCGTGAAAAATAAAAAGCGCACAGGTGATCAAATACCACCAAAAGAAAGCTCTATTTGTGTGAAAAAAGGACGTAAATTTCGTTTAGGTGCAGCATTGCATGACCGCGCAATTATCAGTTGAATTAGTGCAGCGCCGAGCAGCAAAAAGAGGCCTGGTCATTAAGGGGGGTAAATCCTCAGGAGCTCAAGTGGTTAATGTGACCGGGTAGCCCCCAGTAACATTGTTTACGATTTGGCATGCAATCGGCATGACAGGCAACTTGCAAATCGTAGACCAAGTCGCACCCTATTGTCCACTGTAGGCTCTGTTCACATCCAATTGGATTGTGAGCTCATGCAACTTCACTATAAGTTGGGCAATTGCCATATT